>NC_045708.1:13620069-13975969 GCF_009834535.1 Camelus ferus | reverse complement strand
CATTATTTAACCTTGCAAAAATGATTCTGTGCACTTGGATGTGAAATGCTGTCCAGTTTTATTTTTTTATGTTGCTATCCTTGGATGTACAAAAAAAATCAGAAAATGATCTCTATAGATGTTCCATCTTATTTTGGTCATCTTTTGAAGTTATCAAGAATGTGTTTAAAACAAGAAGAGAACTTTTCTAAGGAATGATACAGAGAAAGAATCCTTGTTTTATTTTAAAATGAATTGTAAAGCTTGTGTTTCTTTGTTGCTGCAAGCTCTTTGCCCAAGTTAATGCAAATGGACACATTTTATATGTCAGGAAAAAAAAAACACTAAAAAACAAAACAAAAAAAAATGCTTGAGCTTTTTCTAACCTCTCCCTGCAGTCTGTTGTGTGAGCAGCCTGTTTTTTTTTCTCTAATATCGTGTCAGTTTATTCTCTTTAATGGACTGTAAAAATGTAATCACAAGAGTGCCAAATATCTTGAAATGCCAAAAGGCATTTTGGTTTTTTCTCTTTTCCCTGTGCTCTGAGTCCACGTAAAGGAATGCTTGGAGTGTCTTTTTCTGTTATTTATAGGGGTTCTCTTAAGGCACACCAGCTGCCTGTTTTGCATGGTATTTGCAAAAATGCCTCTTGCGTGAGGAAATCTTTTACCATTTTTTGTTTGCAACTCTGGACCTCAAGAGGTTTCTTCCTTTTCCTACCCTGTTCCCTCTTTTCTTAATTCGATATTCTGTATGTTGCACCTTTAACCAGCACACAGGGCTATTTCTCCAATGTACAATTAAAGAACTGTTCCTGTGTCTCACTCCTCTCTTCTCTGCTTTGGTTTGGGGACTTGCTTTTTGTCTGCTGGTTGCAGACAGGAAGGAGGGAATGGAATGGTAGCTTTGGTCTGTGAGGCAAAAAGGTATGGAGGCCTCTGTGGCTTGGGTTCAGATGGTGGCAAAGAACAGCTGGATTGGCAAGTTCATCCAATTTGGATTCAGGTTGGGCTCTGCCTGCTTCCCTGAGGTTTCTGCCATCCCTGGTGGGGTTCGGAGAGAAGGAAGGCAGGATGTCAGCAGGGAGTCTGTCTTGTTAAGAGCAATGTTTGGAGGCTGGTAGACTTGGATTCAAATCCCAGCTCCTTCACTTCCTAGCTCTATGGACTTGAGTAAGTCCCTTCACTTCTTTAAGCCTCAGTTTCCAAATCTGTGAAGTGGGTATAATGCAGCTCCCGCCTCAAAGGTTGCTGGGAAGATGAACTTGACACCTAGCACAAAGTAGCACTCAGCATCAGATGCCCAGGTAACCCCTTCATCCAGGGCCACCTGTCCTCAAAGGCAGGACTGGGGAGGAACTTTCCCCTGCACCTTTGCCTTCCCAAGTATAGGTCCTTGCTGGAGGGATGAGCCTGCTTCACTGGGGTCCACCACCTGAGTCCATCCTCTCAGGCTTTCTCAGCAGCTCTCCTCCAATCACTGCTCAAAAAGATTCGTTATGAAAAATAAAAAATCTAAGCCTCTTTTTGGGCTCAGGATGCTCAATGACTGTGGAGCAGGCCCCTGGGGAAGGAGGAGTTGGGAGAAGGATTTTGGCTGAAGAAAGACCAGGAGAATTTTCTTCTGCTGGGCTGTTTGGCATCTGGGAGTCCCAGTGTCGGGAGCTTTTAATGTGTTTGTGGTAAAACTGTCAGCCGGGGAGTCACAACACAGCTCACAGTGACAGGAGCCTGAGTGTGACTCAGACATCAGGTAAGGCAGGCTCGGGGGTGGGGGAAGGGGCTCCAGAGGGCCTGTGGGGAAGGGGGTGATGTCTCATCCCCCTTCTCAGGAGGTGGGGGCCCAGAGCCGCAGGGGGACCCAGCAGCATCTCTGTCAGTCATCATGGCGGGCCAGCCAGTGTGCTGGCAGAATGGTTGGGGGTGCTGGCTTGATTTTCCCAGGCTTGTGACCCTGTTCCCAAACCTGGCCCCAGAGAATCCCAGTGTTTGGAACCAATGGACCTTTAGACACCACGGAGCCCAGCTCTCCCCTGTGCTCTCCCCATGAGAAGGTTGGGGGCAGGGCCCATCCTCTGTGCAGCATCAATTTGCCAAGAAGGGGAGGAGCCAAAGGAAAAGATTCCTTCTGAAGGCAGCTCTCTGTGCGCACCCAGGAGTAATTACCACTTAACCTGATCAGAGCACTGTGCCATTACAAAGTGCTCTCCCTTGTGCTCCCTCACAAAATCGGCCCAGCGACCCTGAAACCCACACCTTTCTCTTCAGTAGCTGAGGAAGTCGACACCCCAGAGGGGCAAAAGGGACTGTGCAACATTCTTTGAGCTTTTACTCTATGCCGGACTCAACAACAGTCCAGTGAAGTATCTTGATGGTGCAGGAGAAACCTGGGCTCCGAGGCATTAAGGAACTTGCATAAGGTCACTCAGCTAGGAAGTGGTGAAGTCAACTTGAGCCCAGAGTCCAGGCTCCAGGATGGGGATACAGAGTCATCTGACCCCACACCCAGGCTCAGTCCCAGCTGCAGCCACTGCCTTCCAGCCTTGAAGAGCCTTTGGTTGGCTTAGTGTTCTGAGCCTGGGCTCTCCAGCTATTCTGCCAACAGACAACTGCATAAGGGGTCAGAGGGAGGCAGGGCTTGGATGTGGTCAGCGAAGGGGGGAGTGCGGGAGCCCTTGGCCAAGGCTCAGGTCCATTTTGATAAGTGATGTATTAAAATGTTCCTGCTGGAGGCCACCCCAGCAGCCAAGGCAGGGTCCTCTGCCCAGGAAGGCAGAATCCGCCTTTCCTGAGCACTCCATTCAGCAACAGGGAATATAAATCTTTTAAATATACTTGAACATTGGGGTAAACATTTGTTGAGAAGGCACTTTGGGGACTGGGCAGATATCAAATTATACCAAGTGCAGGATATATTTGAAGTATTCGGTTAGGTAGCAAGAAATATGGAAAAGCCCGTGCAAAGTCCAAGGTGGGGGAGGGTGTCTCTAAGCCTCTAGGCACTGATCAGCATCCAGAGCTGCATTATTCAAACTTCACTAATTGAATGCTTGTCCTAAGCATCCATCACCCTGGAAGCTGCTTCCGTGGCCTGTCCAGGCTGACAGCCTGAAGGAATCTCAAAAAGCACCTCTAAGGAGGAAATTGACAAATTAAGTTTTAAAAGAAAGAGACTTGAAAATCGCTGCTGTTTGGAGGCCACAGATGAAGGCGTGAGTGTGGGTGCCTCTGTGGACAGCAGGCAGCCGGTTCTGGGTCCTTGGGGCCCAGCAGAGGGGGTAGACTTCAGGGTGGCTGGTGGGCAGGTGGAGCGCACGGGTTTGGGACTTAACAGGACTTGGATTTGAAGCCTCTCTTACATACGTTCTAGTTGTGACTTGGGGCCAGTTTCTCAAGCTCTTTGGGCCTCTGTTTCTCTTTTTGTAAAATGGGGATGGTGGCAATGCCTACCACACAAAGGATTAAACAGGAACTCCCTCTCCTCCCAAGCACAGGGCCTGGTGCCTAATAAATGGTAGTCATCATGTGAACATACATGAGGTGCCTACTATGTGCCAGGCAGTGGACTTTCAAGACCTAGCAAACAGTTTGTGGTGCATGAAGCTTCTCTGCAGACCGTTTTTTTGGCAATCCACAGCTGATGCCCGGAGGGGCCAGAGGGGCAGTGGAGGTGGAGGAATCAGCCTGTCTCTCATCCCTGTCAGTTCTGCAAAGCCCTCAATCAATATGATCCTAAGTAAACCAGTGCGCTTGCTCTCCAAAGGCAGTTGAGAGAAGACTCCTGCCTGCTTCCAACCAGATTGCTAGAAACCTTCCTTCTCTGGATGGAGATTAGCAGGTACTGACTTCTTGCCCTGGGAAGGAAAGAACTTGGCTTTCTGCTTGGATCCCCCTCCATCAACAGGTCCTTCTTGAATTTCGTTCATTTGACAAATATCGACTTAGCACCTACTTTGGGCAAGGCGAGGCTAGGCTAAATGGGTAGACAATGGTGAAGAAATGGGAGTTGCTCCCTGGGCTTGAAAATGATGATGGTTGCTATGGTAATGAGGTTGGGAGCGAGGAGCTTGCATACCCCCAAAGTCAGCAGCTCAGATCCTTCATGTTGGCAAAAAGAGAGAACCAAAGAGAACTGGGTCTTGGGGACTGCCTGAAACCCAAACGTGTGACTCACTGTTTAAAAAAATAAACTTTTAACTTCAGAACAGTTTGATGTTTACAGAGAATTTGTGAAGGCAGTACACAGTTGCCATATATCCCCGACCCAGTTTCTCCTATTGTTAACATCTGACATTTCCAAGGTATGCTTTTCAAACTGAGGATGCAACACTGGTATAGTACTATTAACTAAACCTTATGGTTCACTCGGATTTCCTTAGTTTTTACCTAATGTCCTTTTGCTGTTCCAGGATTCCATCCAGGACACCACATTGCATTTAGTTATCGCGTCTCCTGAAGCACCTCTTGGCTGTGATCATTTCTCAGACTTTCCTTGTTTCTGGTGGAGTACTAGTCATGTATTTTGGAGGCTGTCCCTCAATCGAGAGTCTGTCTGATGTTTTTCTCATGCTTCAACTGGGGTTATAGGTTTGGGGAGGAAGACCGTGGAGGTGAATAAAGTGTCATTCTCAGCACACCATGTCAAGAGTACATATTATCGACATGACTGATCACTGTTGATAATGACCTTGATTATCTGGCTGAGTTGGCATTTGTCAGGTTTCTCCACTGCCAAGCTTCCATACTGTCCTCTTTGGAAGGGCCTCATTACAGCCCACTTAGAAGGTGGGAAGTTGTGTTCCCCCTCCTTTAAGGGGGGAGTATCTCTAGAATTGATTGGGATTTTTCTGCCCCAGCGAGGTGAGTGACCCACGTTTCAGCCGTTAACTTTGCCCCAGTGTTGGGCAAGCCCACTGTGGTTTCGATGTAATCACAAGTTCCAGGCAAACCGGGGAAAAACAAAATGCCCACAAGGTCCAAGGTGCTGCCTGATGACCGATAGATGGAGCCTTACCAAAAAAAAAAAAAAAAAAATTAAAAAATTTAATAAAAGCAACTTCCTGTGCAGGGGGAACTGTCACCCTGATTAGAAACTGTGCAGAATTTTCTCTTGGAAACCTTCAGGCAGCTGCTCTGGTTTATAAAATCTGCCTATTGGAGGAGGGGAAAAAAAAAAGATTGTCATTATTCCAGCAACAGAGATTCTCCCAAACCATATGCAAAAATAAATCCTCGGCGACCGGGCTGTATCCGGGGAAACCTGGCAGCTGGGCTGGAGATTGTGAGGTGGTCCCTGGGGACAGACAGCCTGTGTCCAGGGGCCCCAAGCCACTTTTTTCACAGCCCCACCTTGTTGGCACTGGGCCCCCACCCCATCCTACCTCTCCCCCCCCCCCCCCCCCGAGATGAGGACTTGGTTGGGCTTGTTACCCCTCATGTTGGAAGGTCTGCCCTCAACCCAGGGTAGTACACACCCACGGGCTTAGAGAAAGGTTCTCGACCCAGAAGCAGCTGTTTGAGGACAAAGGGTCACTAGAAGGGAAGGGAGGTCAGGGAGGCCAGGCTGAAGGGAGGAGGAGGACCTGGGAAATGGGCCATGGGAAATCCTAACAGAGTGGCAATGGGGGTTGGGTGGATGGGGTCAGGCAGTGATGGCAGAAAGTTGTCAGGGAAAGGGGTGTCCAGTAAGGCAGAGAGCCTGTGGCTAAGGCTTAAAGAGCTTGGCCTGGGAGGGTGTTTGGGTAGAGGAAATTAACTAATAATGAATTGCATCCATATTCATTCAAGGACTCAACTGTCAGGCGTGGGTGGTGCGGGTATTCTGCTGGGTATTGGCACTGAGGAGACGGTGCTGCCTAAAGCAAGGTCTCCTCCAGCCTTCAGAGACCTCACTCCCTGGTCAGTGACCATTTGATGACAGCTGAGCTTCAAGAGGTCAAGAAGGAGGGAGGGGTGGGCTCACAGGAAGTTTAGGAAACCCTTGGAGATCCTCAACAGAATGCTGCCAACATCCACAGTGGGTGTCCTGGAAAGGACTGGCGATTGCATTCCAATCCCAAATGTGCCAGTAGCACACTGTGTGACTGTCGCCGTGCACAGGTATTTCGCTTTCTGGGGCTCCTTTTCCCAGTATGGAAAATATTTACAAGGTGCTTGTTATAGGCACTCCTTGTATTTAATTCATTTAATTTTCACAACACTCTGGGAGGTAGTTATGATCATTACTATTCCTATTTTCTAGATCGGGAAACCGAGGCACAGAGCAGTGAAGTCACCTGCCTCAGGTGGCACATCTAGAAAGTCGCGGAGCTGGGATTGACCCCAAGGAGGCCGATCCTCAAATCCTTGGTTTCAGCTGCTCTAATATAAGGAGGGGGTCGGACAAGACGTCTTTCTACCGCTTCCGGTCCCTTGGAGAGCGCAGGGTTCTGAGCCTAAAACGCCCATCCGCCCGTTGGGGGAGGGGAGAGTGAGGATCCGGTTGGCGGTGAACCCTGGACCAGGCCAGCCGGTTGCCATGGGGACGGCTAGGCGTGGCGGCCGGCCGAGGCTGCTTGCCCCGCGGGGCAGTTCCGGGGAGCTCCCGCCAATAGCAGGGAGTGGCCCGGAGCTGGCACCTGGGGCCGCGTATTCCAGGCAGACAGAGCGGTATTAATTCTCCCCTCTCAGACAAGGGAGACCACAAGTCCCCTGCAACCGTCTGAGCCTCTTCCGACCTGAACTCAATCCCCAACGAAGCCGCACTTATCTCCAGTTCATCTGTGTGAATTATTTACTGTGTCTGGCGGCCTCCCCGGCGGCGGCCTCCCCGCCCGCCTGCCTTCGCCCTCCCTGCCCCCGTGGCCTTTTCACATCCTGGTTTGAGGCAGCCCCTCTTCCTCACTATTCAAGGAGTTCAACTGTCCGGCCCCTGGGGAACTTCGGGCAGGAGCGTCCCACCTCCACGCGCCCTCACCTGGGCATCCGCGCCCTGTGTCCAGAGAGCCCTGGGTTAGGAGTCCAGAGTGTTTGTTTAACTCCCCCAGCAATCCCTGCAAACAGGAGCACTGTATGTTATTCCCATGCCACATATGAAGACGCTGAGGTCTAGAGGATTTGAATAATCTGTCTACAATCAGGGAGGAGCCAGAGGTGGCAACAACAAGCCAGCAGGCTGGCTCCTGCTTTTAGGCTCCTAAGCCGGATGCTGTGAGGCCTCCTTAGCCTGGTCTTGGGTGCCAGTCACATCTGTGATGCACCGTGTGCCCAGGGTAGTGAGCCAGCCCTGTGTACTTGGCCCTGTGCTGGCGCTGGGGCCACATGGGTGAGTCAGGCACAGCTCCTGCTCTCAAATCGCTTCTGTCTGGAGTTGGTGGGGGTAGGGGACAGAGAGCAGGCAAGGACAGACACGTTCGTGACTAATTATGATACGAGCTGGAGGGCTGGGCACAAAATAACAAGTTCTGGGGCGGTGAGAGACCCATTCAGCGAGCAGGTGGGACTTCAGCTGGGCCTTGGATGGGGGTGGGGGTGGGTGCTCTTGGTGTAGGGAAGACTGAGCAGAGGGACAGAGGCTGGCCCATTTGGGGTTTGCTGGAGGAGGGGCAGGTCCTCAGGGAGGGAGGTGGGAACTGGGCATTTATGATGGTGCCAAGGTTGGAGGAGGAGGGGGCTTTGGGTCAGATCCTGGGGGGGGGGGTCCTTGAAATGTGAACTCAAGGGTCAGTTTAAAGCAGTGCTTCTGATGGAGTGGGGAGATGGTGGTGATACTTTTGTCCTCCAGGGGACATTTGGCAATATCTGGATACCTTTGTGGTTGTCACAACATGGGGAGGAGGGTAGAGCTATTGACATCTAGTGGGTAGGGGACACCTACTAGGGGACATCTAGGGATGTGCTGAACAGAATTACCCAGCCCCACATGTGCCGGGGTTGAGAAATCCTGGTTTAGAGTGTATTTAAGAATCTTTACCACTCACCAAAGTGAGATTTTGGGCAAGTCACTTAACTTTCCATGCTTCACTCAGTTCCCTCCCTAAAGTGGGCTGATTAAGTTGGCTAATGTTTGAGAAACAGCTGTCATCTTTTTCATTCTACTGTGTGCTGGCCACACCCTAAACACCTTACATATATGAGCTCATCTAATCCTTATAACCCAGTGAGGAGTAATGCTACTACTAATGGCACTATTATTTATGTTTTTTAATATGTATTTTTATTAAAGTATAGTTAGTTTACAATGTTGTGTCAATTTCTGGTGTAACGGCAGTATTATAATCTCCATTAAACAGCCAGGGAAACAGAGGCACCAGTGGATGGAAGCTTCTCGGGGACAATGTCTGTCTTATTTTCTGCTATCTCTCCAGCATCTGGATCAGTGTCTAAATAAATATTTGTTAAGGAGAGAATACATAAACCCTCCATGGACTTCAGTGGGCCCAGGCACCTCCTGCAGTGGTGAAGAAACTGGGGCACAGAAAGGTTGAGGGTCTTGTTTAGAAACACACAGCAGGACCTTTACTCCCTTGCTTTCTGGCTTTGGGAGAGCTACTGGGTGGTCTCTCTGGGCCTCTGGAACCTGGCTGTGATGCTGGCAGGAAGGTTTGTGCAGGGCATCTGAGATGCCCAGAGGGCAAGAGGGCCAAGAATCTCCCTGGACTCCTAGCTGAGCCAGAAAGAACTGGCATCTTGGACTCTGACCAAACCCGGAACTCAGTCAATGTGAGAATGTGTCTAGCGCCTGGGATTGGATTTGTCCACTTCCTGGGTGAACATGGAGAGATTTCAAATTTAATCCAACTCTAGTCCCGAGCCTGGGAGGGTTAGTATCTGCCGGGCACTGGCAGAGTCGGACGCGGTGTTGGACGGTCACTGAGCACCTGTGCCATCTCCGTGCTCCTTGCTGGAGGTGCGCATCTCAGCCGGTCCTCATGCCAGCCCATGGAGGAGGCACCCCTGGACAGGTGGGAAATCGACTTAAAGAAGTGGTAACTTGTCCAAAGGCAACAGCACAGAGGCTGCTCTAATGTTTACATCACCTGGAACCCAAGCACACGTTCATTCCACAACTGACCACAACGGGCCTATTAACTCATCTGTGAAATGGGACCATGAATCCACACCTCTGAGGATTGCTGGAAAGGGTTAAAGGCGGTAACAGTGATAGAATACGCAGAGCCTAGTGGGTTCTTTCCCTCAGCTTCCTGGGGAGCCACCAAGTGTGAGCTTTGGGGTAGCCCTGGGGGCTGCAGTGGAGCCAATATTTGAGGAAGGGGGCCAAGGGTGGGCAGAGGCTTGAGGGGAGGCCACTAAGCACTTCCCAGTCCTGCTCCAAGAAGAACAGCCCCACTCAGCTTTCTCCCTGGGTCCTATCCGGCAATGCCGGCTGCCCTCAGGCTGTAAAGTGGGTGATGCGGCTTCCTGGGAGTGGGCAGCGCAGCACCTTCTCCATTCCTCAAATGGTTAATGGATCAATGGAAGTTAAAGGAGCAGATGGGGGTGTGGTCTACACCGCAAGCCTCCTCTCCCTCCACTTCTCCACAAACCTGCTACACCCTGGCCACACTGTTCTCTCCAGAATGTCATACTTTTTCTGTCTCTGCACTTTTGCATATGCTGTTCTCACAGCCTCCCACCCCTTTTCATCTTGCCAAATCCTACTCATCCTCCAGGTTTCAGCTGAGTTGTTACCTCTTCCAGGAAGTCTTCCCTGAGTCCCCTCCACCTGAATTAGTTCCCTGACTTAGGCTCCTGCAGCCCCGATACTTCCCCCTAAGCGCTCACCCCAGTGTGTGTCACTGCTGGTCATTCCTCCCCCATCAGACTGTGTTTCCGTCTTGGATGGCCCTGGGGCTCTCTTGCTGGTCTCTGTATCCCCAGGGCTTCACGCAAATGCCTGGCACGTAGCAGTTCCTCAGGGAACATTGTCGAATTAATGTTACAATAATAACAACCTCTTGCATATGGAGAGCTCTTTTCCAGTTTCAAAAGCCTTTTTATGGCAACTATGTCATCAGAGCTTCACAGGGAACTTGTCATTTGAGGTAGGCAGGTTTCGCATTGGTATTTCCGTTTTGCAAGGGGGAAAACGAGGCTGGAAGAGATTAGGTGTGCTGCCCAGGTGGCTGGTGGGACAGGTGCGCTGCCCACACCGTCCTGCCCCAGGCAAGCCTGGAGATGTAATATATTTGGTCCAGGGTGTAATATTTTTGGCTCAGTGTTCTGATTCCAGGCTTTCCACCTCGGGGGAGGGAGTGGAGAGTTGGGGGCTAGGAGTTGTTGCTTTCAAGTCCCTGTGAGGAGCTGGAGCCAGCTTTGTGTGGTGGTGCTGGGGTGGGTGGGTGTAAACTTATTCTCTGGAAGGGAAAGGGTGGGAGGCAGTAGCATTCTTCTGAGAAGGCTCGTTCACCACTGTGCTGGGGACGGTATAGAATGCTGAGAATTCGGGAAAAAGATAACCAAAAAAGGGGAATGGCTAAGTAAACGGTAGTCTGTCCACTTGGTGCATTTAGCGACCATTAAAAATAATGTTAATGGAGTTCGTGCATTGACATGGGAAAACATGTAAGTTATAATGCTCAAGGCAAAAAGGAGACTATAAATTGAACCTCTGATAGGAGAACGGTGTTGAGGAATGGTCTGAATCCCATCTCTGCCCCTTCGTGGCTGCAAACTCATGCAAGCTAAGCTCTCTGTGCCTCAGTTTCCTCACCTGTAAAACAGCCATAATAGTAGTCCTACCTCATAGAGCTGTTGGGAGGACCAAATGAGTTAATAGGGGTAAAGCACATAATACAATGTCTAGCATATATTAAGTGTAAAGATTTAGTTATTATTATTTTTTTTAAATTTTATTTATTTATTATATAATCACTTTATTTTGGCAGCAGGGGGAGGTAACTAGGTTTATTTATTTTTAGAGGAGGTGCTGGGGATTGAACCCAGGATCTGGTGCATGCTAAGCATGTGCTCTACCATTTGAGCTATATCCTCCCCACTTAGTTATTGTTATTAATTATTGTCATCTCAGCTATGGAAAATATATGTGAAAAAGTAAAATGATGGAAGAAAAGTTCAATGGTGTTTTGGTGGGGGATGAGGGTTACTGGATGATTTTTTCTTTTTTTCCACTTCCTTGAATTCTCTAAATATTTTACAACGGGGATATATTACTTTTATTATCATGAGAGGATAACTACTTCCCCCAAACCACAGTAGTGGGGAGACAGACTCAGGAATCCTTTCCTTTTGGCCTCAAGAGGGTTGACCCCAGGGAGTCACATCTATAACTAACATCTGGGACTCCCGGAGAACACACACGTGTCAGTGTTTTTCTTTTGCCTGGGTCAGCAGCTCCTGGGTAATCCTTCTCCAAACTGATCAAGCTGCTCCTTTTGTCTCTCATCTGCTTGTTTAATAATTTTATATGATGCCTATCGGAACAAATAGCTGAGCTGTTTAAATCCCCACAGCCATCAGCTGTCACCACCTGATGACAATGAGAATTCCCCCTGCAGGGTGCATCAGAGATGAAACGAAATCATTCTGACCACCCCTGTCATCATCACACTCTCCCTCTATCCAGTGAGACAAGGACATTTACAGTCACGGAAATGCCAACTGCTGTGTAAGCTGATCCGGGCTCCAGCGGTCGGCTGGCCAGGCCGGCAGCCTGCCAGGGGAAGCCAGCCAGCTGGCCAGCTGGTCAGCAAATGACTGAGCTGAGCACACAGTAGGTGTTCAAGAATTATTCCTTGTCAAAATCAATGGGAATTTGGTTAGGTCTGGCCGATGTGTGTGACTCTCTCCTGGGCGTTGATGTATCTTGGTAAGGAGAAGGGGTGCAAAAGGATGGTCTTCATCTGTAAGGAGGAAAGGCCCATAGATTCTTCTAGGTTCTTCTACTAAGAACTGCATGAGTTCTAGGCTTTGGGGATGGTGGTTCCTGACCTTGGGGGTCTATACTAGACGTTGATTAAATTTTTTCCTGCTCCTCCTTAGGATAAGGGTTTAAGTGACCAAGATGACCGTGATAACCATCATTGCAACATCTTACGAGCTCTCACCTCCCTATCTCCCTGTTTTTCGTCTATCTATCCATCAATCCAACCATCCATCTCTCCATTCATCATCCATCCATGCATCCATCCACCCATCCATCTATCCAGCCAGCCAGCCATTGTGAAGTAATATAATGGTCGATAAATACTTAGATCCTAGGGGCAGAGTGCCTAGTTTTAAATCTCTTCCTGGAGGCAGAGAGATGACCAGACACTGAGGTGACAGGGCAAGATCAAAGTTCTGTGAGTACAGAGAGGAGGAATCTGACACCCAACTGGAGCCTCAGGGGAGCCTGTAAGTTGGGCACCACTATTGCAATCATCATCACTGCCGGGATCCCTTTGACCATTGGTAGGTCCTCAGTCAACATTGGCAAAGCTGGCCTGTAAACCTCGGCCTGGTCCCTGGCATGTCTTCTCATCCCTGGCACCCTGACCCTTCCCCTGGCCCCTGTTTTCTACTGTGCTGCCTTTCCTGGCCCTGTTCTCCACTCTCCCCTCACTCCTCCATCCCTCCCCACCACCTGTCAAACATACCTGTCCCCAGAGCCCTGATTTTTGCTAGATGACAACTACTTAGGTTGATAAACCAGCTTGTGTAAATGGGCCAGTGGGTGTTAACATGTCCCCCACCCCGGAAACATTTGTCATCACCATCGAGATCTTGGAAGGGCATCCGCCGTGCACTATGGGACACCGATTGTGAACACTGTGCGTTATTCAGCACCAGTTGTGTGTCATTATCAAGTATGTTGAGCACCGGATGGAAGTATTGACTCCATTACTGAACATCTCGTGTGGGCCTTTGTTGTGAATTTCCACTGGGTCTCGACTTCAGCTTTCTTCAAAAGACAGTGTGTTGGAGTGGGGAGAGGGAGGTCCCGGTCAGACAGACCTGGGTTCAAATCTCACAAAACCTCTTGGTAGCTTTTGGATAAGTCGTTTAACATCTCTGAGCCCCGGTTTCCTTATCTTTTAAATGGAGACATAATACCTCCCTGGATGATGGGGTGGTTGTAAACAATCAAGCATCATGTTAGTGTGACAGTCATTCCCGGAGCTTTAAGTGCCCCGGACATGTCACCCTGCAGAGGGGCTGGAGATTCTGGGAGCATTTGGAGTGGGCCAGGGTCTCAGAGGCTGCACCCTGGGCGTGGTGTCCGAGGGAGTGGCCTAAGACTTGCTGGTATCTGATTGTCCTCCCCTTGATCTGATTACACAAGGCCTTGCAGGAAGTTTTATAAGCCGAGGGTGAAGATTTCACCCACTCAGTGTCCTCGGGGCCTCAGTCATCATCTCTGGGTGCCTTCCCTTACTTTCTCCCTTGGGGATTTATGTCATCCACCCCAACATCTCTGTGTTCCTTGCCTGAAGAAGTGCTTTGGCCTCCCACAAAGCCCTCCAACCTCCTTCCTTGTTTTTTTTTTTTTTTTTTTTTTTGTTTTTAACAGAGGAAAAGAAACTAAAGTGTAGTAACACGTATACCTCCTGCACACATGGGAGACACTCAGGAAAACTAGTTACTTCTTTTCCCTTCGGTTTTGAATCAGCAAAAAAGATAGCCCTCATGTAGTGTGACCCCTCAGAGAGGCGTCATGCCCAACGTGCTGATCCATCCACGCATTTATTCTGCACATGTGTACCGAGTCCTACCGTGTGCTGAGCCCTGCGCGTGAGGCAGGGATGGTGCTGGCTTGGATGCATCTGATGAGTGATTTTACGCCTTCTCCTCCCCTTCCCAATGGTCTAGTCACAGGACTCAATAGGGTCAGTGATGTGGGTTGGGAATGATACTTGATGGTAAAAACATGAACTTACACTTGAACATATCAACCTGCTGCTTCTGGGTTCAAATACTGTGTCAAGATGGAACTATATTCAATACACTGTAATAGCCTATAATGCAAAAGAATATGAAAAGGAGTATTTATATGTAAAATGGAACCACTATGCTGTACACCAAAAATTAACACAACATTGTAAATTGACTATATTTCAATTTTAAAAGTCACAAGTCTCACAGACCATTGGAAATGGGATTGGGAGAGTTGTTGCAACTGGGAGACAGAAATTTGAGATTATGGTCTAGGAGGCAATGGGTCAAATGATGGGGGTGGGTGTTACTGAACTGGGGGCTAGGGGCTCGGGGGTGTACAGAGGGAAGTGGGGGGAAGAAGAGAATAGAGGAGGGGACGAAGGAGAGAATCCTGGGAATGGTCCGTTGAAAGATTTGGGAGGCCAGAGGAGGCCTATTCTGAGAGTTGGGATGAGAGCTGAGGAAAGCATAGGGTGAACAGTGTCAGAGGAGCTCCAGGGTCTGATGGTACCTGGGCACCTCTGTGACCATGAGGCAGGAACTGGAACACAGAAAGTTGGGACCTAGAAGAGGTGGGGGAGGGGAGGGGAGGAGCCTTGGCCATTCTTTGGAGGAGGTGGGCAGTGAGAGGGAGGGGGTGCTCTTGGGGTGGAGGACAGCTTTGGATAGGATGCAGTTAGAGGCAGAGGGAAGGGTCTCCTTGGTTCGATGCATATACTTAGTGTGTACGGTGTTGGCCGGTCATCTTTTTATGTCTGTGGTACCTTCGTCTTCTTCACCAAGTCCTGCCAGCTCATGGCAGCTAGTCCATCCCTCAGTAACAACTAAGCACCTGTTATGTGCAGGATTCTGCTCCATGTGCTGGGGGTTCAGCTGTGAGAAGATGGACAGGATTCTAGCCTTCAAGGATCTTCCTTGGGTGGTGAGAACAACAATGAGCAATTGTAACTCACTAGCTTTCAGGGCTGATGAAGGGCTAGAATGGAGATAATATCCTTCAGGCTTTAATCAGAGAAGCAGCATCCTTAGAATGGTACAGAATCAGGCTTTGTTATAGGGGTCAGGCCTTATTCAGATGCGGGAATGCGTGGGGCTGTCTGGGTGGGCTGCTCCTCTGCCTCTGGGGTTTAGCCTAGGGGTAGAGCCTGGGAGGCTATGGTTGGATTTGATGCTGGTCTCAGTGGGAAGAGGTTGAAGGAGGGCAGTGTGTAGCATGACTTAAGCTTTTGAATGCTTACTCATGCTGGCTACTGACGGAGGAGGGGCTGTAGCGGGGTGGGAAAGACGGGCAGTGTGGGGCTTGGATGGGGGTGTACTACAGTGGTCTAAAGAGGAGACGATGACAGCCAGAACTGGGGTGCTAGCTGTGAGAAGAGAGAGAGGTGGTGAAATTCTGGGTCCGATTTGTGGACAGAGGTAGGATCGAAGTGGGTTGGCGATCACGGACAGAGTGGTATTAAGGTCCTCAAGAGTAACAGTTACTATCCTTTGGTCCAGGCTTCTGAGAAAGGCTGTCCTTTTCCTAGTGGCTTCCTTGCTAGTGGCCCCTGCCCTCAATGGCTATATGAATCCATTCCCCCCAATTCCTTCCAACATGCAGTTTCGCCCCACCCCCAGCTCACCCCCCCACCTTGACAGTTCTCTGCCTTTGGGCTCCAGTCTGTTGTCAGCACCCACAAGTGTCCTGTGCCTTTAAGATGGGGACAGACGGGCCAGATGAAATCTATCACCTCAAAGTCCTGCCTTAATGAGAGGCAGAGAGAGAAGATAATAAAAGCAAGAACCAGCCTGGGGGGAAAAAGAAAAGATTTTTTATCCTCCCAACCCTGCAAGTTCCCCTCTGGCTCTGAGAAGCCTCAAAAGAGTTCTCTCCGAACATATGAGTAATACCCGGCAAAAACGCTGTCCTCGGAGCAGAGGGAGAGATGGAATGATTCTGAGTTTGATTAGATTTTATTTCCAAACTGCAGCCTCCCTGGTGCCAACCTCCCACGCTCCCCACCCCTGCAGAGCTTGGCGGCCAGAGGAGCAAGGCGAGGCAGGGAGGGAGGAGAAGGGGAGTGGGGAAGAGGGGAGGCAGGGGGATCTCCGGGCCCTGGAGAACTGCCAGGGACAGGGAGAAGAGAGGTTCTCCTCCTGCTGCCTCCAGAGAAAGTGGCCAACAGGCTGCTGTTCTGCGACTATGAAAAAGCACCAGTTGGATTTCCTGGGGTCCGGGGAGGGATGGCTGATTGGATCAGCCAGTCAGGCTGGGCTGCTAGCTTGCTGTGTGATCTTGAGGAATTCATGTACCCTCTCTGGTCTCAATTTCCTCATCTGGCTTCGACAGGTTTTTAAGGACCTTAGTGGCTTTGATTTTAGGACAATTGCAACATGCCTATCTGGGAGCCAGTTTGGTTCTCACGGGGTTGAGTCCAGGGGAGTTCCCTAGATGTCAGACTGGGGAGTGATGTGGGGCAGAGGGGTGGGGCCAGGATGAGACTGGAGAATTGAGACTCTGGGGCAAGGGTTCATGGTTTTTTTAGGTCATCTCTAGGGGCTGGGGTAAATCTCTCCAAGTGACTCTCCCTTCATCATCCATTCATTCATTCATTAATTCACTGTTTATTAATCACAGGCTACATGCCTGATGCTGGCTGCACGCGGTGAACAAGACGCTGGCCCTGACCTCACAAGGCTCTCAATGTTGTGGGGGAGGGATGAGTATAAGGCACTGGAGACACTGAAGAAAGTCCCCTGACCTGGGCTTTGAGGGTCCTAGGCTTCCTGGGGAAGTTGACATCTAAGCTGGGACCCAAGGAGTGAATCGGGGGAAGTCAGGAGAGGAGGTGGGTAAGGGGAGTGCCAGGAAGGGGGAAGGGGCTACGCAGAGGTGCAGGGTATATGGAGGTGGCTGAAACAAGTGGTGTGATGGGAATGGGGCCCAGGGTGGGGCAGGGAGGGGTTCAGATTTCATCCCGGGGCCTTGGGGGCCATGGGGGAGGGTGGCTGTGAGCAGCACCTCTCCAGGAAGGCATCTGGCCAAGAGCATTTCACATGAGAAGACATGGGGGTGGATTTATAACTCTTGGCTCTTTAAGGCCCCACTCCCTGGGGGTCCCTTCTCTCACCCTGGACGTGGACAGTTATGGTTGATACATGGGTGAGGGGGAACCAGACTTCTTTAGTGTGGATCTAATGCTTCAATGAGTTAAGGCTTTAGAAAGACAGGCTTTGGCTCCATTATGGAGTCTCTCGGTACTGGATCTGGCTGTCCTGGTGGGAGTGAACTCCCGTTTGTGGAGTCGGTGGGTGGCTATCCCTCCAGCTCTGGAAGGAAGGGTGATTGGGACAGACTTCATCTTGGAGTAAGAGGCATGAGCACTGGAATAAGCACAGCCAGGTCTGGTTTCCCAATATTGGCTCTGTCATGCGCAAGCTGTGCTTCCCTGGGTAAGTCAGTTAACCTCTCTGAGCCTCACTTTCCTTATTTGTAAAATGATATTACTAACATCCACTTCCCAGGGTGGTTTTGAGTGTTAAACAAGATGATGATGGTGGTAATGATACTGACAGTGGTGGTGATATTGATGGCTAATGTTTATTGAGTCCTAAAACCTTTTTAGTGATTGGTGCAGTGCACTGTTGAAGTCCTCCATTCAGGACCAAGGCACTTATCCCCCCTCCATTTCCAAGAGTGTTGTCAGTTGAAAGCTCACTGCTGAGTGCCTCTTTGGAATTGCCCTCAGTCCAAGTCAAGGTCACAATTGTCCCTACGGCGCAGCTCCCTGGGCTCAGCGTGGGAGAACTTGAGGGCCATCCCTGCCCCAGCACTCCAGATTGTGGCAACTGTGGAACAGGTCAGCTCCTCCATTTGCCGAATCCTGCTTCCTGCACCCCGTCACAGGTGCTTTCCCGAGGGCTCCCCTGACAAACCTCCTGCATCCAAGTCTTCATCTTAGAGGCTGTTTCTCGGGAGTCTGGTGTAGGATAGCCCTTTGCTGCACTGTCTTATATCATCCTCCCAACAGCCCTTTGCAAGAGACACCATGATTAAACCATTTTTATACACAAGGAAACTAGAGTAGAGAGATGAAATCTCTGCTTGCAGCTGCATAAGTAGTAAGTAGCAGAACAAGGACTTGAACACAAGCTACTTGACTCCACAGTACAGCTTCTAACCAGCCTCAGGAGCCTGGCCCATCACAGGCAGGCGGCAAAGGGCCGTAAGTAGTTAACACCCCTTCCTGCCTCGAGTTCCTAGGGGGATGGCTCTGGACCATTGCCACTTACTCTAAACCCCCATCTCCTCGCCTGGTCCTCATCTTGCCCGCAGCCCTGATAGTGGCAGCAGCAGCAGCAGCAGCAGCCTTCATGAGCCTCCCCTGCACGCCTGCTTTGCACAGTGGGAAACAACACCTCTCTCGGCCACCCACTCCCCAGCTGCCGATGTAACACCATTGTTACCACCACCAGGGTGGGTGTCTTCGCCTGCGCCACCTCACATGTGGTTCGTGCCGCTGAGGGAGCTGCTGGGAGGAGAGACGTGGAATCTGATCTTGCCTTACCCCGAGTTGGGAGACCCCGGAGGACCGAGGCTCTGGCTGGGCCTGGACCTGTGATGAGCAGTATCTTGGTTGTAGGGAGACTGGCTGTAGTCTCAGGAATCCCTCGACTCATTTGGGGTCCCTGTACTTCTCTGGGTCTCGGTTCCCCACCCTAAAATGGGCAGGGGACCCTAAGGGCCCTTCAGAGCTGGTGTGATGCAAAGTACCTTCACGTGGATGCCTGTGACTTCTGTGTCTGTCCCCCTCAGTCCTGAAGGCCTGGAAAGCCATGTTCTTGCTCACTGGTGTGGGGCATTAGAGTTTAACACCTTCGCAGAGGAGGTCGCATTTGAGGCTCACAGCACTGCTGTGAGGCTGCGTGACGGCCTTCCTGTGTCAGATGATAAACAGAGACTCAGAGTGGGGCAGTCACTTGCCTCAAGCCATTTGATCTTTTAAAAATTCTTGAAATCACATCCTTTGTAACCTACACATAAAAAAAAAACATTGCTCAGTATGAGACCTGGGAGCTTAGAAATCACTCCATCAGATCCTTTTTTTTTGACAGATGGGGACCCGAGGGCCCCCCGCTCCCCTAGGTTACACAGTGACCAGCGGCAGAGCCGGGGCCAAGGGCATGTCTGAGTTCACTCAGTTACACTTAGTTGGGTATTTTTCGAATTTCGTGCCATGAATTATTTCCCTTTTAAGCCTTAAAACCTAAACCGTGAATGGGAAGGCACACACCACACAAGCCTGTGGACATTGGTCCCTGTTTTGGGGAGGGGGGCAGAGCTCTAACTGCGATGATTGGGCCCGTTTCGCCTTGTAACACACAGCCGCGGGCGGGCACGGTGGGGATGACTTCGTGTGTTTATTTTCCTGTCACGGTAGTGCACGCGGCCCTGGGAGGAGGTGAGGCTGAGGAGCAGAGACAAAGAAATGTGTGTGTTCTGGCAAATTTGGAGAATTAACTCTGAGGTTGTTCCAAGGAGAAAATGATGTTTTGAATCGCGAGTTATTATACATCTGAGCTCGCTGCCTTTTAAAGAACACCTTGTTTATTTAACTGTTCTGTTTACAGATTTATTTATACCTGGCTCAGTTTGAAAAAGACTCTGAAGGGGCAAATTATTTAATTAGATTGTGAGTTTCTTGAGGGCAGAAACTACCCCCATTATTCTCTCCTCTTCTTTTGACAGGCTAACTTCTGGGTGTCCCTCCCCACCTGCCCTCCCCTAGCTGGATTTTCTGCCTCTCTCTGTTGTAATAATCTGTTCCTGTGTCTTTGTTTTCCACTGAACTGTGAGGGCAGAAATGTGTATCACACATTTTAGTATCTCATCCACCCATCTATCCATCCATCCAACAAGCAAATATCTGTCCATCCATCCATCCATCTCTACAATCATCCATTTGTATAATCATCTGTCTGTCCATCATCCATGCATTTATCTCTCCATCCATGTATCCATGCAACCATTCATCTATCCTTTCAAAACCCAAGAGAGTTGCACAAATGAAGCCAAACCGGAT
Organism: Camelus ferus; assembly: GCF_009834535.1. Taxonomy (NCBI): domain Eukaryota; kingdom Metazoa; phylum Chordata; class Mammalia; order Artiodactyla; family Camelidae; genus Camelus; species Camelus ferus. The sequence goes on along the minus strand of NC_045708.1, from coordinate 13,956,075 downwards.
GAGCTACAAGCAATTATCCTTTACCCAGTGCTAATTTTGTTCCCAGCACTGTGCTAAGTGTAGCAGATATATTGACTAATTGAGTAAATGAAACTAAAATTTCCCAAAGACTCCATGAGGTTGGATAATTATCACCATATTTCAGATGAGGAGGGTAAGATGGAGGGAGTTTTAGTAACTTGCCTGTGGTCACATGGTTGGTCAGTGTCAGAGTGAGCTTTTTAAAGCTGGTCGTCTAACCGTAGAACCCATAATCTTTTGCTTCCCCAAGGTGGGAAATATTTCTGAGGGAACGATTTATGCTGACTTGTACACCCTCCCCGCAACTAACTAACCTCTCTCCTCCCTAGTCCTCATCTCCACAAGCTCTGACCATCTCCCCCACCCTTGTCCTGCCCCCTATTCCCTCTACAAAGGACAGAGGTTCCTGATCTTAACCGGTGGGGAGAGAGGCAGGGAGTGTGAGAAAGGCCTGAGGGGGCATTCCATCCGGGCCAGGTCAGAGGTGAGGAGGAGGACAAACTCTCCTCTCCACGGGCAGCCCAGCCCTCTTCTCCCATCCCCTCCTCTGGGGAGGATCGGAGCAGCATGAGGTGTGCAGCTCTGCTGTGAGTGGGCAGGGATGAGTCAGTGTGTCTAGGAGGGCCGGGGAGGGCCAATCAATGCTAAAAGCATTTGGCCCCAGAAGCCCTTGGGATTTTGGGGAAAGGAAGCACAGTTGTTCCAAGTTCATGGGAAGCCAAATGGAATTCGCAGAGAGGACTCCTCCTGAGCTTCGGGGATTCTCCACTTGATGACCTCCAGGCACCTTAAATCCCCCAGATCCAGAACAAAACCCACCTCCTCCACCTGCTTCTCCCTGCCTGTCTCTCTCACTCCAGAAGTGACAGCACCATCTCATGCTTTTGTCTGTCTGTTCCACTTCCCTTTCCCCAGTTCTTCAGGTAACAGCACCCTTTTACTTGGGATAATCGTTCCTCTCCCATTTTAGTTCTAATGGGACCAGCACAGCAGCATTCTCCCCTTTCTGGTTGAGGGGGTGGAAAACATCCAGATTAGGCCAATCGTATTTCCCCAGGCCGCAGGCCGAAGCACCAGGTACAGCGATGGACACGTGACCAAGCCTGACCAATCAGAACTCTTCCTTGGGATTTTCCTAAGTGGAGCTGATGGGGAAAATGTCTTTTCCAGGCTAGTTCCAAGGCTATAAAAATATGAGACTTGAGCTCTTTGCAGTTGGCTCAAGAGTGACACCAAGACACAGAGAGGAAGAGGGCATCCTGAAGCTACCTGAGGCCCAGGTTCTAGTTGCTCCTGAAGTCAGCACCACCTCTGACTTCTCCTTAGCTGGTTTTCAGGGCAGAGGTGAGTGGATGGGTAATACACATGCCCTTTTCGCTCATGGTTTGATTGTGTTTTGGTTACTTGCAATCAAAGAATTCTGGCGATCACATTGTTTAAATGAGCAACTCCAGTATCTTCTTTGGTTCGGCCCTCCCCTTTACCTCTTCATCCATCAAAACCAAATTTCTCAAACTCTACCTTCTGATAAGTTCTCACTTCTGCTCACTTCTCTCCAGACCCACAGCCTCCTGGATAACGAGTGACTCTCTCTCTGGGTCCAGACTTACCCCCTCCTGTCTCTCACTTTAGGCACACAAATCTGACCTGGTTATTCCATTGCTATAAACCATTCAATGGCTCCCCCATTACTCCCAGGATAAAGTTTTAGTCTTTTTTTTTAAAAAAAAAAAACCTTTTTATTTTGAAATCTTCTATTTATAGGAGAGTTGTAAAGATATTACAGAGGGTTCCCATATATCCTTTACTCATCTTCTTCTAATGTTAACATCTCATATAACCACAGTATGTTTGTTAAATGCAAGAAATTAGCATTGGGACAACATTATTAACTAAATTACAGACTTCATTCAGATTTCACCAGCTTTTTCCTGTATTGTCCTTTTTCTGTTCCAGACTCTGATCCCGGATACTAGGTTGCACTTAGAAGTTTTAGCTTTTAAACAGGGCCTTTTGTGATCTTGGTCTCTGTTTACCTCCAAGCCCATCTCTAGCCCCTCCCCCCACCCCTTTCTGCTCAGGCCACCTGGATTACCTGCAGTTCCTCCAGGGGCCAGACCTTTCCTTACTCCTGGGCTTTTGTATACGCTGTTCCCTTTGTCGGAAAGAGTGCCATTTCCCTTTCTTGACCTCACACTTACTCATCTTTGAAGATTCTAATCAGTCAGCTCTCCTTCTAGGAAGCCTTTTGGACCAAACCCAGTTGACCCCTGGTTTTCTCCAGCTGTCCCATGCTCTCTCTTTCCCTGTACTCTTCACCCCGGATTTTGATGACCTTGTCCTCCCCATTGGGTTGAAGAACCTTGGGGCCAGTGCCCTGTTTTATTTTTCTCGGTGGGAACTCAATGAATGCTTGCGAGATGGATGGAGTTAGGAAAAAGTCAATACCCACATAAGTGTCAGTGATAGCTCAGAAGGAGAGATCTGCTGGCCAGGGCAGGCTTCTTGACTTGACTCTTGCAAAATGGAGTGGTAAGCTAACATTTCTTGAGCACATACTACGTACCAGGCACTATTCTAAGCACTGTACACAAGCTAATTGAATTCTCATGAACACTCTATGAGGTATGCACTGGTTTTCTCCCCACATGACAGATGAAGGAATAGAGGTGAAGCAACTTACCAAGATGCACCGCTACTTGGGGGAGAGCTGGGGTACACCCTGAACTGCTTCCTCTTTGCCAGACTTTGGTGTGTGTCTATGGCCTATGGAGGAAGGTAGGAAGGAGTATTCCAGGCTGGAGCAACTGGTAAACCAAAAACATTTTGGAAGGTAAGCATGAGTGACCCAGGTTCTTGAGAAGTTTCTGTCTCAGGGGATGTGTTGTTGGTTACCCCTGAGTGGGACAGATGCGAGCTCGGATGGCTGTTTGGAAATGTGAACCTGGAGAAGAGGAGTGGCTGCATCCCGGTGGCAGAGGCCACTGATGCTCTCCAGAGTGTAAGTGGGCCGGAGGCTAATTAATTAGAAAGCTCTGAGAACTGGGAGCAACCCAAGAGAAGACTGTCTCAAGGAAGGAAGAACATAGAGGCCCAGGGAAAGCAGAGCCACCTGGGCCAGGGTGGGCGCGGAGTCAGGGAGAACCTGCTAGCGTGAGGTCCTCATAGTGAATAACTGCGAGATGGAAGCTGTGGTTCAGCTGGGCACCTGTAAACTGCCGCTGTGTTTATCATTTATAGCCTGAGATTTCCTCCGGCTGAGTTGTACCGCTTTGTCCCCTAAATGGAGGTGCACCTCCTCACATGAGTAATAGCTACTATTTGTGCCGTGTTTATGAAAAACCCCTTTTCTTCTCTGTTGTTTTCAATCGATCCTTCCAGTGCTTAAACAAGGTAGGCAGGCATCCTTTCCAGGTCCTGTTTACAGATGCAGAAGTGGCGACTTAGTGAGGAAGATGACAGGCCTGAGCTCATACAGCTAGAAAGGGACACAATAGACAACGAACGAATGAATAAATAAGAACCGGAAACTGGACTATTTGAGTCTGGTTTCTGTTCCTTTTCTGTAACATTTGAGAAAGGGTATTTCGTGCCTGAAACTGGAGCACCTGGCACATGATGGGCCAATAACGAATGGTTACATAGGTGAATGTAAGTGGTATGAGGAAGAAGAAGGAGAGAAAGGCCCTAATAACATAACCTCCTGTCAGTTTGTATCTGGAACAATGCTCATGAGACATCAGTCAGTCAGTCCTCACCACAACTTAGCTGATGGGAGGACCACTCTCCCCAGTTCACAGGGGAGGGGGAGAAGACTCAAGGAATTAGGTGACTTGGTGAGGGGTCCCGCAGCCAGCGAGCTGTATAGACAGAACCAGAACCCGGGACTGACATGGAGTATTTGTGCCTGTCAGAAGCCAGGGTCATCTCCCCACACAGCCACACAGAGACACATATATACACATGCTCACATACAAACATGGCCACACACACACTCAGACAGACACAGGGACACACTACTGACACACAGAGATATACACGTGGACGCACATCTAGACACACACAGATACACACAGACACACACCCACGAGTTGTGGTCTTTGGAGAAGATACCTTAATGCCTTGGGTACTGTCTTCACAGGAGCAAATCCTGGGGAATCTTCTTTTAGGGTGTTCCCTGGCTGGTTCCAATCCAGTCTCTCCAAAGCATACAAAGGACCAAGCTTTCTGGAGAAGAAGGATCTCCCTTCCCCCACTCCCTTCTAGCTTTTCTGAGATGAGGATGAGAAATCCAACAGGGAAGGGGCCGGAGGAAGGCAAGAGTGATGAAACCACAGGGAACTGGGAGGCTGTTCCCGCTGGAATAGATTGCTTTGCATCATTTTTAATTCTAAAAAGGACAAGTGATGTTGCTCTAGCTGGCTGGGCTGCGGGGCTCCCTGGTCTTCAGGGGCCATCAGCTCCTTTTCCCCCAGGGAATGTGACCGCCTTCTAACTTCCTCTTGCACCCTGGGAAGAGTTACAGCTCCATTCTCTGTGGAAGCAGAAAGGACCCTGAGTTTGGAGTCATATCCAATTTCAAATCAAGCTCAACTCCTTCCTGACTGTGTAACCTTGGGCAACTCACTTGGAGCCTTAATTTCCTCATCTGTAAAAGGGGGGCAGTAGGACCTCCCTCACAGGCTATGGGGAGGATTCACCAAGATAAATTATCTGAAATGGCCAGCACCGAGCCTGGCGCAAAGCAGACGCACAGTCAGTGGGGTTCCCTTTCCTTTCTCCCACCAAGCACTCTTCCCTTCCCCTTCTGGTGTGGCTGGTTCCTAGACAGTCATATCTGGGTCATGGTCATCGCCCTAATTCCTGGTTGAGGCCCTGGCACATAGTAGATAATCAATAGATACGTGTTAAATGAGTTTTTCCAAAGTCCAGATCAGCTCCTGACTCTCCTGTGTCCCCAAATTCATCAATGGATGTTCATTTCTTTCAAAAGAGCAGGCTCAGCTCTTTAGCTTGGCATTTGAAACCTCTTGTGACCTGACCCCAGAGTCACCACCCCTCAAAGACTGCCCTTAGCCCTTAGCCTTGGGCAGCTGCGCCCCCTGTCCAGGCCCTGTGCTTTAGAAGTTCGGGATCTGGCTTTCCTCTGGCCTGGCCCATCCCCACGGGGCAAACAGTCTGCAAGGCCAAGGGGTCATGTCCACCCAGAAGCCATACCTCCTCCTCTGGACTAGGCTTTGGGACCCAGGCCCCCCAATTCCCTTCTCCCACATTTGCCTCCAGGGCTTGCACGAGCCTTTTCCCTGAGTCATCCTCCTATAGTTGGACCACACTTTTGGTGTTTGTGTCCCTAAGTCCAAAGGTTGGTCACTTGTCAGACTTGTGGATGGTGCTTGGCCAGCCTCACGAGAGGCCCCACCTGTTCATGTGAAGCCCTTGCAGAGGAAGATGGAATCTCTGTTGGGAAAAGAAGGGATGGGGGATGCTCTGGACCCAGACCTCCATTTGTATGCTTGCCTTGGGCTCCAGAAATGTTGGTTCTGCCCTTTGTAGAATTTCACATAGTTGGGATCATACGGTGTAGGTCTTCTGTGTCTGGCTTCTTTGGTTCAGCACAATTATTTAAGACTCACGCATGTTGTTGCTCTGTCAGTACTTCATCCCTTTTCGCTGCTGAATAGTATTCCATTGTATAGAGGTCTCACATTTTTTTGTCCATTTCACTGGTTGATGGACATTTGGGTTGTTTCCAGTTTGGGGCTGTTACAAAGAAATCTGATGTCAACAGTCACATAGAAGTCTTTGCTGGACATCTGTTTCCGTTTCTCTTGAGTGAAATTGCTGGGTCATATGGTAAGTGGATGTCAAGTGTTTTGCAAAGTGGCCCTACTATTTTGCATTTTCACCAGCAGTGTGGGAGAGTTCCAGTTCCTCCTTATCATTGTCAACACTCCAACCCAAGACTCCTGCGCCTAAAACCCAGGCAGTGCGGAGGCCATGAATTAAACAGGACAGGTGGGTCTCGGTTGGGCTGCTCATCTCTGTAAGGATATTTGACTATCAGAGCAACAAGAACCTCCAGGGATGCTGAGCTGTGTTTTTGTCATTTTACAGATGGGAAAACAGAGACCCAGAAGGGGAAGGGAATTGTCCTCCCCTGAGAGGGATTTGGTGCTGGTAGAGCTGGGAGGAGGCAGTGGAATGGAGTAGGATTAAGAGCAGGGATTTTGGAGTTGGATTACCCCCAGATTCTAGTCTTGGTTTAACCGATGACTAACTTCTCTGAATCTCCACTCTTCCTTCTGTAAAATTGGGACAACCACAGCCTCATAGAATAGATGGGCAGGATGAAATGCCTAGAGCTTGAGAAGTTCCAGAAACATTTTATTGAGCACTTACTATGTGCCAGGCACTGTTCTTGATGCAGTGGACACAGCAGAGAATGAGACAGAGATAGTCCCTGTGCTCTGGGAGCTGACAGATGGTGGGGGGAGACAGATTATAAAGGAGGAAACAAATAAAATCAATAATCATAAACTGTGACAAGTGCTGTTTGAAGAAGCCAAACAGTGATCTATATCAGACAGAGCTTCTCCAGCCTCTCCAAAGAGGTGCTGTTTAAGTGGGCTGTGAATTATGGAGAGGAGCTGACCATGCGGGGAGGTGGAGGTGGAGGTGGTGGTGGTCCAGGATATGGGAACAGCATATGCAAAGGCGCAGAGGTTGGAAAGGAAGGACTGTATTTCAGGCACAGGAAGGGCGGTGCTGCCCTGGTACAGAGGTTCAAGAGCGAGCACTGCAGAGACACCGGAGTGCTGGCCTGGGCTTGGTCGTGCTGGGCCTTGCAGGGGTTTAGATTTTACATGAAGAGCTGATTTCTTTTAGACACAGTGAATGTTGGCTGTTATCATCCTTCCTCTTATTTTCCATCACAGGGGTCTTAATTCCCAGTTCAAGCCTCTTTTCCAAAAACCCGATGTGGGCAGGTGCAAGGCTGGGGTCTGCAGCCAGCTGGGCCCGGCCTCCATCCCGACCTCTCCAACAGGCCTGGCAAACTGAGTAGCACCAGCTGGCGGGGTGGGGGCTGGGAGAAACCATCTGCTGTTCCCTACTGTCCATCAACCCATTGTCTGGTCCACGCCCTCTGCTCTGAGGACAACGGGAGGACAATGGGGGAATGTGATCTTCAGGCTCATGTTTCCTGGCCTGGCCCCTCGCCCCCACGATGACACCAGGAGAATGCCCCCCTGGGGTGGAGGCAGGGGCTCTACCAAGCCTGCATCCCTCATCATCTCCCTGGCAACCGCAGCTGCCAAATTGTTGGTTGAGGGGTTTTTTTTTAGCATCCTGGGTGGGGGTTTTCTTCTTGCCTCTCCTTAGAGGGTGGGATGCTCTTGGGAAAGGATGCTTCCTGAGGGCCCCTGCGCCTAGCCTGGCATCTACGGATTCCTCAGGCCACCTGTGAGCCCAGCTCAGGAACACGCTAAGTCAGCCCTGGCACAGGCTTGAGATGCCAGCAAGATGGAGGCACCAAAATAAACTCATTATATTTGAGAAAAAACGTCAACGTTGTCATCATGCAAAGAATCAGACCATTGTTAAACTTCTTTGTGCTCGTTTGATGGTTTAGTACTGTTTTTATTTGGACTTACATGGGCAGTGGAGGGGTGCACCACCCTCTTCTCACTGCTTGGAATCTCTAAAAGTCTGGACCCAGCCCTCAGGGGACATGAAGGGAGGAGAGCAGACCTGTGGACATCTGCCCTCTCATCCCTTTGGTGGAGAGATTCACGACTTGCAGGGCAGCGTTGAGAGCTAGCTGGCTTGTCAGCAGCCAGTGAGGTCACTCTCTAGCATTCCAGAAGCCAAAAGGGTGATAATATTAGAAGGGTGATAATAAAAGAAGCCAGACAGTGATACTAACAGCCAGTGTTTATTGAGCACTTACTGTGTGCCAGTAATTACCTTATATATGTTAACTCACTGAATCATCACAATAAACCCAGGAGGTGAGTACTCTTGGCATCATCCCATTTTATAGACTGTGACGCTGAGGTACAGAGAGGTTAAGTAGATTGCCAACGTCACACAGCTATTGGGTGGCAGAACCGGGATTTGAACTTGGGCAGCAGAATCAGGATTCGAACTTACGCCCTCTCTCTCTGATTCCTGGTGAGCTCATGCATAGCTTTTCTTTCCGGAAATAAGCCCCACCCCCAGCTGCAAACCAGGCCAGAACTCTGGGGAGATAAAAATAAAGAGCTCAGGCACGGCCTCTCCAGGCTACCCCAGTGACTTGGCATAGCCTGGGGTTGGGAGCTGGACCAACGTAGGTTTGTGCCATCACTTGGATACTGATTAGCTACGTGGCCTTGGGTACAAAACCACTTCACCTCTCTGAACCTCACCCTCCCCTCCTGTAATTAGGATAATGATCGATCGTACCTTGCTCACTGTGTTGGTGTGAGCATTGAATGAGTGAATACACGTCAAGGGCTTAGAACAGTGTGCTCAGTAAACAGTCAGGCTGATTGTTATCTTTGCTTTTGCTCCCTTTTATGGTGATGGGGGGGGCTTGAATACTGGGTGAAGACACTTTGTATGTGGAAGACAATTACACAAATGTCAGGTCTTGGTGTGACTCATATAAATACGGAGTGTTCAGTCTGGAGAGCATGAGGGGGTGGGGGCTGGGAGGAGAGCCATTTTCCAGGGGGACGGAGTGCCAAGTGTCAGCTCAGTGGGGTGGTAGTGAGGGCACCAGCAGCTCTGAGGCGAGGGAAGGTGGCCAGTCTGCGCCGCTCCCTGAGCCAGAGGAGAGTCTTGGGCTGGGACCCCGGGCACGTTCCTTTCCCTCTCGGGGCCTCAGGCTCCCCATCTGTAGAATGGGTGACTGGGGACTAACCGATTTCTAAGCCTCCCTGTCCCTGCCCTAATTTTCGATGACTCTGAGATAAGAGGATGTGTAACAATGAAAGTGGAAATAGACACGTGGTGTGGTAGGTCAATTGCAAAAATGTGCCCAGCTCTCTTCCTTTTTCTCTGTAATCACACCATTTACAAAATGACTTTGCAGCTTCTCCCTGCAAGAGGTGGAGTCTATTTTCCCTCTCCCTGGCACCTGTGTCCCGGGGTCCTGGTGATTTGCTTTGGCTGATGCAAGGGGGATGAGGCTATGTGCTGGCTCCACGCTGAGGTCTCTAGAGGACTTGCTGCTTCCTTTCTGTCTCCTCTCCCTCTTTCTCTTTCTCCTTCCCTCCCCTCTTCTCTCCCTCTCTCTCACCTTCTCTCACTTTCTCTCTTGTGACTGCTCTGTCAGCAATTCTGGGCTGGCCTCCTGGAGGAGGAGAGACCCGTGGCCCAGTCACTTCCATCATCCCAGCTGACAGGCAGCTAATTGTCAGACAGTTGAGCGTGAGCCCATCTTAGACCCACCAGCCCCCAGCCCACCTGCCAGCCGCCAGCAGACCCATGAGCAGGACTAGCTGAGATCAGCTGAGCCTGACCCAAAGCAACAGAACCACCCAACTGCCTTGCAGACTGGTGAGAAAATAAATGTTTATTGTTGTGTGCCATTGAGGTTCTGTGGTTGTTACACAGCATTACTGAGTCAGTTGATAACTGATACACATGGTCAGTGGAAAGCAGTGTGGGCACAGTCTGGTGCTCTCCTGGGCTGGGCTGTGTGTGTGTGGGGGCAGGCAGGGTTGGTTTAGTGTAATGGTTGAAAGGTTAAGTTCTGGATGGAGTCTGCCTGCCGCACTTCAGACCCCAGCTTTCCACTTTCCAACTGTGTGGCTTTGGGCAAGTTACTTAACAGAGAGGTCTCTGTTTTCTCCAAAGTCTAGATAATCATAGAACCCACTTTGGGGTTGTAGATAGAGTTAATTCATGTAAAGCACTTAGAAAGACTCTGCCCATGTGTAGTTTTCCTGGGTTTAAGATCTAAGACAAATGTGAGGTTGAATCTTGATCCTATTACTTACTGGGAATCTGACCTTGGGTTATTCCTAAGCTGACATGTCCTTAACTGTAAGTTGGGGATCTTCCTAGCACCTTCCTCATAACTGAGATTGTGTGTAAACAGGGCTTGACCCAGTGCCTGACCCAGAAGCTGCTCAGGAAATCTCAGCTTGGGGGAGGGGCCTCCCCCGAAGATCTTCTCCTTCTTTGCTCCAGCTTGGCCCACCTGCTGCTTCTGGTCATGGAATCTCAGAACCAGATGTCCCTGGGAGACCAGCGCTAGTTCAACTTCCTTATTAAGTATGGGCCCAGAGTGGGGACTTGCCCAGGACCATACAGAGTCAGTGCTAGAACCTACTCATTCTGACCTCCAGCCTGGTGCTTCTTGCATGATGCTGGGGTGGTCGTGTCCCCAAGTGGTACATGTCTCAAAGAGCAGACCAAGCTAGACCTGGCACCTTGTTCCACGGGCCACATGGGAGGTGCAGCCTCCTACTGGTCTTTCCCATGAGCCCATCCCATGCTGGTGCTGGAGAGTTCCCAGAGGGGTGGGGCCCGGACCCTGACCATGGCGGGTGCCACCCAGTGAGTCAGATGCTTAGATGACTAGGGGACCCTGGCCTCAGTAGGAGCACAGAGTGCAGCTAGCCAAGGGTATTCCCCGGGTACTCAGTGGGGAAACCATAGCCGAGTTTGGTCAGGGGCCTGCCCGGGATGCCCATTTCAGCAGAGAAAGAGCCAAACCTAGTACCCAGGCCTCCAGATGCCCACCCTGTGGCTCTAGGCTCATCCTCCCTCTTCCCCCAGCTTGGGCTCCTGGCCCTGTGGGTGTAACAGAGACAAGGCCAGAGTCAGGCAAGGTGGAGCCTGCTCCACCCCTGGCCTCAGCCTGGCTCAGGGAGCCTCCCTGGGGCTGCCCCACCTCTGCCCCCATTGATTACAGGGCTGCCTGGCCTGACTGTAGCCTGGACACTCCCTCCTCTCAGGGAAATGGGTCTCTGACCTCACCGTCCATCGCTCGTAGTCCATCCCTCGTAGGGGCCGGCACACCTGCTGAGTCAGGCCTGCCCCAGGCCCCAGGCTACCTCTCCAGGTCTTAGCTTGTCTCTGGGGAGGAGGCCTGGGCTTCCCTGCCTCTTTCTGCCCCTTCCCAGGGCCGGCCTGGCCCGGCTGAGGGTGCTGTGTGTGGAGCTGCTGTGCGCGTGCATGGCCGTGCGTGTGCACTGTGGATTTCCTCTCCTGGAGCACTGCATGGACACATGCCCTGATTCACACACAAGCCGCCTTCGTTCTGTGTGCTCGCTGTGTACGAGGTGGGGAGGCGTGTGGGTGTGTTTGCATAAGTTCTTGCTGGGCGCTTTTTCTGCCCAGTGTATGGGTGTCCTGCGTGTGTGTTGTGTGCACAAGTTGTGCACAGTGTGTCTATATGCACTGGCAGATAAGGGGGCCCTTGGGGCAAGTGCACAGCACACTCACCCCTGAGCACTTACTGTGTACGCTGTGTCACTGCATGTGAACTCTAAGTGTGTGCATGTTGTGTGTGTGTGCACATTGTGTGTGTACACATTGTGTGAACACACATAGTGTGTGTACACATTGTGCGCACACACTGGGTGTACACGTGTGTGCATGTTTTGTGTGTATACACACTGTGTGTGCACAGCCTATGTGTACACCTTGTATGTGCACATTGTATGTGTACATGTGTGTGTGCATGCTGTGTGGGTGCACACAATGGAAGGTCCTCTGAGGACCAGTGTTGGCTCCGGGGGTGGGCTGGGGAAGGGCTTCAAGGTTCAGCCTTGGGTGCGTGTCCTGCCAGCTCCTGCTAGCTTGTCCCAAAGCCTGCTTCCGAGGCGCCTGTTCCTGAGCTTGGCTCAGGCAGGCCCTGGGAGAGAGAACTGCCGACAGGGACCTGGAGGTGGAGGGGATCACCTCGGGCTGGAACCTACACTGGACACTGGTGCCACTCGGAGACCTCAGCACTGGCATCTCCTCTGGGTAGAGACGAGGAAGACAGGTCCTGGGGACCTCTCTTGCCCTTTGATCTTTGCTTCCAAAAGGTCATTTTTCTCTGAGACCTCTTCTGTCTTTGAGGGTCCTATATATAACAGGTCCTTGAACCTCTGTGCAGGGGTTGCAGGTCCCTGGAAGCTCCTCGGTTGCCCCTGACCTTGAGCCAGTCAGGTTTTGAGGATCTGGGCAGCATGGAGCCCAGATCTGTTGGCATCCAGGACCTGGGCCCCTGACCACTGCCCCACCCTGCCAGGGCACATCCAGGGACTCCTGCAGCCACCCGATGGGGTTGCATCCATCTACCCATGTGCCCTCCTATAATCTAGGCATAAGACACAACGCTGCCTCCTCACTCTCGTTTCAGGGCTGCCATGGCAACGCAGAAGTTGGCTCACCATCTGCTGCCTGTGGGACCTCAGTCAGGCCTTTACCATGCTAGGAATTAGTGTAGGGAGGCACCTGACCTGCTCTGGGGCAGCCATTGGCCACATCTGGTGTCTTTCAGCTCTGGAGTGTTTGGAGACAATGCAGCCTTGAGTCCTTCTGGCTGCTGGAGAAGTGTGGACATGGAGAGAGCCCATGTCTCCCCGGGGCTAACCTCTCCTAGTAACATCCTCTCTCAGGGAAGTGTCTGAGACTTATTCACACTATAGTGGAAATGACTGACCCTTTCTGGGAAGGCTGTGGGTTGGGGGTGGTAGGAATCTGGACTTTAATAGCAATTAGAAGCTTAAATTATCAAATTATCAACAGGGAAGATTATAGGCATGAGAGGGAAGTGCAGGGATATTAAACACTTGAAAACTTAGTTGGTAAGGTGGTTCTAGGTATACACTGGGGTCATGGCAAGTCTAACTTGCCCTTTGGGTGTCAGTGGGAGTTGGGGAGGGACCATGGCTCATCTCTGAGGCCTTTACCTCTGTTGGGAGCTGAGTTTTTCCTATGGGGCTCAGAGGTTCCCTCTACCCCTACTTCTGGCTCTTCTACATTTGTTTTCTTTGGAAAAATGTTCTCCCTTGGATGCTCTGTGCTTAGTATAAAAAGAGCAGTGGAGAGGAGGAGGGAGTCAGGATTCCAGTGGAGTGAAGTTAGGGGTAAGGTAAGGTGGCTGGGAGGGGTGGGTGAGAGAAGAGGAGAGAGAGGGAAGAGAAGGGAGGTCTTAAGGAAAATGAGATCAGTTGCAGGGTCTACTTGAATCCCTGAACTGCCACTAGAGGGCGCATGAGTGTGGGTGAGTGACTTCCCCTCCCTGTGACTCAAGTCTCCTTATCAGTGAAATGGGTACAGTAACTTCTGGGGTGGCTGTGAGGACGGGGGGAGAGGCATGTAGAGGCCTGGCAGGGGGAGAGCACGCAGCAGCGGCTTTGAAAAGAGTGGTCTGCATCCCTTCTTCCTTTCTGCCATGGATTCTGTATCAGAGAGGGAAGTTTCTAGACCTTGTCCCAGGCCCTCTCTCTCAGAAGGAAGATGCTCTGGCATCTGAGCCCATCTGCTGCTGACCTGGGTCTCTAGTCTGCCTGAGAGAGGAACCACCTCCCGCAGGCCCTGGGCAGGTCCCACCCCCTCCTTGCCAGGCGACAGGTCCACAGGCTGGGAGTAACCCACATAAATCGAGGTCGATGTACTGTGTGGCGCTGGGATGCCGGAGTCCTCCACCTCAGGGGCTCCGGGCCCAATCCCAGGCCCAGGAACTGGGACAAATCGGGAGATAAACAGAGGAGTCATTCTCAAAGGTGGAGCCCACCTCCTCGCCACACCCAACATCAGAGCCAGCAAGGCCCCAGTAGCACCCAGCTTGACTTGGTAGGGAAGCTAAAGGGTACAGATAGGGAGAGGGGAGGGGGGAGCAGGGCAGGCTAGCAAACCCTCTCCACCAGCAAGCTCCTCTCTGTGAAATTCTAGCATCTGCAAATTTATTTCTGCCAGCAATTTACCTTTTCTGCAAGCAAGAGAAATCTGTTCTTGTTTATGAGTCACTGCTTTTTCGGAAAGATTAGAGAAAGAAGCATCTGCGGTTGGGAATAAGACAGTGGCGGGGCCAATAAAAATGAGCCCTGGCATAAAGTCTAATGTGGTCTCACTCCCATTCAACCAGAGGCGATTATTTTCTTGGCTGGAGGTACATGGCTTTATTAATATCCACACAGCATCCTTTTTTGATAAAGCAAACATTTTCTAAGTAAATAAACTTTGAATCTTAAACTGAAAGCTTTACTTGACATGATGTAATAAGCTGGAAAATATGCTCTCCATAGAAACCTGTTAGGGAATGTGAAGTTGGGATAGTCTGGGTAGGAGTTTAGCATTAGATCTGCAGCTGGGGCTGGAGAAGGGTGGCTGGACCCTGTTTTGGGGGAGTAAAGCTGGTCGACTATCCTGTTCTCTGCGGGGGGACACTGCCACTAGGCAACCCTCTGGGGATCTTTCCAGGGGCTGCCCTCCTCCTCCTGGATGCCCTGGGTAGGCCCTTCAGGCCACACACTACGTGGTAGTGTACAGTCTGCCAGTTGTCCCCAGTATTTGTGGTCCTCCAGCTCAAGACTACATTTCCCAGTGTCCTTTGCAATCAGTCCAATCATGTGATGGGATCTAGCAAATAGGATGTGAGTGAAAATGACTTGAGTAATTTCCAGGTTGGGCCCTTAAAAGGACAGGAGTGAACTTTCCTCTCCCCTTCCCTTATTCCAACTGCTGGAGCAGAATCCTTGGACCCCAGCACGGAGGCCATATGTGAAGGCTGGCAGAGCTGCCCTGGATATGTACCTCTGGACTGTCATATGAGGGAGAAATGAACTTGCATCTCATTTAAGCCAATATATTTTGGGGTCTATTTGTTACAACAGCTTATTTTGTACCCTCCTTTCTTCATGTGGCAAACACAGCCTGATAACTTGCCCAAAGCCTGTGGTGAGTTACTTGCGTGTAGTTCGGTCACAGTCAGTGTCGCATTGTGGTTCAAAGCCTGTTGGACCTGCTTTCAAATCCCTGCTCCCCTACCTGGTAGCTCTGTGACTTCGGGAGAGTTACTTAATCTCGCTGCACTGGGGTGGTTTCAGTTAGAAATGCCTTTCCCATGGTGACCCTGTGTCCACATGCATATGTCACTGGAACAAAAGTTCCATGGGCCAAAACACTCTTATTACTACCAGTATACTCTGATATTTTCTATTCCACTGGTTCTCAAAGTGTGGCCCCTGGACCAGAAGCATCAGCATCACCTGGGAACTTAAAATGCAATTTCTTGAGCCCCATCCCAGACCCGCTGAATCAGAGACTCTGGGGAGTAATGCCTAGAAGTCTAGGTTTTAACAGGGCTTCTGGGTGATCCTGATGTGGCTAAAGTTTGAAAATGACTGTTCTACTTCATCAACAAAATGGAAATGATCACCTATTAAACTAACCTTACGACCCACGAATATGAATCATGACTCATGTAGACTTAGTGGATGTCTGTTTCCCTCCTAGCATTCGTTTCTTCTCCTTCACCTCCCATTCCCCTCCCACTCCCCTTCCCCCTCCTTTTCTCTCTCCCCACCCCCGCTTTCCTCCTCCTTTTTCTCCCCGACATTTCAACAGAGAAACTAACTCTGGTCCATGACCCCAGGGATAGGTGGTCAAGACGGGCCCAGCCAACTGAAGCAGCGGTTGGTTCAGGGATGAGCATGTGATCTTCGTTGTCCAAGGAAATGCAATCCTGAGACTTTTGCTGGAACTATTGGGAAAGAGAAACTTTCTGCCCAGGGGTTGCTGAGCTGTGGGGAAAGAGCCGGGGCCGCCCGTGCCGCTGGAAGGGTTTGGAGGAGGCTGTCTGGTGCTGCAGGCATCTCAGAGGAGGGAACTGTGGGGCAGAGGATAGAGCAAATGTTTTGGAATCTTGCATCATCTTGATCCCAGGCACAGCTGCCAGGGTCCACCTCAAGCATCTCTGGAGCTGAGGAGCGATGGAGCCGGAGCCTAGGTGCAGCTCTGATGTTCAGGGAAGTTGACACCCTCAGGGCTTCCTTCAGTTGGTGCAGTGAGGAGCTGGGAGTGAATGCCTGGGCTCCTGTGCTTAGAAGGACAGTACTGGGAGGCAGCAGGCTTCTCAGAGGTTCCAAAGGAGTCCAGCTTTTGTTGCTTATGGCAGCAAATTGGAAAACACACCCTTAATCACCATTTCCTTCTTCCTTGTCTCAATCTCCTCTCTCTCTCTCTCTCTCATTCTTGCTTCCTGCAATCCCCTCGCAAATAAACCACCTGCACCCAGATCCTTGTCTCAGGTTCTGTTCTCATGGAAAACCAAGACAGATTTCTGTTGATATTTGAGCATTTGGATCCAGCTAGACCTGAAACAAACTCTACTCCTGGACTTTTCAGCTAAGGGAGCCAAAAAAAAAAAAAAAAAAAAAAAACCCAAAAACCCACCTCCTTTTGTGTATTAGTGATCTGTTACTGTGTAACAAACTGCCCCCAAACTTGGTGGCTTTCCACAATAACATTTAGTATCACATTTTCTGTGGGTGAGGAATCAGGGGCGCTTTGCTAGGTCCCCTGGCTCAGGGACCCTCATGAAATTGCAATAAAAATGCCAGCTTAGGCTAATTCAGCTCAAAGCTTCACTGAGAAAGGATCTGCTTCCAAGCTCACTTCTCTTGGCAGAATTCAGTTCCTGATGGCTGTTGGATTGAAGTCCTCAGTTCTTCGTTCTCTGTCGATCAAAGGTGGCCCTCAGTTCCTTGCCATGTGGGTCTCTCCATTGGTTAGCTCACAACATGGTGGCCGGCTTCAGCAGAGCCAGCAACACAGAAGCCAGTGTTTTGCCGCCTAATTTAAAAAGTGATGTTCTAACATTTTTTGTACTATTTTACTTGTTAGAAGCAAGTCACTAGGTCACCCTAACCGTACCCCTAACACACACTTAAGGGGAGGGGATTACACAAGGAAATGAGTACCAGGAGGTGGGCGTCATCAGAAGCCACCTCAGAAGCTGCCTACCCCAAGCTATGAGGAGTATGAGACCCAGGTCCACAGCACAGAGCCGAAGAAGCCTTGAGCATCAGAATGGACTGTGAACTCTGGCTTTGATTGGTCCCAAGGTAAGGGGAAGTGACAGGCACCTTGGGGACACTCATTGGGTGGGAAGCCTGCAAAGATTTTGGTGGCAGGAAAGGGAGAAGGAAATGGAGTGTGGAGGTCCCTCCTGTGACTCAGGGAAAACCTGCAGAAGTTCACTGCCATTCTCTTCATTAAGGGCTATCTTTCCGTTGGATTCTCTCTATACTATTATGGTACTAGCTAACCTTTATTTAACATTTATCCTGTGTCCATCCCTGGATAAAGAATTTCACCTATATGATCTCATTTAATCCTCCCCCTACGAGATCAGACCTGGACGTATCCTCATTTTAACAACGTGAAGAAACTGAGGTACAGAGAAGTTAAGTGACTTGCTTGAGGACACACATCTATTAAAGTGGTGTCACTGGAATTCATCAGAGATCAAAACCATGTCAGCTCAGTGACATAAAAGCATTCATGGAGGCTTGAACACATTCACTCACTCAGAGCCTTGGTCTCCCTACCCTTTCATACAAGGTCTTAAGTTCCTTACCCTAACTTTCCTGTTACTGAATTTTCATTACTGCCAGCATTTATAGACCTCCTTTGGGATCTGGAGACTTTAGAGAATGTATTGAAAGCTATGTACCTTCTTGCCCACCAAAAATGCACTCATGCACTCGAACTCACATTTGCCATATGATCACAGGTGGCAACTAACTTTCTGAAGGGCCTCGGGAGCCCCCAGGATGGACTCTCATTGGCTCAACTCAGGTCATGTGGCCACCTTGGAACTTCGCAGTCTAAGGGGTTTGGTGCTCTGATTGGCCAGATCCTTAGGGACCACGGCATCCCATCCTGGAAAAATTGGAGCCTACATGGGGAGAGTGACTTGCTTAAGGTCACACAACATTAGTGGGCCCAGGTTGGACTCACGCAGAAACACATGCCAGTCCCTTGGCCTGCAGGTTCCTTCCAGGCTGGGATGTGACTGACTCATCCATGCATTCCCAGCCACCTGTTCTGGGCCTGACACTCAGGGGGCATTTCATAAGCACTAGATCTGCAAAGGCCCCTGCAGGGAACAAAGAGTAACTCAATGGAAGCTGAGGAAAAGGTAGCGTTTGTCCAGGGAGACCCTGGAACATTGTCCTGCAGGATGTTAGGTAGCCCATGAAAAAAGAAACTGCTCCATGAGGATGTAAGTTCGTGGAACACTGGACTGAACAAAGTGAATTGGTTTCTTTACGTTAGAACTTCTCAGAATTCTTAATAGGCTCATGGCAGTGAATCCCCTCAAAGGAAGATACAGCATGCAGTGTTTCCCAAGCTTGTTTGATCATACAATCCTTTTTATTAAGTGAGATTTTTGAAGGATTAGCATTTAGCGAAACATATTTTGGGAAATGCCAGGAACACAAGGAGCAACCTGGACCAGGGTGGTCAGGGAAGGATTACTGAAGGAGGAGGAGGAGGCACTTCAGCTACATTCCAAGATACGAGGATAAGAAGAATCAGATGAGGGCAGGGGAGACATCTCACATGAATCACAGGAGAAAGCACTAAATATTATAGCACGTATGAGTTGAAAGACTTATATAGGTCAAGACTCCGTTGGAGACAAGCACCAGAAGTGCAATTCAGACTGGCTTAGGCAAAAGAGGGAATTTATTGGTCCATGTAACTGATTTCAGGCATGGCTGGATCCAGGTGCTTGAACCATGCCCTCAGGGATAAGTATTGACTTTGCTTGCAGACAAACCCCTTTCTGAGGGAGGGGGGCCTGGCATCCCCAGGCACACATGCTGCCAGCTAGCAACCTCAGCAGGAAGTGAAATGCTTTTGTACAATAGTTTCCACCAAAGTCTCAGGATGGACTTTCATTGATTCAGCTTGGGTCACGTGCCCACCCTGGAACCAATCATGATAGCTCAGGAGATTTGGTACTCTGATGCCCAGACCCTTAGGAATCAGCACCCCAGCCTCTCACTGATAGATGGAGAAACAGTTGGAGCCCAGAGAGAAAGTGACTTGGTCAAGGTCACAGAGCAAGTGAGTGGGAGAGTGAGAGAGGGACTGTCATTTCAGGGCTCTTTCTGGACAGCTGGTGCCTGGGGGCCACTCAGATCAGTGTGGAGAGAGCAGAATGTCTGCCGGCATCCTTGTGTTGAGTGCTGTGGTGGGGCTCTGCCTGGAGAAGAGTCTGGAAGGGACGAGACTTCCAAGGCCCTGAGGCACCAGAGAGGCTGCGAGAACATCCCGGTGCCTGTGTTGGCTGTGAGCACATGTGAGGTGGGCTGTGGTTGGGGAAGACAAAGAGAGCAGTTCAGAGGCAGGTAGAGGGAGTGGCTCCCTGGCTTCTAGCGGGGATGGGGGGGTGGGGGGGATCTGTCTGAGGTCTGCGGTGTCTAGCCAGCTCTCCCTTCTCCCTGAGTTTTTACATCCAAGCTGTTGCTAGGCACTTAATTCTACCTTCTAAGTATCTCTAAACAATCCACTTCTCTCTGGTTCTACTGACTCCGCTCTAGTCTGAGTTATCGTCATCTGGCACCTGGCTGCTGGCAACAGTCTTTTAAATGGTCTCACATTCTCATTCTCACTTCCACCCAGCCCTTGATCTGACCGCTTCATAGCAGTCTGAGGGCTCTTTGAAAAACTCATATAAGAGGTCATCACTAAAATTTTCAATGGCTCTTCATTGCCTTCAAGATAAAATCTAAACTGTGGCCCCTCAGCATCTCTCTGGCCTCTTCATGGGGAATTGTCCCCACTGCACTCCAGACACACGAGTTTCTCCTTTGAACAGGTTTCTCCTTGAAAGAGCCACATTTCCTTACCTCTGAGCCTTTGCACATGCTATTCCCTCTGCCTGGAACTCTCCTTTTCCCTCTTCCCCTGGCTAAATACTGATCTTCCCTCAGATTTCAGCCCAACGTCTCTTCCTTTCCTTTAAGAAATCTTCCCTAGTGCCTTCCTTAAGACCGAACTGAGTTCACCTACTACAGACCCCAACAGAGCCATCTTCCTGGAAGATGAGGAAAAAGAAGTTCAGAGAAGTCATCAGAGGTCACATGACTAGTAAATGGCAGTGCTGAATTAAATTCAGTTCAATAAAGATGCATTGAGCGCTGACTAGGGACCAGGCCGTGTGGTTATGGTTACGGTTATGTGTGGTTATGGTGACAAATCAGACCAGGTCTCCTGCCCTAGAGGAGCTCTCAGACCAGCAGGGGAGACAGACCTGTAAACACAGGTCAGTACTGCGGGAGCTGAGAGATGGGGCTCCAGACCTAATCTCAGTGAGACATGGAAAGTTCCAGGATGGCGTGATGTCTGAACTGAGATTTGATGGAAAGATGCCCAAACCCATGTGCAATAATTCATTTCCTCACTGACTGAATGAATGAATTTGCACACCTGCATCTTTTGGGATGCAGAAGCCAGGGGTAGGTGCACGTGTGTGAGGAGACGTTACAATGAATTGACATCCACTACTATGTGTGGGAATGCCATTATGCATGCAAATAATGCTGTGTATTACAGCAGCTGGGGGACCAGAGCACCAATAGCCTTTACTATACCCTTGCTTCTCAAAATGAGGACTTGGGATCCAATGCATCGGCCTCCCCTGGGAGTCTGCCAGAAATGCCCTACCCTAGACCTGCTGACTCGGATCCTGCAACAGGACCCCCAGCCCTGAGCACGTTAAGGTTCAGGAAGCACTGTATGAACTGGCCTCACAGGGTTTTGGTGAGGGGCATATGAGGTTAGGGTACAGAAAGCACTTAAAAGAGCCTTTGGTCCACAGAAGGTACTATTCGTATCTGCATCCAGGTGTGTTGTGCTTGTTTGCTTATCCAGATTCTTCACATGTGTAAATAAGAGTGCAGGGAGGAGAGGCTGTATAATTTGCAGGATTCAGTGCAAAATGAGATGCAGGCCCCTTGTGCAAAAATCAGACAGCAGACAGAGCTTTAGACCAAGCACGGGGGAGCCCTTGTGTGCTAGGGATGCTGTGTGACACTCAGGTGGCAGG
Organism: Camelus ferus; assembly: GCF_009834535.1. Lineage (NCBI taxonomy): Eukaryota > Metazoa > Chordata > Mammalia > Artiodactyla > Camelidae > Camelus > Camelus ferus. The sequence continues at coordinate 13,935,002 of NC_045708.1, read as the reverse complement.
AGGAAGCAGCCTGGGGGCAGGCATATGGACATGGATGTGTTTGAGGCCCTGATGATTCAAGGGTTTCCCTTCTCTGGCGATTTGGCCCATCCCTCTGGTTTTACAGATGAGGAAAGCCTGGGTGAAGGGTGCCAGACTGGAGATTGGACTGCCGTCTCCCATTTCCCAGAGTTCCACCCTTACCGTCCACCAGCGCGGCTGTGTGTGTCTGAGCTCGACTTTGGGGAATCGTTGAGAACTCGTAGCCAAGAAATGTTCTCTCACGTTTGCACGTTGTGAAGAGACGTTGGAAGTATGTTCTCCCATGAATCGTGGGTATCCATTCCCAGGGAGCTCTCTCTGCTAGGGAAGGGGTGTGAAATTTAATTTGCACTAATTATCCCGAAGTGAGAGGAGCGGGAAATGAGTTGGCTCTGCACATTCGGCCTCTTCCAGCAGCTCCATCCAGTTCCCTGGGTGGCAGTTTATTTATGTGCAAGGGCTGGGCAGGTGGGGGGTGCTGTTACCAAGGCAACTGCAGCTGCCGGGATTTTGGGGCGGCTGGGTGGGGGGAGGGGAGGGAGTGGGTAAGGGCTGGGGCGGATCTGAGGCATGGAACCCTGTGATTGAGGGGGGTCTCCTGCGGGCCCGACTGTCTCTGATGGGGGAGGGGAGAGGGAGGAGGGGGGAGGGGAGGGAAGAACTCCTTCTTGGCCCCTTGTTAGCTGGGGAGGGGAGCCTTAGCAGCTCTATCCCAGGAGACAGACGTACTGTCCCAGTTTGGTGGGAGAGAAGGTTTCCGATGATGTTTCAGTGATTCTCTGGAGCTGGGGTGGCCCTCTGAGGCCCCCAGGGCCTAGGCTGAGCTGGAGGGCAGAAACCCAGAGATGCAGCTGGCAGAGGGAACACTGGAGGGGGAGAAAGAGGGACTCCGGAGCCTGGGACAAAATGCCCTGCCAGTCTCCTCTTGCTCTTGTCCAACCCCTTTCTCTGCTCCAACTTTCTCCCCATCCCTCCCTCTCCCCCTCTGCCTGCCCTCCCCGTCCCTCTTCCTCTCTCCGTAGACGCTCTTTCTTGCCACCGCTAGAGGGCGCTGAGGCGCCACGGTCGCCCCTGGTTTATCAGCCTAGGACCGGCTGTGGGCGCCTCGATGGGGTGGGTGGGGCCGGCGGAGAAGGCCCCACAGCAACTGTGTCCTCGGTAGAACTGGGCTGATTCTAGCCTCTTTGGACCCAGGGGCAGGTCTGGGCTGTCCCCAAGGGCAGAGGATGTCACAAAGACCTCCCCCTAACAACTGTCAGGGGAAGGGGTGTTGGAGGGGAGAGGGTGCTTCCTTGGGACCTGGAAGGAAGGAGCCTGGGTTTCCATCCCAGCCCTCTCACCTCCTGGCGTGTGGGGTGACCTGGGGAAGTCACATCACCTCTCCAACCTACTGGTTCCTCTTTTGTTAAATGGGGGCAACGGAGCCCACCTCGGTTGTGAGGATTAGACAGAGAAACATACAGAAACGGAGGTGTAGTAAGCACTCCAATGGGAGCTCAGAAAATTTGTGACTTTCCCAAGATCACATAGTTACCGAATGTCAGAATTAGACCCCGAATCTGTCTGAATCCAAACCTGTCCTCCTAATTGCTGATCATGTATGTGGACCCACTGCTTTCCCCAGTTGTCATTGGAGTAATAATAATTCAAGCTGAGTATTGTGTGGAGCGTTGAGAGGAGAGGGAGAAGGGTTCTAAGGTTCTTTTACAATATAAAGATTGGGAGAGGTGCATGCCTATCAGGCACTCTTTAGTGAAAATTAGTAGCATCTTTCCTGGCCCTGAGACTGAGTGTAAGAGGAGAAAGTAATACGAGAGCATGTGTGACTAGGGGGAGCAGATGTCCAGGCTGCGGTGTTGCTGTGGGTGGCAGGAGGGCACTGGCACCCACGGCAGGGGAGGGAGCAGGCTGGGAAGGCATCAGGGGTAGTGCTCTGGTTAGAGAGCTGGCCTTGCTACTCACTTGCTGTGTGACCTGAGCCAGTCCCTTTCTCTTTGAAGGTGTTGTCTCCCACTTGTACAATAAGGATAGTGGACTGACTAAATGATCCTAAGGTCTCTTCCAGATTAGAAAGTTAATGCAGCTTCTTTCTCCCAGGGCTTTGATGTGGGGCAGCTCTAACTGGCATCAGAGGCCCAAGAGTGCCCTAGGGTCCTAGTCCACATCTGGGTGACCCCACATAGAAGTGAGCAGTGATGGCTGAGCTGTCGAGTGATGAGCGGGAAGTAGGGGTGAGGTGAGGGGAGTGGGGCTGGGCCAGCCTGTTTTAAGCCATCATGCCCAGCTCCAGTGCCCAAACTTGCTATCCCTCTTGAGTTAGAGCCTTCATCATTTCATGATTAATTTGAACTTTTTATTGTGATCCACTCAGAAGCGAAAATGGAGAATCTTGGAGTAAACTGGGCTCAAATGTAGCCTCAGTTGCCCTGCGAGGAAAGGGCTGCCCTTTCTCAGACTCCTTCCCTGCCTCGCCCCCAGCCCTGGAAAGTGCTGTAGGCAAGGGGAACTAGACTTGGAGACGGCCAGACCTGGGACATAATCCTGGCTCTTTTTAGCTTTATGGCCTCAGATAAACTGCAAAACCCCCTTGAGCCTCGCTTTCCTCATCTGGAACATGGGGATAAACCCACCTGCCTCTTAGGGTTCTTGGAAGGATTCCAAGAGGACATCTGTAGAGGTACCTGGTACACAGTAGGTGTTCGGTAAACACCAGGGGATTCTGGGTCAGTGCCAGCCCGGACAGACATTGATGGTTTCCCTGGCAACAGCCCTGTTTCCTTTAGACCATTGTAGTTGCTGAAGGATTGTCCCTTGGGACAGAGGCTCAGATCTGCAAGGCAGTGGGCAGGTCCGGCAATGTCCGCAGCCTCGGAACAATGCTGTGTCCCCACTTGCTTCTTTACTTTGGGGCCAGACCCTGGCCCTTGGCCAAATGCACAAGCTTTCAATTCTGTGAGATAGAATCTAAGGTATCTGATCGGCTTTCCTCCCTACCCCTCCCCTCCTCTCCCCACCTCTTTCTCTTCCAAGCTCTGCAGTGGGCTGGTTTAGGCCTCCAGACCAGTGGTTTGAAATCTAGAAATTTTAGTTTTCATCCAAGTTATATAAGCACACATTTGAAAGAATCTAAACAATTCTACAAGATTTATTATAAAAATCAACCGTCCCCTGACTTCACACCAATTCCCCACCCAGAAAGGCAAACACTTTGACTTCTTTTTGATGATTATTTTAGTATTTCTATTTGTATTTCTAAACAATATACTTGAATCACTGCTGCTTGAATTTTCCCTTTTTTTTTTGCTAGTCTTTTGATTTTTTTGAGGGGTAGCAGTTTTGAGGTATAACTCACATATCAAGTAATTTACCTAATTTAAAGAGTGCAATCAAATTGCCCCATTGCCCCAAGCTCTGAGCAACACCATCCTACTTTCTGTCTCTATATATTTGCCTATTCTGGGCATTTCATATAAATGGGTCATACAGTATGTGGTCTTTGGTGACTGGCTTCCTTCACTTAGCCTAATAGTTTCAGGGTTCACCCATGTTGTAGGACATATCAGGCCTTTGTTCCTTTTTCATAGCTGAATAATATTCCAGTGGATAGATAAGCTGCATTTTGTTTATCCATTCATCCGTGGATGAACATTTGTGTTGTTTTCAGCTTTTGGCTATTATGAATAATGCTATTATGAACATTTGTATACAAGTTTTTGTGTAGACATTTGTTTTCATTTCTCTTGGGTGTATTATATGTAGGAGTAGAATTGCTGGGTCATAGGATAATTTTATGTTTAGACTTTTGATGGACAGCCAGATTGTTTCCCACAGCAATGTGCACCATTTTACGTTTTCACTAGCATTGTTCGAGGTTTCCAATTTTTCCATATCCTTGTCAACGCTTGTTATTATCTGACTCTTTGATTATAGACATTCTAGAGGGTTTAAAATGGTATCACATTGTAGTTTCTATCTGCATTTCCATGACTGCTGATTATGTTGATTATATTTTCATATATTTTTGGATATTTGTATATCTTCTTTGGAGAAATATCTATTCAGATCCTTTGCCCACTTTTAATTTGGATTACTTAGCTTTTTATTATGGGGTTATAAGAATTCTTTATGCATTCTAAATACAAGTCCCTTATCAGATGTATAGTTTACAAAGATTTTCTCCCATTCCATGGCTTTTCTTCTCACTTTCTTGATAGTGTCCTTTGGAGCACAAATTTTTTTTAATTTAGATGAAGTCCAATTTACCTATTTTTTTTTCTTTTGTTGCGTGTGCTTTTGCTGTCACATCTAGGAATCATTTGCCAAATCCAGGGTCGTGAAGATTTACTCCAATGTTTACTTCTAAGAGTTTTATAATTTTGGCTCTTACCTTTAGATCTCGGATCCATTTTTGGTTAAATTTTTTGTGTATGATGTGAGGTATGAGTCGAACTTCATTCTTTTGCACGTGGCTATCCAGTTGTCCCAGCATCCATTCATTGATGAGATTATTCTTTCCCCCTTGAATGGTCTTGGTACTTTTGTTAAAAATCAATTGACCATAGAGGTATGAGTTTATTTCTGGACTCTCAATTCCATTCCATTAACATATATGTCTATCCAATGCAATATCACACTGTTTTAATTCTTGTAGCTTTGCGGTACATTTTGAAATTGGAAAGTGTAATTCCTCCAACTTTGTTCGTCTTTTTCAAGATTGTTGGTTATTTGAGGCCTCTCGTAATTCCACATGAATTTTAGGACTGGATTTTCCATTTCTACAAGAAATGCCACTGGGATTCAGATAGGCATGGCACTGAGTCTACAGATCAGTTTGGGGAGTAATGCCAGCCATCTTAACAATATTAAATTTTATGGTCTGTGAACATAGGACATCTTGAGATTTATTTAAGTCTTCTCTATTCTTTCCAAAAATGTCTTGTAGTTTTCAGATGATAAGTTTTGCACTTTTTTTGTTAAATTTATTCCGAAGTATTTTATTCTTTTCAATGCTAATGACAATGGAACTGTTTTCTTAATTTTAATTTTGGATTGTTTGTTGCAAGTATATAAAATACAATTGATTTTTTAAAAATTGAAGTGTAGTTGATTTACAATGTTGTGTTAGTTTCTGGTATACAGAATAGTAATTCAGTTATACATATATATATTCTTTTCCATTATAGGTTATTACAAGATATTGAATACAGTTCCCTGTGCTCTACAGTAAGACCTTTTTGTTTATCTATTTTATATATAGTAGTTTGTTACAATTGCTTTTTGTATATTCACCTTGTCTCTTGGGACCTTGCTGAACTTGTTTGTTAGTTCTAATAGTTTTAAGTGAATTCCTTAGGATTTTCTTTATACATGTTCATGTCATCTGCGAACAGAGGTATTTTGCTTCTTCCTTTCTTCCTCCCTCCCTCTCTTCCCTCCCTCCCTTCCTTTCCCCTCCCTCCCTCCTTCCCTCCCTCCCTTCCTTCCTTCCTTCCTTCCTTCCTTCCTTCCTTCTTTGCTTCTTGACTAATTACCCTGGCTAGACCTTCCAGTACAATGCTGAAAAGAAGTGATGAGAACAGATAGTCTTATCTTGTTTCTGATCTTAGGGGAAAGATTTCCAGTATTTCACCATTAAGTATGATGTTAACTGTGGGTTTTTAACAGATGCCCTTCATCATGTTGAAGAAGTTTCCTTCTGTTCCTAGTTTTCTGAATTTTTTTTTTTTAATTATAAAAGACTGTTGGATTTTGTCAAATACCTTTTCTGTGTTTATTGAAATGATTGTGTGGGTTTTTTTTTTTTGCATCTTCAACATCACTGCTCTTTTTAAATTGAAGATAGTTGATGTACAATATTATATGTTACAGATGTACAATTTAGTGATTCACAATTTTAAAAGGTTATACTCCATTTACAGTTACTATAGAATAATGTCTATATTCCCTGTGTTGTACAATAGATCCTTGTAGCTTATTTTATGCATAATAGTTTATACCTCTTAATCTCCTACCTCTATATTGCACCTCTCCCATTTCCTCTTCCCATGGATAACCACTGGTTTGTTCTCTGTGAGTCTTTTTTTTTTTTTTTTTGTTATATTCACTAGTTTTTTTTTTTTGTTAGATTCTACATATAAGTGATATTATACAGTATTTCTCTTTCTCTGACTCATTTCACTTAGCACAATGCCCTCTAAATGATCATGTGATTTAAAAAATTTATTGATATGATGTATTACATTAATTAATTTTCAGATGTTATACCAACCTTGCATTCCTGAGTAAATCCCACTTGGCATGGTGTATGCTTCTTTTTATACATTGCTGGCTTTGCTTTGCTTGCATTTTGTTGAGGATTTTGACGCCATATGCATAAGAGATACTGGGCTGTAGTTTTCTGTTTTTGTATGATGTCTTTGGTTTTGGTATCAGAGTAATACTGGGAATATCTTTATTTCTCCTTCTTCTTTGAAAGATAGTTTTTCTGGGTATGGGATTCTTGGTTGGCAGTTTTCTTTTTTTTTTCTTTAAGCATATTGAATACATTATCCCAGTGATTCTGGTCCCCATTGTGTCTGATGAGAAGTGAATCTTACTGGATTCTTTTGCAAGGGATGGTTCATTTTTCTCTTGCTGTTTTGGAGATTTCCTTCATATACTTGACTTTCAGCATTTTTGCTACTTTGCATTTATCCTATTTGGAGGTTTTTGAGCTTCTTAAATCTGTAAATTAAAGTTTTTAATCAACTTTGGGAAATTTTAGTCATTATTTCTTTCTGCTCATTTATATGTCTCCTCTCCTTCTGATACTCCCATTATGCATATATTGGTTCATTTAGTGGTGTTCCCTACTTCTCTGAAGCTCTTCATTTGCTTTCATTCTTTTTTCTGTCTTTTCTTTTGAATTGCATAATCTCTTTCAATCTGTCTTCAGGTTTGCTAATTATTTCTTCTGACAGTTCATAGCTACTGCTGAGCTTGTCTAGTGAAATTTTCGTTTCAGTTATTGTACTTTTCAGCTCTAAAATTTCCATTAAACTCTCTTCTATTTATTTATGTTCTCTATTCAGTAAGACATCATTATCAAACCTCCCTTTACTTATTTAAGAATGGTTTTTAGATCTTTGATAATATTTATAATAGCTACTTTGAGTTCTTTGTTAAATCTGACATCTAGTCACCCTCACATACAGTGCCTGTTGCTTGCTTTTTTTTTCTCATGTCGATCTAACTTTCTTATTTCTATGCATGTCTGGTAATTTTTTTTTGGAAATTGGACTTTTAAAGTAATGTAGCAATTTTGGCCTCCTTTGTGGGTATAGTTTTTGAGGTCATTGTTTAAGATTTGTTCTGACCCCAGGAGGGCTCTTCTTATCTGTCTCCCCTGATTCTTCCTGGTGAACTAGTCAGTTTATGGGTTAGCCTGTGTCTCAGGTGAGTGTACCAGTCCCCTTTTAGTCTTTTTTGCTACAGTCTCTATTGTGTTTGAAAGCATCCTTAGGCTTTCCCCAAATCTCCCCAAACTGTTGCCAATGAAGTCAGTTCTTTTGAGACAAGTTTTGGAACTCTCTCTTTTATGGTCTGTCTTTACCCTTGTGTAAGATCTCCAAGCCAGGACTCTGGATCTGGGGGTGGAGACAATGGTACCCTTCTCTCTGAGTGACATCCTTGCTTTAGGAGCTGGGCATTTGATGGAGTAGCTGTAGCCTTTGGTTTTTTTCAGCTTGCCACTCCTGGCATGGAATATCTGCTTTATGAATGAGCCAGGATGAGGGTAATTGAGGTCCCAGTGTTTCTCAGTATTCCACTCCAAAGGTAGCTCCTCCATTCCACTAGTGGGCACTAGGAAGAAGAAGGGAGCCTCCATATCTCTGCTATATTCCCCTGAAACTTAGCCTTTGCAACAGTAAGTTGGGATAGGATGAGAAATGCTAATATCCTGCCCTTCCTGGGAAGATACTGCAGGCCTCCAACTGGGAGCTAAGGGGACAGAGCCCTGTGCTATTGGCTGTACCCAACTGGAGTAGAGTTCCATAATGCTGGGCTGGGAGGAGAAAGGCAGGAAGTAGATTGTAGTTCAAATGGCATAAACTTTTGCTGTTCTTATAGAGTTTTATTAGGTTTACTTGAATAAATGTTTCTTCATTTGCTGTATGCCCCTAAGACCATTTCTAAAGACTTGAAATGATTCCAGAGACTATAAATAATTTTTAGCAGTTTCACTGGGGAACAAATCTGCAGACTTCTCTCATTCCTATGCCAGAAGTAGAACCCTAGGTATTTGACTTTACACTAAGGAAGATGAGAGTTTAGCTCTCTTTGCTCTCTTCCCCATCCTTACCTTGCTCTTCCCATTCCCCTATCCTCCCAATAATGCTGTGAATCTTTCCTTTTCTGTGCAAGTTTTTGTTTTCCCTAATTGCCTTTTTCAAAAAGTATTTTTATTTGTTTATACTTATAACTAAGTGAACCCCAAAGTGTTGGTCAATAGTGTGAATCTTCTCTCAAGACATTTGAATGCATCAGTTTTTTTTTTAAATTAATTTCATCTTCCTGAAGAAATCTTCCAGAGCCTTCCAGTCTGCTTCAGGTTAGACGGGTTGCTTTTGACACCTGGTACACAGGTGTCATCCTGGGATCCATCATTATCAGCTTGGAGGATTTCTCTGTCTCTCTCAGCTTCCTGAATCCTAATTCTTCCTCTTTCTTGGTTTATTCCTTTGTTTCGGTGGAGTGCATCCTCCAGTAGTTCCTGAGAAAAGGTATATGAGATGATTTTTTTTTTTTTTGAGATTTTGCACATCTGAAAATGTCTCATCTTTGACTGGATGTTAGTCTAGGTATAGAATTCCAAGTTGGAAATTATTTTTTCCTACAGAAAATTTGAAGGCCTTGCTCTATTGTTTTCTGGCTTCCAGTATTGCTGTGAAGAGAAGGAAGCTGTTCTCATTCCTTGTTTTTTCAATTTGGAAGTTCAGAGAATCTTCTCTTAGTTCCCAGAGTAGTGACATTTCACGGCAATGTGCCTTGGTCTGGGTCTACTTTTATTTATTGTACTGGACCCTCTGTGAGTCCTTGAAATCTAGAAAGCTGTTCTTTAGATCTGTGAAATTTTCTTAAATTATCTTATTGATGATCCTCTGTGCCCCCCCCCCCATTTTTTTCTGTTCTTTCTAGAACTATTATTTGAAAATGGAACTCTTGGACAAGTCCTCTGGCCTTCTCTTTTTCTCTCCTATTCTCCTTATCTATCACTCTAGAAAAACTAAAACTTATCTTTCAAGTTTTGCTTTTTAATTTCTGCCATTATATTTTAAGTTTTTAAAAAGTTTTAAAATTTTGTGCTCTGTCTCTTTTTAAAAAAGGAGAATCCTACTTTAATTTTACCTGTGCATTTCTTATGTTATCTCTTTGATGATATTAAGACAGGTTTTTTTTTTTTCCCCTTGCTATTCTCTGTTACCTTCAAGTTGGTCTTTTCTGTTTGTTTTATTTTTATCTTTCATTAAGTTAGAGGCATTCTTCTTCTTCTAGTTAACTCCAGTTATCTGTGCGTATTTTACAATAGAAAAGTAGAAGCTGACTGAAAGCTCTGAGTACATGGGTACGTCTTGTGGGCTGTGGGCTTCTTTGCAGGATGAACTGGCAGGGATGTTCAGTTGAAAAATCTCCGGTATTTGTATCTCTAGGGTTTCTCTAGGTTTTCTCTTTGGTTCATCAAGTTCCCCTGAGAAAGCTCTTCTAATTGTCTGCCTAGAGGGTGTAAGTCTGGCTGCCAGTGTCCTGAAAGCACAGTGGTGGGAGCTGACTGGGGTCTTGACATCCAGCTTGCTCACATTCCTTGAATCTCCCTGTCATCAGTAGAGTAGCATCCCATGCACCGTGCCCGATGTCGCCTGTCTAGTGGTGTCTGCTCTGTGATTACAGCTTCTAAAAACAGCCTCTCAAATAATCCTCTTCATCTGAACTGTCCTTTACCCCAACTTCCAGAGTCTTTGGGGATTTTTGTTCCTGATCCAATTTCCTCAGTTGTCCAGCTCCTGAAATTTTGTTTCCTGATGTTTCCTCTCCCATTCTCCCCATCCTTCTGGGCTCATACTTTCAAACATTTAAAGAAATCCCTTTACTATTGATTTAGCATCCGAGAGGTGGGGAAAACCAAAGTGTTTAGTGTGTCCAGTCGGCCATCTTTACATGGGCATCCTCTCTTCTCGTTTCTTCTCCATCGGAGTAAATGGAGACCCCACACTTCCAGCTGCTGATGTCCCAACTTTGGAGCCATCCTTGACTCCTCTCTTTATCCTATACCCCACATCCAATCTCTCAGCAAATCTTATGAACTTTACCTTCAACATACATCCAGAATTCACTGCAGACACTGCGAGAACCTCCTCTCTGGCCTCCCCCTTTCTGTCTTTGTGCCCCTTGCAGGCTGTTCTCCACATGGCAGCCTTTTCATCTGTCATGTCCTGTCCCTCTTCTTCCTAAAGCTCTTCTGTGGCTCCCATTTCACTCTGAATATGAACCCAGATCCCAATAAGGTTAACAAGAGCCTGCACGATCAAGCCCCACACAAGTCCCTTCTCAGTCACACTGGCTGCCTGGCCATCTCACAACACTCAAGCCAGCTCCCTCCCTGGCTCCTCCCTTTGCCTGGAGCATTCTGCCAGATACCTGCAGGGCTCACTCCCTCTCTTCCTTCAGGTCACCTGGGAGCCTTCTGTTTAAAAGTAAGTCCCTCTTTCTCCCTGGGCCCTCTCCATGTTTGTTACCCCACTTTATCTTTCTCTATAGCAACTCTTGAGATTGGACATATTTATATTTCTTGTTTAGTTATTTATAGCTTATGTCTCTTCTCTAGGATGGATGGTCTTGAAGGCAGGGATTTTGGCTTATGGTGTTCACTGCGATATGGCCAGCACCTCGAACAGTGCCTGGCATATGACAGGTTCTCAGCAAATACCTGTTGCCTGCAAGAATAAATGAATGCTTGGCCCCAGCCCTGACTCTGGGATTGACCTTATTCCGGGGAAGAGATGTAAGGAACTCCTCTACAGCCTTTCCCTTCATCCATTCACCCATTAATCCATTTATCCATTCATGAATTATTATTGCTGCTGTGGGTATTAATATTTAATAGCTAGAAAGTGGCAGAGGGGGGTTTGGTCCCAGCCTGTCTGACTTCAAAGCCCTGGCTCTCCAGCATGCTGCTAAGGCAGGCCCAACACAAAGTTGGGGGAATAAGGCTAAGACCCAGTTTCTCATCCTGGGGCAAGAAATTAGAACAGAGCGTGGCCCCAGGCTGCCTGTGTTCATGGGCGTCTCCCTGCTGGATGGGCAGTCCCTTGAGAGAAGATGCTCCCTCATGGAAGCCCCCCGGGGCTGCCCAGGGCAGATCAGCTGCTCCTTGCCTGCTCCCTCGGGGCTGTGTGCATCCTTCCATCAGGGTGAAAACCCGATTTCTTTTAATTGGCTGCCGCATTCTGTCCATCCTCAACTGTGAACTCTTTGGGGACGGGGGCTGGGTCTTATTTGGCTCAGTGTCCCAAGAGCCCAGTACAAAGGGCCTGCAGCTGGGGAGACACTAAAGGAGCAACTGACAGCGCCTGGTAGGGACTAGGCGTACTATTAGAAATTGCTTCTCTTATGAGCCAGGCCTCTCTGGCCCCGGCCCACTCACTCTGTGCTCCTATCCCCAACACCGGGTGCCTCCACCTGACTTCTTTCTGGTGCTCAGGGCAGTTGGCTGAGTTCCTGGCCCACCAGCTTGGCCCTCTGCCATTTAGAGATTGGCCTCTCTGCACTTGGTCTTTGGCCTCCAAACATCCTGGCTTTGACACATCATATCCTTACTTACTGGCCAAACTGGAGACAGTCATCACTGGGGCAACTGAGGCCACCCTTGGTGTACCAACGGGACAGTGGACCTCGGATGAAGAGCAGGGCCTGGGATGCCCACAGGACCGGGGATGCTGCAGGGACAAAGACAGGCAGGGGTGTTGGGCAGGGATGTAAGGGAGAGGAAGAGGGCTGATCGGGGTAGGGGGGCTGCCTTGGGGATTTGAGGATGTCTGTATTTGAATTGGATTTTTAAAGAGTCAAAAAGAGTTTAGTCAAGGCATGAAGATTTCAAATGCCAGTCTTCTTTGGTTAAGTCATCAACTGCAGCTAAAGTCAGGGTCCTTAAACTTTTGGGGAAGCGATTGTACGATTCTTCTCTGGAGCCTTGCGATATGGGGTCTGTTCTGCTATGTGCCCCTTTTGTGACCAGAGCAATGCTTGGCACATAAGCATAAGTATTATAGTTATCTTTTTTCTCAGTTTTATTGATGAATAATTGACATACATCACTGTATAAGTTTAAGGCATCCAGCACGATGGTTTGATTTCATATTGTTACCTTTTGACAAGCACACCAATCCTGAAGTGGGTGCTATACTGTTTTCCCTATTTTGGGATGAGGAAACAGGCTCAGAGAGGTTAAGAGGCCCAGCCATGGTCACACAGCTGGACGTGGCACAGCTGGGATCTGATCCCTCTGAGGGCTGTCTTATGAACTGTGTCAGAGGCCCTCTGCCATACTGAGCAAGAGTTTGTTGAATGACTGACAGTGCTGACATGTGGTGATGGGTGGATGGGTTTGAACAGCTGGCCTCTGCCAGCGGCAGCTGTTTATCAGGGACAGGAAAGGAAAGGGTGAGCTGGGGCCAACCCACCTGGGGGTTGGGGTCAGCCTTGGAGATCCACCAGAGATTCAGATATTCTGGTGGGGACCAGAGCCATCCAGGGTCATTTGCAGCCACCTCTTCGGATGGTAGAATCTGGTCTGCAAGGCAGAGGGTTCTGCAGCCTCTGTTCAAGCCCTTCCCATGCTGGGGAAGCGCCTTTTCAGGGATGAATAGCTCGGATTGTTAGGGAACTCCTGCTTTCTACTTTTTGTTCCTCCCCTTGGGATCCTGCAGAATAAGCAGAGTTGGTGTGTTGCTCCTTTACATATTTGTTGAGTGAATAATATAAAGATACCAGTCAGTCCCTGGGGGAGTTTAATATTAGCTAATATCTCCGCCCACTCACCTTGTTTCCCCTGTTGTGAGCGTCTTACACAACCATGGGGTACTTGTCAAAACTAAGAGACCAACATTGGTATGTGACTATTAACCCAATTCTAGGTTTTATGTGGATTTCACTAGTTTTTTCCCACCAATGTCCTCCTCCTGTTCCAGGACCCTATCCAGGATCCCACATGGCATGTAGTCCTGGGTGTCGTCTGGTCTGTGACACTTTCTCAGTCTTTCCTTGTTTTTTATGACCTTGAGAGTGTTGAGAAGTAATGACCAGGGATTTTGCAGATGGTCCCTTAACTTGGGTTCGTCTGATGTTCTTCTCATGACGAGATTGGGGTTATGGGTTTTTGGAAAGCAGACCACAGAGGTGAAGTGCCCTCCTTGTCACATCATATTGGGGGAAACGACCCCCATGTGGTGATGTTCACCTTGACTACTTGGTTAAGATGGTGTTTGCAGGTTTCTCTCCTGTAAAGGTAAAAAGCTGACATTTAAGTGCTTAATACGAACCAAACATTGTTATGGGTGTTCACTCACTGAACTCTTACAGCTACCCCAAGAGGAAGATATTCTGACTAGGTCTGTCTTAAGATGAGGAAACTGGGGCACAGAGAGTTAAAGTAACCCGTGCAAGGTTATGTAGCTGGTAAGTCTGGATCCCAGCAACTTGGTTCCAGAGCCCATGTCTTAACCAGGACTCAGTGTGTCTGCTCTGATCTAAGCACTCTCCTTGGTCACCTGGATTCCTGCAATGGCCTCTTTTTGTTTCCCCTCTGACCTTATCTACTACCCTACACCCCTCAGTCACTCTGTTCTGTCCAGCCATACTTGCCTCCTTGCTGCTCCATGAACATGCCAGGCATTCCCACCCCAGGGCCTTTGCACATACTTCCCCATTGTTCAGAATGCTCTGTGTCACCCAGGTGGTTTGCCTGATTTGCCTCCTTCAGGCTTTTGCTGAAATGTTATCTCAGTGAGGCCTTCCCTGGTCATCTTTAAAATTCAACACCCCCCCACCCCAGCACGCTCTAGCCCTCCACTTTATTTTTTTCCATAGCACTTATCAGCATCTGACATTCTTTTTATTTTACTTATTGATTGATTGATTATCTGTCTCCCTCAACTAGAATATAAGTCCCTTGAGGACAAGAGATTTTGGTCTGTCTTGTTTAGGGCTATGTTTCCAGTGCCTAGAACAGGACCTGATACAGAGCTTGCTGCTTTGTAAACATCTGTGCCTGAATTCCCTGAGCTTGCTTGAATCCAAGCTCTCTCATCCTTGATGAGTTGGTCCAAAGGCAGACTCCCGTGGTACACCCTCAGAGACCTCCTGCAGACTGACACTGATTCATTGATTAGCACCCTTTGAACTGGGTCATTTGACAGATCTACTTAACGAATCTACTTAACCATCCAGTCCCTTGGCCCTGATATGTAAGCTCCAAGGGGAAAGAAGGTGGGTCTGTTTTGTTTGCTCTTATGAACAAAATGTATTTACTACATTGCCTAGCACACTCTAAATGTTCAATACATGTTTGTTGAAAAAAAAAACATCAAAAAGAGCTGACAGTGACAAGGTCTCCTCTACAGTAATCTACAAACTGTCTCATTTCCTTATGGTGCTTGTCAGTTTCCACAGACCCTTCCCGTCTCTGCCCCCACCCCCATTCCAGTCTTGGTCGGGGAACAGCATCTGTTTACAGACAAATATCTTGGTGGCCTGACTGATTTTAAAGGAAGGAACAGAGAGAAATCAGGTGATACTCTTCAGGGGAAGCCTTGAAAGTGTTACACAATTTAATGTATTTATGCACAAATAGTTTGCTCTGACTAGGCTCTGGGGAAACTGGAGGGAGTCTGGTAGCATGAGTAGGGAGTTGAAAACAGGGAGACTCCACCCCTCTCGCCCCGTGGAGGTCCCGTGGAAAACTGGGGCTCCAGGTGCCTTTAAAAAATGGTATGTGTTTGGCACCTACTATACACGGGAGCTTTATACCAAAATATCTCATATCAGCCTCCCAAAGGTCATTTCCCCTCTTTCATAGCCGGGGAAACAGGCACACAGAGGGTCAGTGACTTGCCCAAGGCTGCAGAGGTGGGGAGGGGGCCCCAGGCTACCTGGCTTCCATGGTTCTCCCTGCCTTTGCCTGAACTTTCTCTCTGGGTTTGGGGCTTGTTCCCTTCTGTGCTGAAGGCAGTCAAGCCCCGAGACAGTGGGATGGACTAAATGATCTCCCAGACACTTCCCTCGTGTCCTTCCCTCCCCAGAATCCCTTTTGGACCCTTGATTCCTGGGCTGGGGGCCTCAAGATGGTGGCCCAGGAGGTCCTGCGTCACCGTGTGAGCTGTGACCCTGGCCAGGGGGGCTGCATCACCGACAGAGGCCTGGGGACGTGGGCAGAGGGTGGGGAGGAGAGCAAACAGGGAGGGACGCGTTCTTCTTCTGCGAGTGTCGGCCTTGGCTCTGGAAATGAAATGCCTTTTAATTCCATCCTCTGCTTTTCTTTTTTCCCTCTGTGATGCCGTCTGGTGCCAGGAGGCCCTTGGCCACAGGGTGCGTGTTTAACAAATCCAATAAAGCCTTTGTTTGGCCGGTTGCTTGCTCCCTGGAGCTCGGCTGGCCTGGGAGACATTATCTCATTCGTGCTGCTCACCTGTGTGCAGGCTGGGGCCGGGCAGGGGCAGGGAGCGGGGTGGGCCGAGGGGGTGGGAGAAGCCGAGGCTGAGGGGAGAGGCTGCACTGCTCACGAGGGGTGACAGATGGTGCCTGGGGCAGTGTCCTGAGACCTGAGTGTTGGTCCGAGCCCTGCCACCAACTCTCAATTTGACCTAAGGCAATCCCTGGACACACCGGATGTCTGTGAAGTGGCCCGATTAGACTAGGTAAGTGGATTTTATATTTTTTTTAAGCAGTAAAACCCAATTTCCCAAAGGGGAATAGGCTATGGACCTTGGTTATTACTCCCTTGATGTTTTGGTGTTTTTTTTTTTTAAATGGTGGGTTTGTTTCTGCCTCAGGACCTTTGTACTGACTTTTCCTTTTTGCATGAATACCCTTCCCCTAGAATGATCTGTGCACAGCTAGTCTTTCTCTTGTCATTTGGGAGTCAGCTCAGACATCACTCCCTCAAAGAGTCTTCGCTAACCAGCCTGTCTAACGACGTCCTGCACCCCTGCCCCAAGTCATTCTGTGCCCCACCCCCTTTTGTGTGTCCTCAGCACTTATCACTCCTTGCTGTTTTCTCGTGTCTTTATTTGTTAACATGCTTGTGGTCTCTTTTCCCCTCTAGCTTAAAATTTTCACGAGAATAACTTGGCCTTTTTCTTCACTGCTCTATTGAAAGCAGCAAACCCAGTGAATGGACAATAAATACCTGATGGATGGATGAATGAATAAATGAATGCTTATCTAAAACAGGTGAAAATGAGGCTGCTCTGGGTGGGACAGGTGTGGAGGGCTGTGTGCCACACTGGCTGGACCTCCATCCTCCCACGGTCTTTGAGGTCCCTCCCTGCCCCACATTGGGGTGCCGCAAAGCCCACTTTGGAAAGCGCTTTTACTTGGTTCTCTCTCAGAATCTCCTAGCAGTTCTGACAATCCATAGACAACTCTGAAAACGTGGTACAGCCAAGAAGTGCTGGGTTTCAGAGAAGCGCAAGGTGAGGGCTGGTTTCAGTTGTCTCTAGGGAGGTGGCCCTTAAACTGGTTTGGAGATTCAGCGCTGGAGCAAAGGACCTTTGATGAGGAAGAAGAGAAGCAGAGGCTTGGGACCGGGGATGGAATGGAGGATGGGAGCCTTCTCCAGACAGACAACCGTGAACCAACCAGGTTGGCGGGGGTAGGGGGAGATTAAATGGGAAATGTTGGAGGCGGACAGCTCGCAGGGCCTTGAATGCTAAGGTGAAATGCTTGTGCTTGATTTGTAACATGTGGGAGTCGGTACTGAAGCTTTGAACAGGACAGTGGAACCATCAGGGCCTTGTCTGTGGGCTATAAAAGGGAAAGGGCAGAAATGGAGGCAGGGGGACTGAGGAGGAGGCTGAGAGAAGATGAGGCCTGGGCCGCAGCAGTAGGAATGGGGAGAGGGGTTGCGATTTGGGAGAGAAAGGGAGCTAAGAGTGGAGCCGATCTGACAGTGAGTTCGTGTGGAGGGAAAGGAAGAGGGAACCGGCTAAGGTAGTCTGAAGTTTCCTACCAGCATATGGGGATGATGCTCTGGTCCAGGAATCGTCCTAGAGGACTGTGTTGGCAGGGATGGTAGGGGAGGGCTGGGCTGGTGGATAGCCCCTCCCCCCATCCCAAGCTGGGAGACTAAGGCTTCTCAGCTCAGCTGCTCCCCACCTCTGGCTTCCTGGGCAAAGAGGAGCCTTTGGGGCAGCCCTCCAGTTTGAATCCCTCCCCTTAGGCCCCAGGATTAATGTGCTAATGGTCATGGGAAGGACTCAGTATAGACTTATCCCCACTGCAGAGAACAAGGCATGCCGTGGAATGCACTGGATGTGTCAGGCCGGGGGAGCCCCCTTTGGTTGAGGTTTGGCATGTGATGGGCATGTCTGTGATGGTCTGAATTTCCCAAGCTATGAGGACAAGTTCATCTTCTCAACCGCACAGATCGTCCCCTGACCCTGTTCTCCAACACGAGCCCTGAGCTCCCCACAGTCCTCCCAGTTCAGACAGAAAAGGAATAAGAACTTAAGGGCCTGGTCTACTGAGGGGCTTGCTTAAGAGTTTGGGGCTGCTGCCTGGAGAGTGTGCCCTGGCTGCCAGAAATGGAGGGTGTTCTTGGATGTCTAGAGAGTTCTGGAGCTTGGGGAAAATATTCTGGAATTCGAGGACAGATTTCAGAATTCTAGGCTTGTTCCAGAACTCTGGGCACTGTTTCAGAATTCTCGGGAACATTTGAGAAGCCAAGGATATATGCTGGAATTCTGGGACACATTTCTGAACTCTGGGGGCCTGCTGGAATCCTGTGCTGGTTCCCTATCATTCACCTCCTTGGACTTGTCTTATCTGCTGTGATCTGCCTGTACACATGGTTACAGGGAGGCAGTTGCTATGGCAACAGTAACCGCGGGGTGTATCAACTCCCAGAATTTACTCTGAGCCTGTGACATTTTAGCTGGTGGAAAACCAGTTAGCTCCTGCGAGCCTGAGGAGCAGGGATTCCTGCCAAACCTGCCTCGGTGCTTCCCTTCCCCCCAACCTCAAATAACCTCCCTCTGGGCCTGGGGATCTGGCTGCCCGGCACTCCCTTGGGCAAATGAATATTCAAAAGCAGCCAAAAAGTGTATTCAAATCTTATAAACTTCCACCTGCCTTGCTCCATTTAAATGCAACAGCCTCCTCTGTTTTGCCCCATTTATCTGCCAGGAAAGTGAAGGGCAATTCCAGGAGCTGAGAATAAGTGCTTTTCCCAAGTTGCTTTAACCTCCTAAGTGGGCTAAGCCCACCCCTCCTAGAGGGGTGGGGCTGGGCTTCTCACTCTATCCGATGGGCCCCTCAGACGAGTCTCCCAGAATCCTGAGATGCTGGAGTGCATCTGCTGAAACTGTGGTCCAGCGAGGGGGGTGACAGATGAGTGGCAGAGGCCCCCCAGGTTAGTGGCTGTGTTCTTAACCAGTAGGCATGGCCCCCTGCTTCCAGCCTCTTCCCCCCACACCCACCCCTAAGGGGGGCCTCTACAGGAGTAGGTTTTCTTGGCCTGAGCCCCTGCTGCTGTCTGCAAAATCACAGACTGTCATGTGTAGAGAGGACCCTTGAGAATCACTTGGGTTCTATGGATGGGGAAACTGAGGCCCAGAGACATCCCTCAGACGGTTGGTTAGTGGCAAAGCAAGGACCTGAATTTCAGGCTCCCAATTTGCAGCTCAGAGCCTTTGCTGTCACACTCACCTCTTCCACCCCATATTATTAATTCATCATTTGTCCATCCATCATCCATCCATCTATCCATCTATCATCCATCCATCATCCATCTCTCCATCCATTCAGAAAGATATTAAGTACCTACTGACTGTCTTGTACCACCTTAGGCCTGAACAGGACAGGAAGCTTATGGTTGTCTTGTCTAAGCCCCTTGTTTAGGATCAGGGCTATGCAGTCCTCCCTACCTCATTCTTCCCTTCTGCCGAAAAGACATTCTCCCATTTAGACCAACAAGTGCCCATCCCTGCCCCCACCCCCACTGCCAGCACATCAAGCTCCTTTTAGTCTTGGGCAGACTTTTACTCATCATGTCCCTCCTGCCTGGGGCCCCCAGGCTCACAGTTTATCCAAACCTTACTCAACCTTTAAGGCCGCAAAAAGCCCCCTCATCCTCCACAAAGCATTTCCTCACCACCTCAGGCCGTCTGAGCCCTCCACTTTCTTTGGATAAAGAACTGTGCAAATGAGCCCCTATTCCCTGCTTTTGGGTTTTGTCCTGGTTCACTCCTCGAGAGTGAGCCCCAAGCTATTTTACTACTACTGTTACACTTGGGCAGTGCTGTGATGTAGAGAAAATGCTACGAGCTGTGGAGTCAAAGAGTCAAGTCAGTTTCACAGACGAAATGCTGTGTGACCTTGAGCAAGCTGCTGAACCTTTCTGAACTGCAGATTCCTGAGATGATAGCTTTGAGAATTCCGAAGTGCTGAACAAACAAGAGAGGTCTTCCTCATCGCGGGATCTAATTTCCCCTGTGCTGCTTGGGCTTGTAGTCTTGAATGACTGCTGATAGCACAGGGCACAGATGCCCTCCTCCTCGCCTGTTTCTCACCCCCTGTGGAGGGGAGACCTTGCATCAGAGCAACCTCCTGAGGGGCCTTGCAAAGCAGAGTTTTCTTTTTAATCTCTTCTTTCCAGGTCAGATCCGAGGTGGTGGTGGGGTTGGGTGGGAAATTGTTTTCTTCCAAGAAGACTCATTTCCTTGATTGGTTGAGGATGAGCAGGATCTGGACGGGCCCTTGTGTATTTCCACGGGGCTGTGGCTTCCCCAGGGACCTCCTCCTGTCTGGGGAACCCGTGAAGCACTTGGTGGCGTCTTGATTCCCACTCTGTGGGCTCCTGACTTTCATCTTCATCGTGTTTCTCTCTCCTGAAGTGTGGCTTTAGCACTCTCTGGGGGCCTGTGGGAGGAGGTTTGTGCCTTAAGCACCTTTTATCTTCCCTCTGCTGACTGATCTTGTTTTCTAGAGCTGAGATTTCTTTCCATCACAGTGGTTCCAGGAGACAAACTCAGCCAGTTCCTTCCTCGCCTCGATATAAATCAAAACACGTATATATGTAACATGTGTCGGCCTCAGGCATGCATGTGCGTGTGCCCATCGTGTGTACAGGCCCAGGTGTGGTGTGCACACAGGAAGGCAGGTATTCACGTGGGGATGCATGTTCAGCCCCCTGCAGGCCAACAGCAAGTGTCTGCGTCCCGAGACTTTGTGCTTAGCTGTGTCTCCCTTTCCACTCATAGCAGGTGTCCACTCGAGTGCGTAGGTCTACACATGTGCTGGCACAGAGGGCTGCTTCGTCATGGGTGTGCCTTCACCGTGTGCACGGGCTTGGACACCCGCATGCACCTATCTGTGTAAAGACGTAGACCGGGCGCGTTCCCCTGCCCCCAGGACCATCATAACAGCGGGTGGTTCGACACCCTGTGTGCCAGACACTGTGAACTTGGGGGTATTAACACTTGAGCCCTTGCAATAATGTTGTGACATACATACATGTGACTGAATGATCATCCCTGTTTTCCTGGATGTGGAAACTGAGGCTCGGGGAGGTTATATAACCTGCCTGGGTTCCCACAGCTAGGACGGAGGAGGCTGGGCTTGAACCCAGGCAGTCGGCTCCACACGCATGACCACTACACTAACTTGGTAGTTACCGTGTTTTTGTAGGCAGTCCCTAGCCTGGGCCTGCCCTTCTCCCAGGAGCGTAAGTGCAGGGCAGTAAGTATGGGGTGTGAAGATAGGCTTGTGGTGTGACACTGCCCCCTTGGGAGCCGCCAGGAGCATTTTCGCTTTCTCAGGGGGCCAGTGCCCTGTGGTTCCTGACCTGGCCTCTCTAGAACTGACACCTTCCATTGCATTTTTTTTTTCCCTGAGGTCACGTGTCCCAAGGCCCAGCTGAGCCCCATCAGGCAGGAAGCAGAGAACCAGGCCACTCCCCCATCTCCGCCCCGTACTGTGCTTTTCCCAGAAGTCAGGCAGCTCTTAGAGCCCCTGCCGCATATTGTTCCCATCCCCAATCTTATCTCCTCTTGTTGAGATCACTTTTTAGGACAGAGTCTTTCCCCAGCAACCCGCCCTGGACCAGTCTAATCAGGTTAGGAGCCCCTTCCCTGAGTACCTACAGTGTGGCTTGGGATCTCCCTAGGTCCTACTTCTGGCTCTTCTGATTCTCAGCTGTGTGACCTTGGGCATGTTTCTTGACCTCTCTGAGCCTCATCGGTAAAATGAGGACATTGACATCTACTCCAAGAGTTAATGGGAAATTACATGAGGCAGTATGTGGAAAGGGTTAGGACTGCACCTGGCACTAAGCCAGTCATCGGCACTGTTGTTCTGGCCTGTACTGTGCTGTGCCTGTATTTGTCAGCCTCCCCAGGCAGGTGGTGTGCTCTCTAAGGGCATGACCACGACTTCTTTCTCCTTCTGTCCCAGGGCCTGGCTGGGTCCCTGGGGCATTGTTGATTCTGCTCCACGTTGATTGAATGTCTGAATGAGAAATCCAGTTCTTTCCCCAATGGGACCAGTTCTCTCCTGGAGTGGGATAAACCCCATCTCTCTGTCTTAGGGGGTGGGGTGAGCCTGTCTCCTCTATGCCAGGGATGCAAAGTAGGGCAGGCCTCCCCAGGGGGGTTGCCGTGGCAACAGGGAAAGTTCTGCTCAGAGGCAGACACACACACACACACACACACACACACACACACACACACACACACACACAGGGTTGGTTGGGAGGCATGGTGGTGTTGCGTGCCTAGAGCAGGGGGACAGGCTGTTGAAATGGCTTTCAAGCCTCAGAGACTCATCTGTAAAATGGGGACTAGGCTCCCAGCTCATGATTAGGGTCATATTTAAGGGGGGCATTGATGGGAAAGGCTGTTAGAGTTGCAGAGGGTCATGCCGGTCTTCTGGGAAATATCCTCCCTACCAGCACAGAAGCATCCCAAGAGAAAGGACATTGATTTATTCGCTGCTGTTCCCCCAACACCTAAAACAGTCCCTGACACATAGTAGGTGCTAATAAGTATTTGCTAAGTGAAGAATTAGTCAAGTAAGAGGATGGGAGCATCTCAAGGTCCCGCTCCAACCCAACATCTAGAATTCTACCAGGGCCTGATTCCAAGCTGTAGTCTGTATTACAGATCCCTTGATGCCCTCCCTGACCTAACCTAGACCCTCATGGACCCACGAGTACCACCTTCCACCCTAGATGGGACCTCAGTGAGGGGCAGGCAGGGGACTGGGTCCCATCTGGCTTTGGGAGAATTATTCTAGACTGGGATCCCCTGACTTGGCTGATGATGGAAGCTTGGGGTAGGGGTGGGGGAGGTCGTCATGGTGGATGTAATGAATTCAGGTTCCCGGGCCCCTTCCTAGTCCTACTAAGTCAACCCTTTGGGGTGTGGCCCAGCCTTTGGAGTTGTACCAGGCACCTAGGGGATTCTGGGGACTTCGGCTCAGGACACGTCCTCCTGCAGCTTGGGGGCCTTTAAGGGGTCTCCCTGGCCAACCCAGGGTCTGGAACTTCTTATGCACTTGGGAGACTGAGGTCCAGAGAGAGATGTGACTTGGTCCCGTCCTAACTCTGGCGCTCCTTTGCTTGTGGCTTTGGCAAACTGATTCGCCATCAACACCCAGCCTGGCTTCTCCCGAAGGAGGGAGCTGCCTGTTAGAGCATCCTAGTCAAGACACCAAGCGCCGGGGAAGGGGCGAGACTCTCACACCAGACGGCCCTGAGTTTGTAGCCTGGCTCTTTTTTGGAGCTTCTTGGGCAAGTGCCTTAACCCTTTTGAGCATCAGTCTCTTCCGCTGCAAAATGAGCATAACACGACCCATTTCCTGGAGAAGTGGGGTAGTGAGGCAGTTAAGAGCGTGGATTTTGCAAGCAGGGAGTCCTGATTTGAATCCTGGCTCCACTGGCTTTACAGCTGTGTGACCCCAGGCAAATGATTTTACCTTTCTGAGCTTTCACAGCTTCATCCGTAAAATGAGGGAGACAAATCCCAGCTTCATGGAGGTCATTGTGAAGATTAAGTGTGAAGGTGCTCACGAAGCACATAGTCGGGGGCTCAGCTAAAATGACTATTTTTTAAAATAAAGGCAAGAAGGCGGTGATTCAGATGTCCAGCCTGGTCCACTTCAGTGCTAGAGAGACGCTAGGGAGTAGGCTGGAAGCTTTCCGAAGGACGGCCCAGAGCAGGGGCAGCAGAGGGGAGAGGTGTTTGTTTGAATAGCCAGAGATGCTGAGAAGCCCCTGGTGTCTGTCCATTAGCCGGTTCCTGCTGAGTCGGAGGGAGCTGGAGGCTGGGGAGGTGATGAGCCGTCGCAGCTGGCAGCACTTTCTCCGCTGAAAAGCAGTTTCCATCTCGTTATCTTAATGCGTCCTCACAATAACCCCGGTAATTGTTAGCCCAGGGATCAGGCTTCCTGTTTCGGATGGGGAGGTGAGAGCCCGAGAGGTCGGCTGGCTTGGGCAAGGTCACGCAGCGCAGCAGCAGCCAGAGACAGCGAAGGTGGAGGGCGACTGTGTTCCTGAAGGATGGTGACAAGCGCAGGGGCGCCCCTCCTGGCTTCGGTCCTGCTTGACCGCTCCCTGCTGCGGTGCTCTGAAGCCAGATGTCTGAGTTCAAATCCTGGCTCTTCCCTTTCCTATGTGTGCCTTGAGGGCATCACCTAACCCTCATTAGCCTGGGTTTTTCATCTGTCAAATGGGAAGAATAATAGTACCTATTCCATAGGGTGTTTTTGGGAGTAGCCCAGCCAATATATGTAAAGCCTGTGCCTAGCACACGATGGGTTCTTTATCTTAGGCATAGCTTTCCTGCTGCCACATATGGGGCCCTAAAGTCACGTCACCTGTCTGGGCCTCAGTTTTTTCATCTGCCAAATGGGCACTTATCTGGTACCAGGTATTGCACCAGGCCCCTGTGAGCCAGGATTTTATTTAATACAAGCAGCAACCAATGACACCAGTCCTTTTAGCCCGTCACATTCTCCAGATAAGGAAACCAACACGCAGAGAAGTTGACTGATGTGTCTGTGCTTACTTGGCTGGTGACCAGGTTAATCCAACTTAAACCCAGACCTGAGATGCCGGAGTCCATGGCTCCGAAATGTGCTGCCTCGAGGTTTTCCTCCGGGGAATTCTTTAGGGATGCTAAACTGTCTCGGACATTGAGTCTGGGGGTGGTGCCTGCTTGGATGCTGGAGCGGCAGAATCCAGCCTCAGATTCATACCTTCCCGTGACCCCTGCAGGCAGTGACCTCCCTCTGCACCCTGCCCTGGCCTGGGGCTCCAGTCCCACCAGGCCTTTCCGCTTCTCTGGGCCTGGGGTTGGGGGAGGCTGGCAGGCCCCAGGCCATGGCGGGAAGGCCATTAGCTGGCACTGGAGCGCGAGCGCCAGTAATGACCCTATTTTCATGTGGACGCAGCTCCTAGTCTCTCCCCATGCTCAAATCTGCTCCCGGAGCTCCCATTCTGGAAAGCAGCAGCAGCAGATTATGTAATCGGAAGTGGGTTATGTAAGGAAGTAGCACGTCCTGGTGGGACTGAGGGAATGGAGCATCCCCCCCGCCTCCCACCACCAGCCCCTGCTCCCAGCCCCCAGCGGAAGCCTCTGGAGCCCGGCCAGGCTCCTGCTCCCACACTGCTCTGTCCATCCTGGGACAGAGAACTGCAGTCAGGACGAGAGCAGGAATGGAAGAGCTCAGCAGGGGGACGGAATAAGATGGTGCTGGTCGGGGAGTCAGGAATCCTCGCCTCAGTCCCAGCTCTCCCGTGAAGTGGACAAATCTCCCCGCTCTGGGCCTCGGTTTCCTCTTCTGGAAAACCAAGGAGGGGTGGCCTGGGTAACTTGAGGGGTCCTCCAAGTTCTAGGGGTGCTGTTTCCCTCACCTTGGAGAACAAGATCCAGATTTCTAGGTTCTGACTCCGGCTGTGGCCAGCTTGCTGGAGCTGGGCATCCTTTGTCTCTGGGCCCTAACAGGATGATGAGCCTAACAGGAAGATGAGCTCCACTCTCAGCTTCGTTGGTGCCAGATGTGCCTGGACTTGGGGTTCTGGAGGTGGGCAGCAGAGCGGTGCCAGGGCATCTCATCCCTGACTCTCTCCTTTGCTCCTTGGTCGAGCCCTGGTGGAGACCAACCCATCCTGGTAATAATACCAGTGATGATGAAGACAGCCCCCCTTGATTGATCAGACCTCATGCTCAGCCACTTTTCATGCACCACCCCATCTAATTCTCACGAGAATCTTAAGAAGTGTGTACTTCTAGTAGTCCTATTTTACAGTTGGGGGCTGAGGCTCAGAGAGGGCAAGTCACCTCCCCAAGCTCACACAGCCAGTCAATGGCCAGGCTAGGATTTGATTCCAGGCTTGTCACACTCTAGAGCCCCTGACACTGTGAGTCTGTACAGAACTGGCCTGGTTCTCTCCGGAGACCAGAGAACTGGGTATGGCCAGATGGTGTAAGCAGCCCTGTTCTGTGGTCTAGGCTCTGAGGAGTGTCTGTCCCCCTCACCAGCCACCCCCAGGCCTTTCTGGACTCCCTACCCACTGTCGTTCCCTTTGTGCCACCCACGGCGGCCATGACGGCATCTGTGAGGTGGAGCACAGCCTGCAGGCTGCGTGGGCAGTTGGCACTGAGGGCTCATGGGACCTCGTGTTTTTAAACCCCAGCTCTGGTCAACCTCTGAAGTTGGCTCAGAAGAGGCCAATGGGTTTTCTTTGGGCAACGCTGACCCTGAGTTGGGGGTGGGCGGGGGGCGGCGTCCTTGGCATCGGGAGGCACCGGGGCTCTTAACAACCAGGGAGATGCCCAGCACCGGCTGGGGTTCTGTGTCCCTTGGACCCTGGGGGCTCCAGGCAGTCTGAGCCAAGATCATGGGAGCAGCAGCAGGTCTGAAGCTTGGATGGAGAAAACCAGGGCCAGCAGGAGGGGAGGGAGGAGGGTGGAACGCAGGCAGAAGGAGCCACAGGGTGTAGGTGGGAGGGCACTGAGAAAGCTTAGAGCCCAACCCACTTACTCTGAGCTGGGGAAGCTGAGGTCCCAAGAAGACAATATCCAGGTCACACTGTTAGAGGCAGAGCCAGGACCCGAACCCAGAACTCTTGATCGCCAAGCAAGAGTAATTTTGTACTAGCTTTTCATCTTGACTCCCAGGGAAGTCTTGCTCCTGCATAGGGAGTTTTACCTGCCCTGGAGGAAGGTGAGGGAGGAGAAGACCCCTCCTGTGCCCACTGAATGCTGCCACGTTAAAGGAGCCATGGCATGGTTTCATGATCAAGGCCAGATGACAGCAGAGGATGTGACTGGGGGTGAAGGGGTATTCGCTACGCACCTTGAGCCCACCAGGGCTGCCCCTGCTCCCTCCTTCTGATACTTGGGGCGTTGGTCAATTTCCTTGCCCCTGACCCCTGGCACCAGCAGAGTCCCTCATACAATAGTACAGAGCAGGAAACTGAGGATTCGAGGGGGCCGTTTACGGGAGAAACATGATGAAAATGAGGCACACGAGAGAGAGAGTGGGAAGACCCAGCCTGCAGCCCCAGCTTGGATGCTCTCAAGATGTGTAACTTTGTCACAGCGTCTTTCTGGGCCTCAGTTTCTTCATTTATCAAATGGGGACAATCATCAGCATTTACCAAGTCCTGATTTAATGCCAGGTACCGGACTAAACACTTTCATATGTTATTTTACTCAACTTTATGATGATCTATTTTGCAGATGAGGAAACTGAGGGTCAGAGAGGTTAGGTGGCATGTCCAGGGTCACTCAGCTGCTAAATGGCAGAACCTGGGTTTGCCTTTAGAAGACACTGGGCACTTCACCAGTATCCACTGCCTCCACCTAGGGTGCCAGGTTGCTCAGATCAAAGACGAGTAATGAGAGAAAGGGATTTGGAGATGACGGCTGGAGTCATGCACAAGCCGAGTGTTTTCAGCCCCCTTCACTTGCCCCTAACCACGGAAAGCAGGCTCAGACCCGTTCTAGGTCCCTCTTCAGGTACTTTTTTGCTTACCCTGCCTAATCCATTCTCCATTCTGGTTGCCACCAATGCTAACCTTCTGAAAACTCAAACCTGATTATCTCACTCCCCAATTTGAAACCCTTCCATGGCTCTCTGCTGCCGCTGGGGGAAAGTCTAAACTGTCTAGGTTGGTATTCAGGGCCCTTTCGTAATCCAGCCCCTTCCTAATCCTCCAGGGACTCTCTACTTTGGCTACATCATTTCCTGGACAGATTTTCTTCTCCTGCCTCATGACTTTGCTCAGGCAGTTCTCTCTGCTATTTTTACCTTATCCTCAAACTCCTATTCATCCCTCAAAACCAACTTAAAGTCACTTCTTCTGTGAAGCTTTCTGTGCCTGTCCCTGGTGGAATGTTACTCCTTCTCGGTGCTCCCATCACCTTGAGGGTGGTTCTCATCACCAGGTTTTGCTCCCCATCTCATCTGACACCTATCTCATCCTTAGAGAAAAGGGACTCTATGAGTCACTCCAGTGTCCCAGCCCCAAGGTTGGGCACAGTAAATATTTGTTGCTGAGTGAATGAATCAAGAGAGTAGATCAGGAAGCTGCAGAGGGTGGAAGATCAGAAAAAGTTCTTTCTGGGTAGAGTCCAAGTTTTGTGTTCTGGAACAGCTTCATCTATATCCCACTCACTAAGGATGTGTTCAGATTGAGAGCTAATGTCCTATAGTTGGACAGATTTGGAATTGAGCCATGTGACTTTGAGTAAGTCACTTAACCTCTCTGAGCCACTAGTTCCTCATCTGTGAAATGGGTTAACAAGATGGATGATGTGAGGATTCAGTATGATAATGCTTGGAAAACTGCTAGAACAGAGCCTACAATAGGGCAGGTGCTCAGTACAGGTCTCTTATCTATCACCCCCACCATCATTACCAACATCTCCATCATCATCATCATCATCATCATCATCATCATCATCATCATCATCATCGTCATCATCTCCATCAAAATCATCATCCCCATCATCATTCCCATCATCATCACCTGCATCCCAACATCGTCATCATCCCCATCATCATTATCACCACCACCATCATCATAACATTCATCATCCCCATCATCACCATCATTTCCTAGATACCTGCCCCTGTATTGGAGATTCTGCAAATATCAGCCATGTGTCAGGAACTAGACTAAGTCCTTTGCTTTCATCATTCCATTTGCTTTTCACTCTGAAATAAAAACACAAATAAAAATCCCTTCTTTCCTATGGAGAATCTTCATACCCACCAGATGGGTAGCTACAATGATCCCCATTTAGAGATAGATAAATGGAGGCTCAGAGAAGTGAATTAACTTGCTATGATCAAATGGTAGCTAGTAATCAGAGGAGCCCCGTTCAAACCTTGGTCAGCCCTGTAAGCAATACCAAGTTGCTTGGGGCTCCTGGTTCACTTGTCCTTAGGGTTTTCCAGATTTGCTTCTGCGGCTAGTGCTCCCTGCAAAGGGTCAATATGAGTTTTTAGCTCTTTCCTGAGTCCCCTGGGCCAAGCAGAAGAATACTAGCATTTTCACTGAGAGTTTTACTTGAAATCTAGGGAAACAAAATAGGGCATAAGCAAAGACGCCAGGAAGCTGGGTTTGCAGGCTCAGAAATCAGAGTGTTGGACTCTTACCAGCTTGTTCACTCTGGACACGCATCATCATTACTCTGGACACACAAGGCCTATCCAGAATCTTCCTGCCTGAAGGTCCAGTCCTAGGGATCCACTCCGGAGAAACTCCGCCCCCATCCCCATCACATTTCTGGTCCCATTCTCATCCTTGTCCTTCTCCCTTCTGGAGAAACGTCACTAGTGTCTCTAAAGTTAGAATAAAAATGTCTATGTTGGCTTTTTTTTATTAGGGTAGGTCTAGTAAGGCTCAAAGGAGAGAATTATGGATTCATTCACTCTTCAAATCTTTATCGTGCAACTACTGTGTACCACAATTGTGCTGGGCATGAGGACTTAGATACAACTCAAACACGGCACCTGCCCTGGAGGGTCCCCTCCTGATTTTTACCTCTAGGATTAGCTGAGACTTTTCCACTTCCCCGTCATCTGTTCTTGAAGGACCTGAGGGCAGGGGCCCATCTTTAATTCTACAGAGCTAAACACAGGCAGGCTTTCAGAGAATGTTTGTAGAACGGAACTAAGCTGAACCCAGTGAGAATTAACCTCAGTGTGTAATTCTCCCCGATTTAAAGCATGAAGCTGGGGAAGCTCAGCCCTGACCTGCCCTCTTTCCCATGGATCCACCCAACCCCTCTGTGTGTACCCTCTCACTATAGAGCTCCTCATGCTAAACCTCACTTTCGACTCTGAGATTGAATCTCTTCTATGTGCCAGGCATAGTGCTGGGCAGACATTGCTGTATCCTTACAGAAATTGATGATGCCAAGCATACACATACCAGGACGGCAGTAAAGGTTTATTAATCATATAATGAGGCTCTCTAGGAAGAGCAGGGCAGCTCCCAGGCAGGTCCAAAAATGATTTGAAAGAGCAGAAAAAAGAAGACTGGCTTGAAGTCTTTTATGAGTGGATGATCCTCAAGGACATTATGGGATTTTTGTATGGACCTCAGGGGTTGGGGCGAGGGTTCCTGGTGCATGAGCAGGGGCCTTTCCTGCTGGTACCAAAGGAGGGAGCAGCTGGGTTTTCTTCTCAGCTTGCCCAGATGTGAAGCAAAGGGGGAGGGGGGAGTGGCGGGCTTGAATGCTGTCAGCAGAAAAACATCAAAAGTGGAATCAGACTCTATATTACATAGTCAAACCCAGCCCCTCCTCCTAAACCTTGGCAAACACTAATCTGTGCTCCAGATCAACAATTTAATAATTTTGAGAATGTTATATGAATGAACTCATATAGTATGTGACCCTTTGAGAATGGCTTTCTTTTTTTTTTTTCTTTCCTATTCCAAGCAATAATGCCCTTGAGGTTCATTCAAGTTGTTGCATGTTATCAGTAGCTGGTTTCTTTTTACTGCTGAGTTGTATTCCATGGTGTGGATGTGACACATTTTGTTTAACCATCCACCTATTGAAAGATATTTGAGGTGTTTCTAGTTTTTAGCTATCACAAATAAAGCTGGTGTGCTACTTTATCTGATATTAATGTAGCCACTCCTGTTTTTTTTAAATCATTATTTGCATGGTATATTCTTTTCCATTCTTTTCTTTCAACCTATCTATATCATTATATTTGAAGTGGATTTCTTGTAGATACTATATAGTTGGATCATGTTTGCTTTTTAAAAAAAAATCCACTATGCCTTTTAATGGATGTATTTAGATTATTTACACTTAATATAATTGATATGTTAGGGTTTACATCTGTCCTTCCACTTTTTGCTTCTGTTTGCTTTCTTTGTTTTTCATTTCTGTTTTCTTTTTCTTGCCTGCCTATCAATTACCTGAACATTTTTTAGAATTCTATTTTGATTGATCTATAGTGCATTTGAATGTATCTCTATATAGATAGATTTTTTCATGTTTTTTCTAGATATTACATCATACATACATAACTTACCACAGTTGTTTACAGTTTACTAGTGTAAAGTAAAAAGTTACCTCTTTTCAAATCCCTTTCCCTCGTTTTAAATATCATTGTCTTAAATATTCTCTCTAAATATATTGAGAACACATCAGATGATGCTTTATTTTTTGATTCTATCACCAAATATAATTTAGAAAACTCAAGAGGTGAAGGGAAGTTTTATACATATATATATGTGAAAGAACAACAGAAAGAGTATATATATATGTAATATTATATACATATTTCCATATTTTTGCTTATTCTGTTGTTCTTCCTTCTTGATGTTCTAAGATTCCTTCATTTCCTTAGTGTCTCAAGAACTTCCTCTAGCCATTCTTTTAGGGCAGGTCTGCTGGTGACAAATTCTCCTCTTTTCCCTTCATCTAAGAATGTCTTGACTTTTCCTTGTCCTGAAGGATGATTTCACCAGATACAGAATTTGAGGTTGACAGTTCTATTCTTTCAGTGCTTGAAAAGGGTCATGCAAGTTTCTTCTGGGCTCCATGGTTCCTAATAAATTCCTATCATCTAAACTATCTCCCCCATAGGCAAAGTGTCTTTCCTCTCTCACTATTTTTAATTTCTGAAATTGTCTTTAGTTTATTGAAATCCTTTGTGATGTGTCTTAGTGTAGATTTCTTTAGGTTTATCCTATTTGAGATTCACTCAGGTTCTTAAATCTCTAGGTTTATATCGTTGGCCAAATTTGGGAAATTTTAAGTCATGATTTCTTTTTCACTCCTTTCCTAGGATTCTGATAACATGAATGTTAAATCTTTTGTTATCGTCCTATAAGTTCCTGAAGGTCATTTTTTCCCTGTCTTCTCTCTTCTTCAGATTGTACAATTTCTATTGTTCTATCTTCAAGTTCACTGCTCATTACCTCTGTACTTTCAATTTTGCTGTTAATTAAGTGCATTCACTATGTTAAAATGATTTTCTTATTGCATTTTTCAGTTCTAAAATTTTCCATTTGGTTCTATTTTATATGTCCTATTTCTTTCCTGTTCTTTCTATTTTAAAAAATTTGTTTCAAGTTAGTTTGCAATTGCTTGTTGAAAGATTTTTATGATGACTGTTTTAAAATTTGTCAGATAATTCCAACAGCTGTGTCTTGGTGTTGGCATCTGCTGATTGTCTTTTCTCACTTAGGTTGAGATTTTCCTGGTTCTTGGTATGATGAATGGTTTTCACTTATATTCTGGACATTTTGGGGATTGTGTTATGAAATGATGGATTTTATGTAAATCTCCTGATAGTGTGCCAGCCAGGGAAGGGGAGTGTCACTTCATTATTGCCAGGTAAATGAGAGCCTAGGTTCCTTACCCAAACTTTGACACCCCAGCGGAGAGGGATGGCTTTTTACTGGTAGGCAGAGGTGGGATTTCGGGTTCCCTGCCAGGGCTCCACTGATACCAGCTGGTCTGGGAGGGGTAGGGGTGCCTTGTTACTGCTCCCCACATAGCCTCCACTGACACTGGAGCTGAAGGAAGCTTTATGAATGCTGGATAGCAATGAAAGTCTTGACTTCAGCTCAGTCTCCTCTATTGTCACTGTAGGAAGGAGGGTAGGGGCTTCCTCATTACCACTAGGTAGAGGTAAAAGTCCAGGATCTCCATGCAGCCTCCATTGACACCATGATGTGGTGGGGGAGAGCATGTTACCACCTGACAGGCATGGAAGTCCTGGCTCTCCCCTGGTCTTCTCTGATACCATTTTGGTGGAGGTGGGGGTGGAGCGGAGGGGTGCCTTCTTATAGCCTGATGAGGGTGAAACTGTAGGCTCCCCACTTAGCCTTTGCTGATGGGGTTGGGGGAACGGGGCCATGTGTTTTTGGTAGTACTTGGACAAAGTTGGGTGGTTATTGTTTAGAAATTTTCTGTGGGCTAAGTTCTTAGTCTTTCCTGGTCCTTTGGCTAGGGAGAGCAAGATTTCTTGTTTTTTTTTTTTTTTAAAAATCTGCTCTCAATGGCATTTCCAGGTTGCTGGCTTCTCCAGCACCCAGTCTGAGATATATAAGACAGAAGGAAAACTCAAAGAACCCACCATCATGTCGTTGCTTAGGTCCCTAGCCAGTCTGCCTTCTTCTCTCCACCTTTCAGGGCCGATTTAGTCTTGTTTTTAGACAAAGCATCCAAGGCTTTTAGCTGTACTTAGCAGGAGGATTAGGGAGAAATGCATCTACTTCACCTGGGTTTAGAACCAGACGTCAGCTTGGCTCTCTTTAGGTTTTTTAAAAAAATAAGTGGATCTATTTTGTCTACTCGGTTAGAAAGAAAAACAAGCCTTGGGTAGAAAGTGAAAACAGATAAACCAGTTAAATATAATTTGGCATCTGTAGGATGAAACAAAGTAAATGCCTGATTGTTTGCAGGGTTTGATCAGAGAAGCACGCTATGGTTGGCACACCCTCGGCTTTAGGGCTATCACCAGGAGAGCAGAGCAGCCCAGCACACCCACCACTGCACGTGTGATAATGATGTAATGATAGGAGGTGCTGAGTGGACAAGCTAATTTACACCTAGAAGAGGGCAGCCCTATGCTACCACCCAGGGGGAGTACAGACAACCCTGAGGAATGCACCTTCCCTGGAGTTGGCTTGGGGGAAGTCTGAGTGGAATAGAGGAGGTGGGTGAGGAGTTGGGCATTTTGGATAAATGTGCAAATCCAAACATGTGGGTGAGAATGTGGAGGAATGCAGGTCTTTGTTTCTTCTGCTGACCCTGGTCAGGTCCCTGAGGCCAACAGGTGGATGGTTTATCACTGTTTCTAACAGAGTACCTGGCACATAGTAGGTGCTCATAAATATTTGCTGATGGAATGAGTGGATGAATGAATGAGTGAGGGAATGAGTGTTTATTTGAATCACCTCCCTTATTTCATGAAGTGTTGTGGCTGACTAGAGATTCCCCACTGATGGGGGAAAATTGGAAGCTTATTGTCCTGGGGGTCTGGGTAACCGGCCTGTGGGGAATCCACAAGGTACATAGGTTTTCATGCTTACGGGGTAGGCCAGCTGAGAGGGAAGGGGAGATCAGGGAGCTGACATTTCGTACACCCACTGACTTACTCATTCGTACTCGTCCACGTTGGGGCCAGATGTTGCAGGTTTCCATGGCCAGAGGGGCAGGCCCGTGAGAAGGGAGAAGTGGGCAGAGGGTTAACATTTTATTCCTTCATCCATTCATCTACCTACCCATCCTTCCACCCACCCATCCACCCACCCATCCATCCACCCATCCATTTATCCACCCAGGATTGGGGCCATACTGTTAATGGTCATTAAATGCCAGCTTAGGACTTTAGACTGAGAGCTATTTTTTGTGACAGCTGTCAAGGAGGGGAAGTTAATTGGCATGAACAGCCCAAGTGCATGTTGGAAGCTAATTAGGGCTTAAGCAGGGATAGTCTGTGGATCCTGAAGTAAGTGGAGCCTAGCATTTCAGGAAGGGACCTTTTCATTCCTCATGTCAGTTTTAGAGAGAGATAGGGACCAGATGGGACACAGCTACTCTCGTAAACAAAACACCTGGGTTGTGTACTTATTAACCAGCTTTACGAAATCTCGAGTATAGGGCAGCAAATGGAATGATCTGGATTGGCTGTTCTCAAAAATTCTTGAAAGCGAGAGTACCTAGTTAGGCTTTCTGGCATCCTTGTTGGGTTCAAGACTGAGTAACACATTACTTTTTATGAATAATCCGGAAGAGGGTGACTTTCAAATGCTCCTGCCTTTCAGTAGAGACCACAAGTATCTCCTCAAGGTCAAAGCCAAGACTGGGACTGCGAGAGGGGCCAGGTCTCTTGGAGGAACCATCACCGTTCATTTTATCTCTGCCTTTGTACTCCCCCTTCTCCACAGGCTGTGCTTGGTTTCTCTCTGTGCTCAGTGTCTGAAACATGGAAGATGCCAATACTGCTTACAGAATGAGTGGACGAATTAGTCTCCATTAGTCAACTCGTATTTGTTGAGTTCCTGCTATGCACCAGGGATTTTCCTAGGAGCTGAAGGTACAGTAGACAAGATTAATGTTTAATGCCCAATGTATTTAAAACACACAAGTGCATCCTACAGCTTACAGCCCATACACTGCTGCCATTGTTTCCCGAGGGCCTGTGCCAGGTGGTGCTTGCAGTTGCTGATGGGTGAAGGTGTCTCGGAGTCAAGGCCTGATGGTTGTTTCTGGGGAAAAAGGGTGAAGAGAGGGCAGTACTTACTGAGGAGTCAAAATTGGTGGAAAATCGTAAGGGCTATTTGTTGAGCATGTTGTGTGCCAATATATAGGTTATCTCTCTGAGGTTTCCACCCCAGGAAGTAGACCCTTTTATTTGCTCTGCTTTACAAGGGAGGAATTGAGGCCCCAACAGCCACTGTGACTCACCGAAGGCCATGTGGGAGAGGGTGGTAGAACCAGGATTGAATCTAGGTCTATTTGGTTCCAAAGGTCAGGTTCTTACCCACTTGGCTCAACTGCCAGGGAGAGTGGAAGACGGTGGCAAGAGGGGTCCTCGGGAGCTGATGCCTGGCCATGGAGGACTTTGGAGGGCAATTTGGCCCTACCTCTTGTTCTTGAGTGTGATGCAGTCATGGCTGACTTCAGGCAGAACCCCCAGACCAGCCTCCCTGTTGCTGGCCCACTAAGATGACCATTCTTCAATGCAAATCACGTCTGCCCATGCCCAGTATGGATCCTATACGCTTACACAAATCACTAACTAAAAATTACATATTGTTGAAGTTTCTAAACGTCACCTGCCACGCATCACCTGTAGCTGCAGGAGGAGGTGCTGAGTGCCTGGGGGGAAGCTGTTATGGGCTCTCAGCCCCGCTGGGTGTACTGGGGCTCTGGTAGGTAGAGTAATTCTGTAACTCAGCCACAAGTGGTAGGAGGGAGAACCTGATTCTGCAGCAGCTTCAAGGGTTGACTATTTGTCCAAATCTGCATTGATTTCTCCCCACATCTAGAGGCCAATCCAGAAACTAGAGAGGATTATTACAATAAAACAACAGTCATAAGCAACTCTCATCGGACACTTTCTATAGCCCAGAAGCTTAATTTTACCACTTTTAGAAGTAGGGACTTTGTCATCTCCATTTTTTGAAGGTGGAAACAGGCCCCTAGATGTTAAGCAACTCACTTAAGGTCACCTTGCTAGCAATTGGTGGAGAGGATCACAAACCTAACTCTGATTGACTTAAATGTCTGGCTCTTAGCTGTGGTGTTGCCCTGCCCCCACCTGCCTCCTCCCTCTGAGACCCACCAAGGGGGCTTCCTTGGCGGGGGGAGGCCAGCAGCAGTAGGCTCAGAGAGAATCCATGAGAACAAAGCCAGGCTCCAACTTACCACGTGTGCAAAGGTCTCTGAGGACCTGTCTATTTGTGTGTTCACATGTGGGTCCTTATATGTGTCCTTGAGATTTTGTACAAGCCCAAGTGCTTGAAGATGCGCTGTGTGTTCTGCATACGTTTGCATCCTCGCATGTGTGTTTGCGAGTGTGTGACTGGGCGCTTTTGTGTTTTTGTTCGCAAGTATCAACGTATATGTGTGTGTGTTCATGCTAATGTGCATTAAATGTGTCTAATTTTTATTGGGTGCTCACTATGTTCCAGGCACGATTCTAAGTGCTTTATGAATATCAACTAGTTTCGTCCTCACAACAATCTTGTGTGGCAGATATTACTATCCCCAAATCACAGATGAGGAAATTGAGGTACAGGGAGGGTAGTGAGTTGCTCAAACATCTCTTCTTGTGAATATGAACCTGTTTTCTTCCTTTATGCTGCCTTCCCTCATTTCCGGTCCAGGTGGCTTAGGTATTGGTCCCTCACCTTCCCAACACCTGAGTTGGACATGGAGCCCAGGTGTGGCGATCAGAGTCACTGAGGTTGGTTCAAGCATCTGAACCAAGCGGCTCATGAGAAGCATCTGGGCGGAGTTCAGTGTTACTGAAAGCGTGGTCTGCAGATGGCAGCACCACACTCCTGGGCCCCAGTCCAAAATTCCTGAATCAGGAATCTGCTTTCACAAGCCCTCCAGGTGACCCTTGTGCACTTAAGAATTTGGGACTTGAAGCCAAACTGCCTGGCTAGGGGTTAGAATTCCAGCTCTGCCATTCATCAGCTATGGACAAGTTATATAAACTTTCTGTGCCTCAGTCTCCTCATCTGTGAAATGGAAATAGTAGTCCCGACATTTTTGAGGACCAAATAGGTCAATACACACAAAGTGCCTAGTGCCCTGGCATGTGACTAGTTGCTGGAGGGTTTACTGTCACTGTTATTGCTCAGGAACAGGCATGAGGGGACCCAGTCCTGCCCAGTGAGCATCAGCCCTGAGACTTTCGCTGACACCGTCAGGAAAAGTCTCCTTCCGCTGAGATAGGATGTAAGCCCCGAGCTGCTTGCAAAAGCGCACCACCCCTAGGGGGAGAGCCTGCCTTGGGATAAAGCAGCAAAGAAGAAATCAAAAGGGAGAGGGGCCCTGCGGACATTTTTGGAGCACCTGGTGCATGCCCAGTTTCGTGAGTAAACACATTTCATTTTGGCCTTAGCCACTTGGAGCTGGACTCCTATCCCTCACGTATGAAAGACTCACACCGAATGCCTGATCTGACCCAAACAGTTTACAAAGAAGTGAGTCCAAGGCCGGACAGTGAGTTGGGGTCGTGGTTGAATGTCTGACCCCCAATGTGGCCTCTTCCTGGCTGTCCTGTCCCAGCAAGGCGACTCCAGGACTCACCTACCAGCCCTCAACTGCCAGTCCTCTCTCTGGGCAGCTGAAGGCTGACCCTGCCTTCATCAAATCTCCCCAGCCTCCTTTAACTGCCTCCATCTGACCTCTCCCTGTGTCTCCCGGCCTCCTCAGCTCACCTCAACTTGCCCTGGTGTCCCCATGGTTCTGGGCTTTTCCCTCATCCCAGGGCTCTCCTGATTTCCCATCCTCTCTGAATCGCCCTCCTTCCATCATCTCCCAGTCTCAGGCAGCAGCCTCACACCTGTCTCCCCCTCCTCCCTCCCTTTCTCCAGGTGGCCCACTGCCAGTCGGGTACCAGTTGGGTTGCCATGGGAACCGCTGAACTGCTTAGGAACCTGCCATAGATCTAATCATGGCTGTGAGGTTTCAAGGAACAGCTCAGTTTCTGGACGAAAGATGGTGCTGACAGCCGATTAGACTGATGCTGGGGGGTGAGACGAGGGGGAGCAGGAGCCCCGGAAAATGCCAGCCAAGGCACGGCCAGGCCCCCGAGGCACCTGGGGGCAGGAGGCCAGATCCACCCAGCCCAAACTGCACTGTCTGCTGCCTCACTGGCACTCTCAGACCTTCTAGGACTTTCCTGAAGAGATCACTAATGCTCCATTTATCCCCTCCTCCTCCTGTCACTCATACTCATTCATTCATGCATTCATTCACTCACCAAATGGCTCCCCTCTTTCAGTCATGTGTTCCCAAGCCCTTTCCAGAACAGAGGGAAAAGACAGATCCCTCCATGGGAACCTTCCCCCAGCAGACCAGGCTCTGCTGGAGGGCATCTGGGGGCTGTGGGGGACCCAAGGAGGGCAGGAGGTCCATGCTGGGGGGGGGGGGTCAGTAAGGGGACTAAAGGTGGTCTTCACAGGGGATCTTTGAGCTGAGTCTCAAGGAGGGACAAGAGTGTGTCAGCTAAGCAAAAGGGAAGGTTTTTTCTGGACCCACCAGTTCTGTCTCTGAAGATGGGCCATGGAATGTGTTTCTGAGTATGCTTGAGCAAGGCCACGGGGAGCCACCACCTCCTGCTGGGTGGTCCCTTCAGAGCAGACCTTTCTTACAGCCGTGCCGAGGAGGGGTGGGCGGGGGAGACCCCACTCCTGAAAAAAGCCTGAAGTCCCCAGGGGACTTGGGGTTGGTGGTCTATGTCTTGGGAGGGCAGGAGGGTGGGGGATTATATGGGGGAGATGGTCTCACCTGCTAACACCCCTGGTCCCTTTGGTTGTGCAGCCAACGGGGCAGCATCAGAACTCTATGGCCAGAAGGGCCTGCCAGCTCGGTCTAGTCGTAGATGGCTCCCCCTGATACCAGGCTGTTGTTTCTCTCATCCAAGCCAGAAACTGTGTTTGCACATAATTTGCATATATTTGCATGTGGTGAAAGCTGGGCCCAGCCTAACATGGGAAAACACATTTTTCTCACTAGGGTGCTTGCAGCCTGAATTAGAGCTCCCAGTGCACAGAGACCAGGCCTATAAAATCCTTCCCTCCTTTGGCCCTTGAGCCTCCTCTAGGACACCCCTTCCTGCACTCCTCCCCGCACTGCGGAAGGTGTCAGCAGGCGGAAGGTGTCCCAGTCAGGGAGCCTGGATTCTCCTGGTCCAGGCTCAGCTATATACTTGCTGTGATTTGACAAATCACTTTTCCTCTCAATGTCTCCACCTGCCTTTGTACTAGTCTGGATTTACAGAAGATCAGGAAGTGGAGGGTGTGTCCCTGAAGAGGTATCACGCCATTCATTCATTCATTCATTCATTCATTCATTTAATTCTATTCATTGTGTGCTTACAAGGTACCAGTGCCCTCTGTTCTGGAATGAACAATACCAGCCATGATCCCTGCCTTTGGGGAGTTTCAAAGAGACTGGCATTAATCAAATGAACACACAAATAAATATACAGTTGCAACTGCAAAAAGTGCTACACAGAGACAAGCAGTGCTTTCTGGGAGCCCAGAATTAGACTGGAAAGTCACAGAAGACTTCCTGGAGGAAGTGTCCTTCAGCTGAGCTGATAAGTATAAGATGTTTTGTAGGTAAAGAGGGGCTAGAAGAGCCTTCCGGGGAGAAGAAAAAGCACGTGCAAAGGCCCTGCTGTGGGAAGGAGCAGAGTGAGTTTACAGAAGGGAGAGGAAGGTACTTTGTCTGAATGAGAGGATCTGAAGTGAAAATAGATGGAAAGGTGAGGCCAACCCCAGAGGACCTTTTTGACCCATTAAGGACGGTTGTCTTTAAAGCAGTGATGCCTTTATTCTAACAGCAATGGAAGCCATTAAGCAAGGAAGTGACATAATCAGGTTTGCATTTTACAAAGATAGCCTGGACTATGGTGTGAAGACCGGGTGGAATGAAAGCAGGAACAGCTGTCAGGAGGCTGTGGGATTGTCTAGGAGAGAGGAAGCAAGGGCTTGGGTTAGGTCCTGCAGGTGGGGATGGAGGGAAGGGGAAGACACTGTGAGATCATCAGGCAGTGACACAGACAAGGCTCGGTATAGATGGAATATAGGGGGCTGATGCGTATGTGTTGGGGGACAATGACCTCTAGATTTCCACACAGCCTTTGAGCCATTCATTGACTAAAGAGGTAAATATGGGGCTGGGGGAAGCCCAGGTTTGGGGATAAAGAGCAGGAATTGAGTTCTGATCTCGTTGAGTTCTCATTGCCTTTGAGGCATCCTAGTGGCAGGGGGGCAGAGGGTCTGGAGCTCAGGCGAGAGGTGGATAGGGTGCTGTGTCTTCCCAGCCCCCAGCCTCAGGAAGGGGGCCTCCTCAGGAGCCCCTCTGCATCTAGTATTTTCCTGAAACAGCCAACCTCAACCTCAGCCAACCTTAGATTCGTATTTTAGGCTTAACGTCTAATCCCAGCGTAGGCAGAACACTGGGGAATGTGATAAGCATCTTCCCACACGATGGGTATTAAACTTGCACCTTCCCTGTATGGGGATGGTATTTTCTGAACCTCAAGTCGGCCCCGGCAAAGGAATTCCAGGCTGGTTCCAGGAGTGATGCACATCCTGGGGAACATGGTTTAGACGCAAAAGCGTTACAATTCCTGGAATCTTTTGATGGTTTGTGGGGATGAGGGGACAGAATATTTGAAATTAGGACAATCTCAGAAAATTGAGGCTGTGTGGTGTCCTCTGGAAGGCAAAGAAGGGGAAGGGAAGGGAAAGGAAACAGAGGACCTGGTATTTAGGAATGTCTACTGAATGCCAGACCTTAGGCTAGTTTTTTTTTTCCTTTTTAATAGTATCATACTATTTACTTCTCACAAAAGTGAGGTGGGTATTAATCAACCCATTTTACAGATGAGAAAACCGAAACTCAGAGAGGTTAGAGAACTTGCCCCAAGTTACACAGAGAGTATGGGCTGGAGCTGGAATTCTAACCCAGGCTCGAGCCCTTTCAACCACATCGGCCACCTCTGAAAGTGGAGTTTTAATCTGGAGCCCAGGAGGGATTTGGCTGTCTTGAGGACCAGGTGCCAGGAGGACAAAAAAATCGCACTTCGATCCTGTTCTTTCCAGCAGCAGCCCAGAGCTCAGCTGTCTGGGGATCCCGACGGCTCTGCTCTTGGTCCAGTAGTCTGCCTGGGGCTGTCACTCCTCGCTTAGCAGTCTCACTCCCCCTTTGCCTACAAGAACTTTCCACCCGACACCCTTGCTCTTCTCACTGTCCCCTGGGAATGCCCTGTGCTTTCTCACCTCCACGCCGTTGTCCCGCCGTGTCTCCTTTTAGAACGCCTCCTTTAGTCTGCCCAAGCCCTGCCCGTCATGTCCCAGCGCCTGGCACATTCCTCCTCGTTCTTCATGACCCAGCTCTCCGGCCCCCTCTGAACCCTCCCTGATCCTCTGCACAGAGCTGAGATCTTCCTTCTTCTGGGCCAGGGGTTGCCTAAGAGCCCAAAGGCCAGGTTCAAATCCTGACTCCTCCACTTAGGAGCTCTGTGACTTAGGGCAAGGTACTCAAGCTCTGGGTCCCAGTCTGCTCCTCTGTAAAGTGGAGATCTTAGCAGTCCTGAATTCACAGGCTCATGGGCTTGGCACGCAGAGAGCCCTCAGTGAGAGGCGGTCATTGTATGGCCCACTCTTTTGTATTTATTTACTTGTCTATCTTCTCCACCTGGCTGGGAGCTTCCTGAGGACAGAGCCACTCCCCCAACCCCACCCTTTTTTAAAGTATTGCCAGGACCTACCCTAGGCCTGATACATAGTAGGTGTTCAGTGGACATTTGTTGAATGAATGGGCAAATGCTAGTGCCTTTTTCTATATATCTTGCTTCCCTTCCCTGCACCTGGCTTTTTAAGGTAACAGTGGGGTTTCATGCTCAGTGGTAGCCTTCACAGAGCCCAGCCTACACACAGGAGGAACTCAGCAAAGGTCTGTGCTTTATTTCCTAATGAGCCCTTTCGCAGATGCACGGAACCCAGCCTCTGACCCACACATCCAGCAGCCGTCCTCTGGGGTGTAATGGATATGAATTTCTTACTGCCCACGTGTCTCGCCTTCCCCGCCGAGCACTATATTAAATGGCTGTTCAGGAGCTCAAATAAACAAATATTCCTTTCAAAATTATTACATTCACCTTTTGTTGGCAGAACATGCCATAGGAAACATCCCAACCCCATGTGTGGGCGTCTGCTTTCTGCTTCTGCCTCAATGGCAGTGCTTGAGGCCAAAAGGCCTTGTCAGGGTTCCAAGTGCCTGCTATGCCAAGCATTGGCTGGACTCGGGGCCAGTGGGGTAGCCGATTCTGCGTTAACCTGAGCTGACCTAGGCAAGGCTGTCATCATCATCATACTGTCATTGTCTTCACCACTGACACCACCACCACCATCAACACAGCCACCACCACTGATTGCCACCATCACCACCACCATTATCACTATTGCCATCATCACTGTCACAATTACTAATACTATGAATTATCAACTTTTATTAAGAGTTTCTCTGTGATAGACATAGAGCTAAGCACCTTACGTGCATAATTTTATTTAATCCTCAAAATGACCCTGCAGATAGGTACATTTTTTTATTTTCATCTTACAGATGAAAAAACTGAAGCTCAGAGAGTTTAAGAAACTTGCCTGACATCACACAGCCAGCAGGTTAAGAAGTCAGTTTTTTTTTTTTAAACTCAAGTCATCAGGCATTTAATGAATGTCCATTGGCACATAGGATACTATTACCAGGGACACAAAAATAATTGTGCTTCCTGACTACAGGGTATCTTTACCCTCTGAGATTGGACCCATATAATTAATACAAAGGTGTGTCTAGAGAACACAGGCAAACTACCCTGATGGCCATGGGAAAGAAACATCCCAGGGCGTGGGAAATAACTCAGCAGTAAAGTGTGTGCTTAGCATGCATGAGGTCCTGGGTTCAATCCTCAGTACCTCCATTAAAAAAAAATAATAATAAAATAAAATTTAAAAAAAGAAAGAAAGATCCCATGTGGTTAAGACCTATACCTAGAGGTACTGCTATACTATGTATGTTTTGATAAAAGCTGTCCTAGGCTTTTTGGTCACTTGAAAACCTTGTGCTCTTTATGACTGCCCTAATGGTATGGCCAACTCAAGGAAAGACTTGGCTGTCTCTCTAACTCCATGTGCCAAAGCCCTGGGCCAGTTGCTCTTGCTGTTCTAGGTTTACCAGGACCCCATCTTGGTCTCCAGGTGGAAGGGAGTTTAGTAGCCTTCTCGTAGGTGGAGAAAACAGAAACTCTGAGAAGGGAAGGAACTTAATGAAGGCTCAGAGGAAATTAATTTTTCTGTCAATTTCCCTGAAAGCGCAGACATTCTGTGAGGACTGGTTGGACTCTAAGTTCATCAAGGATGAAAAGGAGAAGCACTCACTTTAGGACTGCCTTTGCTCTGCCGGTTTATGCAGTAAGTGGTGGGGGAGGGGCTCCTCCCTAAGTCCCTTCCAAAGGGACCTCAGGACATGCTGGTTGAGCCTGAGGGGAGAGGGCTGACGGCTCTTGGTCTACTAGTCCTTCAGGGCTTCATATTCCCCATGGCTGGCCAGAATCCTTCCTTTGGAGAAGGAAGATTCCAGAGCTTATGGTGGAGTCTCCAGATCCCTCATCAGAAAGGTGGGTGAGCAGCCCTTCAATTCAGACCTCCTTCCTGGAGGAGCAGCCTGGCTCCTTCTCCCCAGAGGCTGGGGCAGGCCAAAGAGAGAGTTGAAGGGATTTAAAGATCTGAGTGATTAACATATTCCCTGCCCCTTCCCCTTTGTTATGCTCTCAAGAGACTACAGTTAAGCCTTCAAGTTGCCTTTTGATGATTTCTGGATCTAAGACTAATGTTTCTTTGTGACTCATGCTGAGCTTGACCTGAAGGAGGAGGCAGGATGGCCTGGCTTGAAGAGGGTCACATTTGGTTCCTTCATTTGCTCAGACAACAAATACTTTTTGACCTCCCATGAAGTGTCAGGCATTGTACTGGGAATGGGAGTCTAGCAGTGAGGACCAAGTAAAAGTGGTCCCCACCCTCACGGGGAAGACAGACACGACTCC
This sequence comes from Camelus ferus, assembly GCF_009834535.1. Classification (NCBI taxonomy): domain Eukaryota; kingdom Metazoa; phylum Chordata; class Mammalia; order Artiodactyla; family Camelidae; genus Camelus; species Camelus ferus. Next base: position 13,890,890 of record NC_045708.1, on the reverse strand, counting down.
GATAGTTATGAATGGAAATGTAATTACAACCAGTGTGAAGCTCTACCCCCAAAGCAAGGATGGCTAAGAAAACACGAAACAGGGAACTAGGAGTGGTTTTGGGATTTGGGGCTTCCTTGAGCCGATGAGGACCAGTGGCTATTTTACAGATGGGGAAACTGAGGCACAGAAAGATGGAGTAAATTGTCCAACATATACAGCTAGTAAACAGCAGGGTAGGGATCTGAACCCAGCGCCTCTGGCTTTGGAATCCAGCTTCTGAGCCATTTTACTTCAAACGTTTCTGGTGGATGAATGGGTTTAACAAGGCAAAGATGGGGTGGGCATGGGAGTAAGGGTGAGTTCTGGGCAGCTGGAACAGAGCTGCATGGCTGGTGGTATAAAGAGTGCAGAGCATTCCAGGAGCCAGATGAGGTCCAGTGCAGCTGGGATGATGGGGTGGGTGGCAGGAGGGCAGCAGGGAGATGGGCAGGACCAGATTGCTTGGGACCTAGTAGGAGCTTTAGGGTTTGGGTCAGGGTCCTGGTAGAAGTAGCTCCACAGGGCAGGCATTGTGTCTGTTTTCTTCAGCTGTGAATACCCAGCTCTGAGCACACTGCCTGGCAGGTAGTGGGAGATGGTGAATGACTGAATAAAGACCACCCCACCCCCATTAGCTTCCTCAGTTCCCACTGTCCGTCAAAATCCCTAGGGATCCTGTGGAAAATATAAATACTGGGGCTCCAGGCCTGGAAAATCCAGTTCAGTAATTCCTTTTTTTTTTGTATATATATTTCTATCGAGGTATGGTCAATTTACAGTTTTGTCAATTTCTACTGTACAGCTTAATGCCTCAGTCATGCACGAACATACATATATTCGTTTTCATATTCTTTTCCACCACAGGTTACTACCAGATATTGAATATAGTTCCCTGTGCTATACTGTATGAACTTGTTGTTTATCTATTTTATGTATATTAGTTAGTATCTGCACATCTCGAACTCCCGATTTATCCCTTCCCACCCTCTTCCCACCCTGGTAACCATAAGTTTGTTTTCTATGTCTGTGAGTCTGTTTCTGTTTTGTAAATAAGTTTGCTTGCCTTATTTTTTAGACTCCACATATAAGTGATATCATATGGTATTTTTCTTTCTCTTTCTGGCTTACTTCACTTAGAATGACAGTCTCCAGGTCCACCCACGTTGCTGAAAATGGCATTATTTTATTATTTTTTTTTATGGCTGAGTCCAGTTCAGTAATTCTTGACTGGACCTTCAGATCTGTATTTTCAACAAGCTCCCCAGCTAATTCTGACTTTGCCTGGCTGTCCCCGGGGTGCCACTGGAAGTCAGTAGTTCAGCTTATAATGGGCGGCATGAAGCGGGGGAGCAGCCCTGCAGACTCTTGCTGGGGGACACACCTCGAACTCACTGCCTCTCACTGCAGTCTTTATCTATAGCACTATGAAGAGAAACACTCTTGGTAGAGGGTCTTCCATAGACCAGGAGCCCTCTCTCCCTTTGGGAATGCAAATGTCAGCTCCTGGACTGAGCCTGACCACCTGACACTCAAGAACCTGACCTGGACCAGTGTTGACCTTGAGTTTTATGTATCCCTACAAACTCCCTAGAAGTCTGCTGGGAACAAGGAGAGAGAGAAACCAATCAATCACCCACCCAACCAACAATGAGTCAGTCCAGAGACAAGAGGCCCAAGAGAGTGGGGTGGAGACCCAGAGAAAAGGTGAAATAGGAGATGGAGAGAGATTGAGGATGGAGATGAGGAGCGAGAAGAGACAGAGGGAGAGACCAGAGAGACTGAGAGGGGAAGAGAACGCACCAAATGGGGATGGGGTGGTTCTGGGAGGATGCTCCTGAGCAATGGCCATTCTGGGCATTTCACAGCCAGGCAAGAATTTCCCCAGCCATTCTTGGAGGGGCTCTGAGGGGGTCACCAGAAAATGTGAGCATAGCTAACAGGTTGTGAGGGAGGTGGTGGGCAGCCCTCTTCCCCCCTTACCCCACACTCTCCCCTGCCCCAGAGTTGAGGGCTCCAGCTGCTAAAAAAAGGTCCCCCTTCCCTGCAGCTCCACAGACTCAGTCCGGGATTCATTGCTTGCCTGGTTGGGATGGCCCGGCTATTTCCCAGGGCTCTCCTGGACACAGGGGCCACTGCTTCCTGGTTTCCATCACTCTATGGTTTTAGAGCACAAGAGTCAGGTGAGGCTGGAAGTAGCCAGGAAAGGCAGCCACGCCAGTCCCGGTGGAGTCTGGGGCTCCACTTTGTCTTATTCAGAGCTCAAGACCTAAGATGTGGTGGCCCGAGGCCATCTGCATCAGGACAGGCCACTAGGCCATTAGCAGATGAATTGGCAGTCACGTAGGACGCATGGGGGCCCCTATTGGCAAAGATTGAGGCTGATGGGTCAGCCTGTCTCCCCAGCTACTAAATGAGGGCCTGTGACCAGAAGATCATACCTACAGCTATTGCTCTTGAGTTCCTGCTATGTGTCACACTCTTTCGCAGGCAGTCTAGGACCTCATCCTGACCTGGACAGACTCAGCGCTCCAACCTCAGCCCCCACTGCTCTCCCCATCACTCTTGGTCTTCAGTCTCACCAGTGTCATAGACCCCACGCCCATTGCCCCCTCAGAGCCTTCGCACATGCTGTTCCCCGTCTGCAAAGTGTCCCTCCAGGTCTCTGCATAGCTGGCTCCTTCTTGCCATTCATCTCTTCAGAGAAGCCTTCTATCCACGATCACCCTGTCTCAAGCAGCTTCCCTGTCTCTTGCCCTTATGTTACCCAGTTTTATTTTTTATCAATCTGCTCTCCCTTCCCCCCAGCGTGTGCAGACCATTAAAGCAGGGACCTTGTCATCCTTAGATGCTGGGATTATCCCACCCCCACCCTCACGGCCGGCTCAGTGCCTGGTGCACATGGACCCTGTACGTCTATTATCTGAATAAAATGAATGAATGAATGAATGCAGCTCGAGTAGCTGGGGCTTGTTTGCTATTTCATGCAGGTATCAGGAATACCTACTTCCATTAGGTACCGAGGGGGATGTTATTGTCAGCTTGCTACACCTGAGCCCACTGAGGTTCTGAGAGGTTCTGGGTCATACAGCTGGGACCTGGACCCAGGATTCTGCCCCCAAAGCCGTCAGTTCTTCCCTTCCCCCAGGTTGCCCCCTCCTCCACTTTGACAAACCCAGAGGAGATACCGGCAATGAGAAGGTGGGGGTTATTATTTGCATTTAGAGATGGGGAGGTGGTGGCTCAGGGTTAAGTCACAGGCTCCTGGCTGCTGGTACTCAGCACTGCCACCCACAGGCCTTTGGTGGTGATAACCTTCCTGGATGTTCATGGTTCCCACCTTCTGTATCTCTGTGATTCTGGGAAGTGCAGGGCAGGGCTGGGGGGAAGTGGCTGCTGCGTGGTCCACCCACCGCCTACTGCAGCTGGCTCCTGGAGGTGCCAGGGGAGGATGCCCTGCCTGAAGGAGATGCTGGGGAATGGGAGAGAGCACGGCCCTTCAAAACTATCTGGTACACCAGAAATTGACACAACATTGTAAACCGACTATACTTAAATTAAAAAAAAAAAAATGAAGGTGGGGCATTTGGGCTTACTTTTCAGCCAGACCCTGCACGATGCTCTGAATGGGGAGAGGGCAATGTCCTGACCTGCTTTCTCCCCAGGGGGACAGAACAGCATGAAGCCTCTTGCCTACAGGGCAGCAGAGAAGTACCTCGTGTGCCCTGAGGCTGCAGAGCAGGCTTCATCAGTCACCTGTTGGGGGTAGCCGGCAGCTTTGAGAACCACTAAGCTGAGGTGTATCACGGTCAAGAGGCAAGATCATGGCCTTTAGAATCACCCAGGTCTGGATTCAAGTCCCAGCTCTACCATTTATTGGCTGTGTCACAGAATGCTCTGAGCCTCAGTTTCCTTGTTGTAAAAGGGAAAGAAAGTGCGGTGCTGACACCTCTTCCTTGCCAGCTTCTGTCTGCCTGTCATCAGCAGAGATCTTCAATTGCCTTCGGCTGCCACAAAATATTCATTGTTCTCTTGTCTGCTGTGCTCTGTCTCTCCCTGCCTCTTAGGTGCCAAAAATGGTGGAATTATCAAAGGTAAAACATGTCTGTCACCAGGCATGGTGGGTGGGGTGCTGCTACCGGCTGATTCATTGAAAGATGCTCCTCTCCCTGGGCTCAGGGTGCAAGACTGACTCAGATTCGACTGTCTACCTTAGGGGACCCAGGGAAGGTGGCAAAGGCTATGAAAAAGGACAGTCCTTGAGGCTGGAGAATTTCTTTTAGAGCAACTTGGATGGAGACTCCTTGGCCAGGGGGCAGATTCCAATCCACAGGGCTGGAGGGGGCTGGGGAGTGGTCCAACTTGCAGCGAGGGTCTGGGGGAGTGTGAACCCAACTGGACGTCCCAGAGGAATCCTATGGGCAGCTCCCTGGGCACAGTTTGGGGCGACTGGTGTGTGGGAATGGACTCGTGCTGGAGACAGGGGACAAACTACAAAGGAGACTGGAGACAGGGCTGAGAGAGCATTCAAGAGTCAAGACTGCAGGATGACGAGCAGAGGCCAAGATTCAGAAAGGCTGCTGAGACCTCAGCCAACTGGTGTCTGAGATGATGGCCACATGGAATCCGGCTAATCGCTGCTATTTACTGTGCACCTACTAAGTGCTCGGTCCTGTGCTAGGTGCTCTGGGGATCTTGTCTCATTCCACCATCACACTCGGTGTCATCACCATGTGAAGAAACCAAGGCACGGAGGTCAAGGAAATCAGACCCATGTCAGAGGATGTCAGAGTCAAGATTTGAACCAAGAGCTGTCAAACTCTGTTGCCTCCCCCTCAAGGCCCACTTTAACAATGATTTATTAATCTTCCTAGAATAAATAATACATGCTAGCTGTAGAGATTTGGAAAGTAGAGTTCAAGAAATAAAACAGAATTTACCCTAAACCAAGTTTTTCTTTTCCTATGCCCTTAAAAAAAAATCATACAGCACATACCACTTGGCATCTTGTTTTTTCTACTTAACATTAGAGCATATGAAAATTCCTATGTGAGTAGAAGATCTCAGTAAATATAATGATTAATGACTGTCTCAATATTCTGGTGGGGGATATATACTGTAATTTTCAGAGCCATTTCCTTACATTTGGACATCTGGATGGACTCTAAGTTTTCCCTGTTGTAAGCATCAAAGTGATGCATTTCTTTGTGTTCAAGCTTTTTCTGTGCTTCAGGTGATTTCTTGAGCATAGATTTCTGGAAGGGGAATTATTGGATCAAAGGAAGAGCTGCTTTTAAGGATGGATAAATGAGAAGAGGACTACAGGTTCCTGGCAGCCCCAGGGAGGGTGGTTTTTTTCTAAGAGAGACCAACTCATGAAGGAAACTGGCTTCCCTTGGACTAGCATGTTTCTGATTTCTGCCTGTGGGAGTTAGAGCTGAAACAGAGCTTTTGGTGATACCCTTGGGACTGTTCTTTCTTTCTTCTTCTTCTTTTTTTACCTTCTCCCAGGAGCTGATGGGTGGGTGTTGAGGGGACCTTCCTGTAGTCACCTAGCTACTGGAGGCACCCACCAGTTTAGAGACCTTGGAAATCATCTCATCTGACTACCCCCACATTGACAGAGGTGTGCATTTGACAGGCTGGGCAGCTGGGTTCCAGCAAGGACAGGGAACTTGTCAGAGTCACTCTGCTTGATGACAACTTTGCTGTGGCCAGAAGTGGGCCCCCTGACTCCCCATTCATTTCTCTTTCCACAATGTTAGCTGCTTCTCATTTTTTGATTCCAGGTCATATAATTCTATACGCTGAGTGTAATGAATACCAATCGCTGTTACCATGGTTACTGTGGCAACATTGGCCCTGAATTTCTTCCCAGAGGTGCCTTGGGCTGTGAGAAGCCTAAGGCTGGGGTGGGAGCTGACCTGGATGGGGCTGGAGTCCTGACCTGGATGGGGCTGGAGTCCACTGGCGTCTCGGGCCAGTGGGATGACATCACCATGATGCCCTTAAGGAAGCCCCAGGGCTGGGTCCTGAGCAGGGACTGTCACCAGTGGTGCTCCAATTTGGTGCTGATACTCTGTGTGAGAAGAGAAGCAGGATCTATGTTTCAGATTTTTTTTTTTTTTTAAAGACTGGAAGATGAGCGGTGCAGCTGAGTCCTGGAGCTGACTGAACCAGCTAAGCAGGGAGGAGCCACTGGAGAGAAACCGTGTCAGGCCCTTTTGAAGTTCCAGGGAGACAGTAAGGGAGCAGGGGTTCCTGGCAGGCAGGCTGGTTGGCTCTGGGGAAATAACACAGAAAAATGCCTGGAGAGAGGGCTAGGCCCAGAGTAGGGTTCCAGGGATGAAGCGGCTCCCAAGACACAGTCCTGAAGCTCACTGGCAGGACTAGCCCCAAATTCTGCTCCGGAGCTGTCCTCAGAGCACTGCCCAGACCAGGGGCCTCACCTGAGCTGTGAAGGAGGGAGGCACTTCACAGGGGAAAATGGGAAAAAGTGGGAGCCTGGGAGGCAGTGGGGGAGGACCCCAGGTACAGGAGTGAGGGGAGGAGGTATTTTTCTGTTCCCCTCTTTTCTCCTCCTTATTCATCTCTCTTTCCCCTTCCTCCTTTACATCCTTTCCTTTCTTCCTTCTCTCTTGCCCTCCTTCTTTCTCCTCTGTCCCCCTCTTTCTCTCTCCTTCACCTCCTCTCTTCTCCTTTCCTCCTTCCTCCTGCCCCTCTCCCCTTCTCTCCTTTCTCCTGCCACCGTTTTCTCAGGGAATCTAAACATTAGCTGGAAGCCAGCAAAATTGAAAAGGAATAATCAATTGCTGAAATTTTCCAAAGCTAAATTGACGTGTATCTAGGACAGCACTTCACAAATCGTGGTCTATGAATTCCAGGTCCTCAAGGCGGAAATATAGTTCAGTGATGTGGTTAAAGCATAGACTCTGGAGCTTGTCTGCCCAGGTTCAACTCCCTGCTCTGCGGCACACTAGCCATGTGACCTTGGATAAATATCTAATCCCTTTGAGCCTTGGTTTCCCTTTCTGCAAAATGGTAGTGATAATAACATTTGCTTCATAGGTTGTTGTGAAGACTAAATGCCTTAAAATGGAAAGGTCTTAGAGCAGTGCCTGGTACATAAAAAGTGCTATATAACTGTTAGCTATGCCTACAGGTGTTCCACAAAAGAAAGTTTGAGAAACACTGTGTACTTCTCTCCCAACATCTTGAAAAGAATCAATATTTCAATAGTGTGTTAGAGGCCCTAGAAATCCTAGGGCAAAATGATCTGTTTGCCTTTGCTTTCCTTTGTACTTCTCAAAGTACTCCCTCCTCCTTCCTTCTTTGTAAGCACAAAACACCTAGTCTCTTAGGACACACCCACTTTTGAAGGTCATGGTTTGAGAAATACTGGTTTGGGATTATTCACTGTTTTGAGACTGAGGAGAGTGAGGCAGAGAGGGGAATCATCTGAGTCATCAAAAAGATCTGAAGTCAGACCCCAGCTTTACCCTACCAGCCTCAGGGCTCAGGAAGTGTCACAGGAGGGGGAAGTAGCTTTCCCAAGGCCATGTAGTTAGCTAGAGGGAGACTCAAGACTAATATACAGGACTCCCAGCCCAGGATTCCCCCCTTTGCTTCTTCCTCACTGTCAAGTAGAAGCAGGAGGTCTTTTGGGGGGGAAGGGGGGAGAAGTTGCCCTTAATCTTTGAGACTGACGTGATCCCCTCTGCCTATCTGCATTAGCTTTTCATGCCCTGCGAGTCTTGGGCCACAGTGATCATAAAGAATGTATGCTTTCCTCCCCAAAAGGGAGAGGGAGGAGGCGAGAAGTTCCCACTCTTCTTCCTGCCGAAGAAGGTTAAACAGCTAAACTCCCCCAAAGGCCGATTGACGTGGCTCTCTGTAGAGAGCCAACACATGTGTGCCCCTGTCCCTGGTGCTGAAACATGGCTGGCACCTGGGCAGTGGTCCCCAAATTCAGACCTGGCTGAAATGGCTGTTGCAAAATCTCCTGGAGAGAGTCCATCATCACTGCAATTCCCAGACCTTGTATCTCACTAGATGAATCAAACTCTCCTGAGGTCAGTGCCCAGCTTCTGTACATTTGAAAATCTTCCAAAGGGTGGTTTGGGATTCCACCACTTCGGGGAATATTTGTTTATCCCAACCCTAGCCCTCCTCTCCCATGGATCATTGTTTTTCAGTGATGTTATTTTCTAGTTTTTCTTAATAAATTTGTGATTTTGATACTTTCACAGAAAAACAAATCATTTTATATGTTTCATATTAATGGAGCAGATTTTATGGGTGGTTGGCAGTTCTATAATTTTTATAGCCATAGCAATTTTTTTTTCCACCCTGGGAGTAGGAGGGTGCATATTCCTTCCTGATCCTATATTTGTGGTCCTCGGAAGTCCATTCCATTCTTTCCCTCTGTCTGCATGCCTGGAGATTTAGGGCGCTGGAGTGGTTTTAATTATGTTCATGTGCTCTCTGTCCTCACATTGCACTGCTCCAGGCATAGATGAGATACCTTTATTGTGGTATTTACTCTTTCAGATACTTCTCTTTCCTTCTGAGACCCTGAGGTAAATCCTTGGTGGAGAAATAGTCTCATTGGACATTCTACCAAGACAGATGCCAGCAGGATGGGACCAGAGAGCTTCACTAGCTTCTGACAATCCCCTTTGGCTCTATTGCTGTGAGGGAGTGTGATTTGGACCCTTGCGGCTGCATCACCCTCTTATCTGATTTCCAGATTCCAGAGATGCTGGCTTTGAGGAAGAGAAGAGTGCTCACAAGCACAGACTTTGTGGTCACACCTGGCTTCAAAGGCTGGTTCTGCCTTATGCTAGCTGGGTGATCTTGGACAAAGAGCTTCCACTTTCTGAGGCTCTGTTGCCTAATGTGTAAAATATGGACAGCACTATCCATGCCTTGATAAGCTTGATGTAGAGATCACGTGAGAAATTGGACATCGAAGCGTCATCCTCTGAGCCACCATGAGTTATTATAATCATGCTAATAAATCTCTACCCAGATGATGACTGCAAACCTAAGGAAGGCATTTGCATTTTATCATGATATTCTTGCAAACTTCCACTTCTCTCCCCGTCCTCTGGAGATCAAGTTCTAAGCATGAAGTTGAAGGTAGATGTCACTGGGGGCCCCTCTACCCGCTTTTTGCAGATGGGAAAATGGAGGTCCATGCAGGTCAGGCGACTTGCTCCTGGCCACAGAGGTAGTTGGCAGAACCAGTGGAAAGAATCAGGTTCCCTTTCATAATGCCACATGGCCTCCTGGGCACAGTGCAGTGAGTCCGGCCGCTGCTTCTGTCCAGAGCCAAAAAGAAAAGACCTGAGGGGCTGTGGGTTAGTTTCTGGGAAGATGGATTGGGTTAGTTCTCTGTGGCCCCCAGGGGGAAACAGTAAAGCTTAGGTGCTAGGAACATAGATTCTGGCATCAGACAGGTGAAATATGAGTTCTGACTCTGCTACTCGCCACTGCTAGGAGCTTGGCCTCTGAGAGGCACAGTTTATTCACCTGTGCAGCGGAACTAATGGAAAATGCTGCCTCAGTGATGTTGTGAGTCCGTAAGACAGCCAGCGGCAATGTGTATGATGACATACTTTGCTCCTTTTGCAAATGGGACTTTAGTTCCGTGTCTATGCATACGCTAAGATGTTGAGTGAGAAAGTAAAGAGGTTATAGCACAGCCAGGAATAACCAAAATTGTGTGCAAAATTGTATGTGCAGATTTCCAAGGATGGAAGGAGCTGCCTGTGTGATAGTGAGCTCCTCATCACTGGAGGTAAGAAAGCCCTTGGTGTGGGTGCCCCTGAGAGGATTCAGGCATCTGCTGGAGAAGTGGACCAGCACCTCTGCCCACTCTCTCCCTTCTCAGTTCCCTGGTTCCTGCTCACCGGGGCGGGGGGGGGGGGCTCTGTTTTCCAAAGCAGCAAGCAGCCTGCATGGTAATTACTTTTGGACTTATTAAGCATAATTATCCCCTAATCGCATACAACCAGCAATTACTATGGCTGTTACCAGGGGCCTACCCATGCAGTACCGCCCGCAGCCCTGGGGTCCAACACCCAGCTGGGGCCTGAGGTGGAGCTGGTGCTCCCTAATGTGGGTTTGGGGGCTCGGCTGAGATGGGGCTGCTGCCTCCCCCACGGTGCTCCTTTAGCCTGAGTACCAGGCTGGTGAGGAAGACGCTCAGACATACCAGCCCCAGGGCCTTCCTTCCAAGTACTCCCCATCCTGTCATGCTGGCCAGGCCACCCTACGTTTGCCAATGCTGCTCCCTTCTCCTGAGACTCGCTTTCTGTCTTCTTATTTCCCTTCCTTCCCTCTAACCAACTACCCTCTCTTCTTCCCTTCCTTCAAATATTTTTGAGTCTCTTTTCAGTTCCTGGCACTAGTCAAGGTACTGGAGACACAGCAGTGGGGGAGGGGAGAAGGACAAAATCCATGCTTTCATGGAGCCAACTTTCTTCTGGGGAGACGGAGAAGCAAAGAACAGTGTAGATAAGTTCTGGAGCATACCAGAAGGGGCTGAATGCTGTGGAGGAATAGAAAGCAGGGTGATTAGAATGGAGGTTTTCTTTGTGGGCAGAGAGAAATTCACAGTTTTAATAGAATGGCCATGGTAAGCTTCATGAAGAATGGGACACTTGAACAAAGACTTGAAGAAGGCAGTGGACTTAACAGTGATGCTATGTGGGGAAAGACTGATCCAGGAGGAAGGAACAGCTGGTGCAAAGGACCTAAGGTGGGAACAGGCTTGGGGTATTTGAAGCACAGCGAGGAGGCCAGGATGGCTGCAGCAGAGGGATCAAAGGGAGAGAAGTGGGGGAGGAAGTCAGCGCCTGAAGAAGGAAGTGGAGGGTGGGTTGCGTAGGGCCTCGTGGGCCATTTTAAGGATGTTGGCTTTTCCTCCGAATGAAACATCTGCACAGAGGAGTGGCTTAATCCAACTTGTATTTTTATATCTCTTCTCTGTCCACAGAGAGACTGTGGTGATGGGGGGTGGGAACCCAACTGGGAGGTGGTGTTGCAGCAACCTGGTGAGAAATGACTGGGGCTTGGGCTAACATGGCAGCCCTGGAGCTGGGAGGCATGGAAAGATTCCAGAAGTTTGAGAGGACAGGATTCCCTGATGGGCTAGATATGAGGTGTGAGAGAGAGGCAGCAAAAATGACTGCAAGGTTTTTGGCCTCAACAGCTGGAAGGAGGGAGCTGTCACTTACCGAACTGGGGAAGACTGCGGGGCAAAGCAAGTTTCAGAGGGGAGGGCTGATGTTCGGTTCCAGGCATAAGGGCATGTTTGATTCTGGACATCCAAGAGAAAGATTGGTCAGTGATTCAGAGGAGACAGGTCTGGCTGGATTGTGCATATGGCAGGCCTCCACACACAGATGACAGCTGAAGCATCCAGATCCTATGTGCTCATCTAGTGAGTAAGCGAGGACGGAGAAGAGGCCTTGGGTCTGAGCGCTAGGGCCCCTCCAGGGTTGTGGGATTGAAGCCAGTAAAGGACTGAGAAGGAGCAATCAGAGAGGTAGGAGGGGAATCCAAGGGAAGAAAGGGATTCAAGAAAGGGAGGGGAGAGGGAGCTTTCACCTCCACATCTTTGAGGCACTAGATTTTGCTTCTAGCGCTCTGCTACTTCTGTCCTTACTCCCCTCCGTCAGTTTATCCCCTCTCTCCTCCTCACCACTCCCCCTTTCTCTTTCCCTGTCACTTTCGGTGTCTTTCTCTGTGTGTCTCTCTCTCCTGGACTCCTTCCCTGGGACTCTCCCTCCACACCTCCCCGCTCATCCCCTGGCGGCGGGGGAAGGCTCTGGGGCTCGGAGATCCCCCGGCAGCCGCCGGCACATGCCAATCTCCCCGTGTCTCTAAACCGCTTGAGGGCCCCGTGCCGCGCCTCCTGCCCGCGTAATGCGCTCTAATATTTATTTACATGCCTTTCAGACTATTATTTATTAAGGTATCGCTGCCTGTGAGCGAGCTAATTGCTCTTAATGTGCCCCCTCCCTGTTCCCACGGCGACACCTTTGTGACAGCGGAGGCGGCGCCGCAGGAGCGGGGAAACCAAGGACCAGCGCGCGGAGGGTGCCGGGAGTGCGGGTGCCCGCGAGGGCCGGGGGCGCGGGAAGTGCGCGGTCAGGGCGCAGCGGGGACGTGGGGAGCGCGGGGCTGGGGGGGGGGGGCCCGGAGCCAGGGCGCGAGAAGCGTGCCTGGAGCACAATTTGGAGTGGGGTGGGGGTGGGGATGTGAGGGTCCCTGAGCGCGAGGGGACCCAGCTAGGGGTCTTGGAGCAGGTGAGGGACCTCCGGCTGGAGGGGCGGGGCAAAGGGACTTGGCTGGGGGTCTTAGAGCAGGTGGGGGACTCTGAGCGCGAGGCCGGGTGGCGGTGAGGTTCGAACCGGCTGAGCTTGGGCCTCGCGTGGCTCGCTTGCTCGCCTGGCTGTGGGCGGACAGAATGACGATCGCGAGGCCCCGGGAGGGGGCCGTCGCCTCCCCCACCCCACCCCACCGGGCGTGGGCGGCGGCCTCGCCTCGCCTGGTTTTCCCGACGTCAGCAGCAGCCGCTGAAGCCGGAGGGAGCGGTTTAATTGGCAGGATTTTGGGTTAAGGACAGATGTGGCTTCACTAAGTTTGAAGGCTGGGCGCGCGGGGGCGGGGGACAGGGCTAGGCGGAGCGCGGAGGGGAGCCCGGAAAACAGACTGAGAGAGACCCCGGCTGGCTCCCCTGGAGAGAGGAGACAGAGACAGGAGTGGGTGAGATTGGGAAAAAGAGGGGCAGAAAATACAGCTGGGCAGAAACAGGCGCGGGATGGAGGCTGGAGAGGCAGCCAGGACAGGGGCGCTGCCGGGCTGGCTTCTGCCTTCTGCCAGGTGGAGGCGCACCTCTTTCTTGCCTGGAATCACCCCCTCCCTGTATTAGCACAGCCCTGTCCCAGGCAGCTGTCTTCATTGAGAGGGGGGCCTAACTTGAGAACATTTAGTCATTTAATTTTATCACTGGTACCGTGAGTACAGTGCCAGCTCCCAGGCATGGTTGTTGTTACCCTGAAAATTCTCTCCCAGATGGGAATTGCAGTTTAATAAAACCCAGGGTACTGTGCCCTACCCCGGCCCCTGCCACCAATGAAGGCTGATTTAAAGCAGCTGTGCAGAGGCCTCTTGGGTCCTCTTCTGAGCTGCAGTGGGCCAAGTGCATTTCTCCCTGTGAACACCACTGAGGCAGGTGATTTTCCAGGTGGGCAAACAGGGGCTCTGAGAGGTGAAGGGACTCCCACAGCTAGTGACAGGCAGAGGCTGAGGGGAGAGGCCAGTGCAGAAGCTCATGCTTTTCCCACCACCTGGGGCGAAATCTCTGATGGTGGCTATAATTTTATCAGGCCCCTGGCCTGAGGGACGCTGTTGTGGTGGCTGCGGAGCTTTCTGGAACTGAATCCGATCGATTTTCCTGGTTGGTTGTTGCTGGAGGCTCAGGGCTTGCTGTGTGCCCGGCACGTTCCCCAGGCTCCCAAAGCTCATTTCCCCAACCCTGGCCCAGATGTGGCCATGCTGGACTCTGCCACCTGAATGCTGGGAGCCTTATGGCCCAGGGGAAGACTTCCTGTCTCCAGGACAGCTGGCACAACCTCATGGAGGCTGGGAGTGGGATGGGGACAGTCCCCACCACCCTTTCATCCTGGAATGTTCTGGAGTCTGAAATCAAGATGTTAAACTCAGCAGCCTCAGAGGTGGAGGGAACCTTGGGAATTATACAGTCCACCACACAAATGGGGAAACTGAGGCCCAGAGTGAGGGAGGGACTTATCTAGGGGTACATAGTCTACATACCCGAAATGACCTCTGCCTTCACTGAATAATTGTTGGGAGGTGTGGGTGGCCCCTCCCCCATCTCATTTTAGCATCGGGGGGTCTAGGTTTTACTACAGAATGGGGAAGGGGGCAAGATTTGTTTTCTGTGCACCCCAGCCTTCTTTCCACCCCGTCTCACCCAGTGCTCTCTGCTGCCCTAGGACCCGACTTCCCCAGTCACCTGTCTCTAGTCCTCACCTGCACACACATATTTCCCAGGGGCCTTTCTAAAGACATTATCTTAGAGTAGCTGCAAAATGGGATCTTTAGACCCAACAGGAGCAGGTTTGGGGGACTGAATGACCTTGGTCCAGGCCCTATGCCTCCCTGGGCCTCAGTGTCTCCATCTGTAAAGTGGGGATAGGGTGGACATTTGGAGGTTCCTAAGCACCCTTTCCAGCTCTGACATCTCAGGACTGCCCACAATAGGAGCAGCTGGGACCTGGGTTCCAGGCCAGGGCCCATCTGCTGCTTCTCCTCCTTGGGGCAGGAGAAGGAGCAGGTAAGGGGGAAGAAACATCCATCATAAGCAGAGAAAACGTGGCAGAGATATGAATGGCTTGCTTGGGAGCACTCAAACGCTGTCTCTGCTCCTATGTCACCTTCTCAGGAAGTCCTCTCTAACTGCCCCGGGATGGATGGCACCCTTTCTACCCTGTTGTTCGCTTCCCCCTAGTACTGCAGCATTTTTCTGCCTCACCTTTTACCCTAATATATGTTTGTTTGATTTTGTGTTTCTTGTGTCTCTTTCCACAAGAACATCAGCCCCATGAGTGCAGTGTTACGGATTTAAGTGAGTCTCCCCCGCCAAAAAAGTATTCATATGTTTAATTCCTGACCCTTGGTATCTCAGAATGTGACCATATTTGGAGATAGGCTCTTTACAGAGGTAATCAAGTTTAAATGAGGTTATTAGGTGGGCCCTGATCCTTATAAGAGGAAATTTGGAGGCAGTCACATACAGGGGGCGGATGCCACATGAGAATGTGGGTTATGATACCACAAGCCATGGCACTCCCAGAAGCTGGGAGAGAGGCCTGGAACAGATCCTTCCCTCGGCCCTCAGAGGGAATCAACACTGCTGACACCTTGATGTTGGACTTCTAGCCTCCGTAACTGTGGGACGATACATTTCAGTTGTTGTAGCTCCAGGTCTGTGGTCCTCTGTCGTGGCAGCCTGAGCAAGCTGATAGAGGCAGGGACTTCGTTCTGTTCACTGCTGTATCCTCAGTCTAGAGCAGGGCCAACATTTCGTAGGCAACACAATTGATCGTTCTTGAATGAATGAACCTTGGTTGTGACACTCAGGGGTGAGGGCCACCTCTTGGGTGACAGTGCAGACGGAGCAGAGGCCCTGCAGGAGGAGGGGCAGAGATGTGGTGCAGACAAGGGGGTCTGGTGTCTTCAGTCCCTTACAAATCTCACCTGCCCAGTTTCTGTTCTTCCGTCCCAAAGTGGTGATCTTTTGCCTGATCAAATCCTGTCTTTCTCTTGCCCAATGTGCAAAGCTCGTGGAACTTGGGGGTATCTCAGATCCCTGCCTTGGGGAGTGGGAGGAGAGCCACCTCTGATCACTGTCTGTGAACATAGCCCTAAAACAGGTGCTACAGGAGCGACACCAGAGTTACCTCAGAGAGTGCGTGGTCTGGTGGAGGACACGGAGCCCTATTTGGGGAAACGCCTGGTCTGATGGAGGAGATAAGATCTGTGCCCTTGCGGAGCCTCCAGTCTGGTGTGGGGACACAGCCCCTGTCCTGGGAGAGACCTCCAAGTGTGACTGGGAACTTCCAGTCTGATGGGGGAGGCTCAACACCCGTATGGACGCTGACAAAATATCCCATAAGGAGCTGCTGCTGGGAGGCTTGGGGAGGCTTCTTGAAAGAAGTGGGTTTACACTGAGTTTGGGGAAGGAGGGGGTTCTATATGGTGGGGAGAAGGAGGAGTGGGCAGAGCAGGGAGGGACCAAGCCATCACCTCTCCTTTCCCATCCCAGGTGAGCTGGCCTGGTGTCTGGATACACTGGTGAATATGTAACCAGCACAGCCTTTCAGTGGGCTTCCTAGCCATCACGAATCACCCATTTTTAGGAGAAAAAAAGACTGTTGACGGGGACAGGAATAGCTTCTAAAGCCTCCCTTCATTCCTGCTGCTCCTCTTTTCTGCAGGCCCTGGGTCTGGAAGGCAGTGCATGCCCACAGCGCCCTCTGCTGGACAGTGTCAGAACAGGCTCTGCGTGCCAAGGCTTTTGTACAAGCAGCCTGGTTTCCTGCTTGGTGGAAGACATTTTGAACCCAGGAATGAATGATGGGCAGTGTCTGGAGGTCAGTGTCTGGGAGGGTCCATATCTGCAACCTGGAGGATCTTGGAGCTTAAGAGTAGTGTAGAGGGAGGATAGTTCCGCTTGGGGTGACTGTGAGAGCCATCATAGATAACTTCCCCTAGATCTTATTGGGGGCTCATCAGGAGCTGGGGTGGCCACCACCCTGAGTTTCCAGGACCCCTCCTCCACCCCGGGCATGGGAGGACCGCCCCCGCCCCCGGCAGATTACCTATGTCCCTCTATATGGTAGATGACATGTGTCCCTTTCTTCCACCAACCTGGCATCTGGGGTGGCTGGACTTTGGGTGCGTGGTCTGGATGCTTCCAGGAGAGACTGGTGACTGGGATATTGTAGGTGACGTTCAGATGGGAATGAGGGCAACTGCTGCTGGATGGCTGAACGAGAGAGCTTGGCAGAGCTAGGCCGGGACTCAACTTAGTATTTTCTCCCCTTTTCAGACCTGGATAAAGATTAATTGAGCGTAAGGAAGCTCAGGTTTCCCAGGGGGCCAGCAGTGCCTTGGAAGGGAAAGAAGACCCAGGAAGCTCAGAGACCTGAACCACTGAGCTCACTTTATTCTGTCCTTTTACAGAGTTCCTGGGGAGAGCCTGAGTTCCTGCTTTCCTGAGTGTGTTTTTCATGGCGAGAGGGGTGAGGAGGCCCTATTGCCATCCCAGCAGGATGCACGTGTGTGCGTGTGTGTGTGTACCCCCCCCCCCGCCGCCCTGGGCTTTTGCAGGATGCACAATGGGAGAAGAGGACAAAGCAGTAGGTTGCAAGTTCCTTACAAAGGTGGAGCGAGTGCCCAGCTCATGTGCTAAGGGGACTTCAGTTCCCCCCAGCAGCCTAGAGCTGTGGTGGGGGTCAGAGGAAGGGGTTGTCTGTCTTAGTGAAAGCCATTACCAGCTGAAAATCAGCCATATGGGTCGCCTGTGAACAGTATTTCTATTGCCCATTTAATCTCAGCCTGTCAGCTCCTAGAATTGTTTCCATTAGGGGCTGTTAGCACGTTGAGGGGATGGTTTTGGCCTCTTGGGAATTCCTATTTTGGTCAACTCTTCCCCATGAGCACTGCAAAAGGAAGATTGATTTTAAGGAAACAAGGCAGGCTGCTAAAAGATTTCCCAATGAGTCTTATGTTTAATTTTGGGGGGTCAGTCTGTGCAGATTCTAAGACAAAATGGTAGCCGGGGATGATTTTCAAATAAATGTATTTTTGTGGGACCACTAATTGCTTTGGAGAAAAATCTGAAATGTGGAAAGCGGCTCTGCAGAGATGCTGTAGCAGGTGCTGGCGGTGCCTGGCCGTATCCCCTCAGCTCATCTCAGTTCAGTGCACACGAGCTGGACACCTGCCAGCACCTGTCCTCTGTTAGGTGGCTTTCTCTAGCTGCAGAAGTCAGCTCGGCTGGTGCACCCATGGCCAGCCAGAAATGCCAAGGAATTAGTGCCCCTGGGAGGGACGCTCAGCCAGTGGCTGAGTGGAGCTGGTGCACATACACCCTATTCCTTCCCTGTGAGCTCTGAGATGTGTTTCTACTCTTGTTTTTAGAGTTCCCCAGGGGAACGAAGTTCCACGCCCCTTGTAGTTACCTGGTTAGTAACATGCCCTCTGTGGGTGTCTGTGTAGCTAATTCAATTCTTGGCTTGCCTATTGTGTTTCCTAGAATGACATGAATACACTGTTTGCACTGAATACTTATCTCAGGCTTGCTTCTGGGGAACTACTGTGACCAACTAGTCCCGATTTTCCTGGGATTGTCCCAGTTTTAAAACTCTTAAGTCTCACATCCTGGGAGCACCCCCTCCTCTACCCCAGGCAACTGGGAGACTTCTGGTCACCTGAGGGAGAACCCAAACCAAGACAGATTAACCACACTGAGGCAAACAGATCACTGAACCACTCATTTGAAAGGCAAGTATCGGCTTTGAGAACAGTAGAGCGGACACGTTATAATTTTGTCACATCATCAGTTTTGACAGTTTTTATGAGCTAAAAGCCTGTAAGAGGACAGTAGCTACCATTTACAAAAAAGCCATTCCTTTGAGAACAGACACACTCATACAGCCCCAGGGTACGATTTGCTAATTATTTGTGGACTTTAGATGGCTGATGTCCAGGATTCCATGATGTCTGCAGAACTGGCTACTGGGCAGAAAGGTGACATGTATTCCAAAACCAAGAAGTGTCACAGGCACCATGGGGACATTATGGGTGAGCAGGCAAAGGAATGGGGTAGCATGTTGTAGGCACTTGAGGCTCTGAGGGGGACAAGCACCGGCCATGCCGCTTGAGCCAAAGCCACCTGGGCAAATAGTGAAGCTCTACGGCGGGTGTGCCCACACTCAACCACATAGAGACGAGGCGCTTTGCCTTGGGAAGCGGCTGTAAGCTCAAGACAGCTGGCTCCAAGCCAAGGAGATGTGCAGCATGAACAGGAGAAATATCACTTCGTCAGGTCGCCTGGGAGGCAGTGGTGTTGAGAGGCTGGGGGCCGGGGGGGACATGTGGGTCAGGGAGCTCCATAGTGGGGGCTGGAGGCCTGGCCGGGAGATGCTGCCAAGCTCCTGACCTTAGGACGGAGCCCTGCAGATCAGATTATCCAGCTGCAAAATGCCACACACGCCCCTGCCCTGGTTATTTTTACACTGGCACCACGGAGCCTGCTATAGCCGAGGAATGTGCCCATTTTGGTTGTTGATTTCTCTGGTCCCTGCTAGACTGGTGGGGGGAAAAAGATCTTCTGATTACCATGGCGGTGAGCACACAGCCTGTTTCCTGGGGTCACAGAGCCCTTCTCTTCCCTTTCCCAGGACACTAAGGATGCAGAATGCGTTTGTGTCTGGGGTCCACATATGTTCCAATATGCAAGTAGTGAGAGGCAGCATTTGGACTCTGCAACGACGGGTGGTGGCGTGTCACACAAGTTCCAGCCCAGGCAGGTGAACAGGGGGTGCTCAATCCCCCGGGGCAGGCTGCATACAGATCGGGGAGACCCCTCCAAATAAGAGTGGGGACGGTTCAAAACTTAGAAGAAACTTCCAGAGACCTTTCTGACAGCTGGAAAGGAAGAAGAGGAACCCCTGCTTTCTCAAACATCTGAGGAGCAGGTGGAAACCCACCAGCAGTTAGTCCTGGAACCAGCTACTCCATTCATCGGTCGCAGTGGTGGAGGACAGCAGATGCCACTGGTTTGGCCCACAGGCAAGGGACAGGTTGGGAATATACAAGCGCTGACTGGAAATTGATGCTATTTACAAGTCCAGTGTAAGTCTGCTTACGTGTGGGGCCCAGTTTTTCCGGGATCTGGAGTTGGTCTTCTCAGCGGAAGGGGACTCAGAGAGAGGGCTCTGCCTCTGTGTGTAGCAGCAGGTTGGACCCTTGGGGGACTTTGCTGCAGGGACTCCCGCTGCTCCGCTGGACAAGGAGGCCACAGCACGAGCTCCTGCCAGAGCCCCACGCTGCTTCCACTCTGGCCACAGGGGTCAGCTTGACTCACACAACGGTGAGTGTCAGGAAGTTCAGGGCGGACTTCAATGCCAGCGGTGCCTGAGGCCACACCCACAGATGGCAGGACCCCAGGGTGGGGGTGTGGCCAGTCAAGACACACCCCGCCTGGAGCACCAGGAAATTCACAAAGCAGACAGCCTTCAAATACTTCTCACCAAGCTCCAAAAAGCTCCAAAGAACACCACCTAATATGTTTACTACACCACCCCAGTGTGCCTGGCATCCAGTCGGCTCTCAGTAAAGGCTTTTTGAATGTCAGTGCCCAGAGAACTCGAAGGGAGATCTAGACCAGCATTTTCCCAACTGAATAACCTGGGGAGAAACACCTTCTGAGTCACCTCGTGGAGACTGGCAACGCTCATTTATATATTCATGGGACCGAGTTGCCCTGACTTCAAGAAATCTGTTTTCCTAGTGTTTCCCCAACATATTTGCCCTTGGGGTAGTTTCTCATGAATTGCTAATTCACCAAGAAACATCAACCAAGAAGTAGTGCTGGACATGCTGATCTAGAGTAACCTCATCATTCTACCAAAGATGAAATGGGGCCCAGAGAGAGCCAGCAATTTTCCAGGAGTCACACAGCACACTAGTGGTGGAGTTTAGACCGACACTTAAATTCCCCAGCTCTCAGTTCAGTGTTCTTTCCACTAAAGGCCACGTGTTGTTGGACAGTGCCGTTAAGCATTTGTACCCTCCTGATTCTTCAGCCAGGCAGGGCATCAGTGTCCTTCTGCGTGACCTAAAAAGCAAAGGCCCAGTTAACAAAGAATCCGGATTCATCCAAATCAATCCCGAGTGCAGGGGCAACTCTTCATCTACTTGAGAACCTTTGGAGCTAACCACTTGAGCTTCCACGCATGTGCTTATGACCTAAGGTTCTTCTCTCTTCCTTAAAGCCAGTTCCTTTGGACCTCGGCTTGGCAGTCCTGGAGGCACATTCCTGAGACTGCATGTCCTTTCAATATCACTGAAGTTCTTTAAGAATATATCTCTTATCCAGATGTCCCCCAAAGCCCTTCAGTTATCTGAAATCAAGGACTTGTTCCTCTTCACCTTGGGGCTCTGGGCAGCATGGAGGTCAGCAGTTGCTTGTGCATCCAAGTTGTCCAGGGCTCCAGCAGCTGCTGCTGGGGCAGGGTCTGAGAAGAGGGGGTGAGCCCACTGTCCTGCTGGGCTTCTCAGTTCCTCCTTCCAGGGGTTCTTGCAGCACTGGTTTTACACTGGGCAGGCAGCAGACCACCTTGAGCCCTGGTCATTGTCCACACTGAGCTTGGAGACCCAGAATCAGGCTAAGCAGGAAGCTGGCCAGCCCAGTCCAACCTGGTCATGGTAGAAGGGGAAGGAGACCCAGAAAGCACATGGGACTTGTTCAAGGTCACACAGACAATCAGAGCAAGTCCATGGTCACTAAGAGGGAAACACATCAGAGACAGAGAATCTGGGAAGATCAGAGCAGGGGAACCCCCCACCTCCAGCTCCAGGGCCCCCAGAGAGGAGAAGCCCCTGGCCCACACTAGTGTCAGGCGTGCCAACTCTCACCCTGACAATATTTCCATTCATGGTGGGCCCAGAAAGGGCTACTGCTACCTCCTCCAGCTGCAGCTGGGCTGCTGGCTGCAGTTTCAGGAGTGTCATGTTGCGGGGCAGGGAGGTGTGCGGGGAGGTGACGAGGTCTGGAGCAAGGGTCTCCTCCCTGTTGGTGTGGGTGACTGCCTGGCTGGGTTCCTCCCCAAAAGGGGAATCTGAAACAGAAAAGCCAACCAAGCAGCTGACAGGATTTGCTATTACGACTCCAGCGCCTTCCCCTCCTGGCTTTTGGGGGGGAGCCTCGGAAGGGCTGGGGAGGTAAAAGCCCCTCCCCGGAGAGTCTGCAGCACAGCGGGAGGGCAGGGCAGGGCTCTGCACTGAGGCCCAGCCGCGTGCGGGCAGGGTACCACGCCCTGGCGGCGCTGCCTTTCTCCATGCACGATGGGTGTCCTGCTGGGGCCCCTCTCTTTCTCTCACTCCCTGCTGAAGACTGGGCATTTCTTGAGTCTTCCTGAAGCTTCAGAGCCCGCAGCTCCTCCACAGGTGTGTGTGCTCACAGGGCCCTCCAGATCTCCCTGGAGACGGGGGTGGACGGGGGGTGTGGATTCAGTCTGGGGTCCCAAGCTGGTGGGCTTCCTTGGTGAGGTCCAGACCCACCTCCAGGGGAATCCGCAGGGCAGAGGAGACTGAGACCCAGCCCTGAGGGAATCTGAGGCTGCGACACACCTGTCCCCACATGGTGGGCCTGAGAGAAGGAAGGCCCTAGGGGCTCTCTGCTTTGAAGCTTCAAGAGTCTTTCATTTCACTGAAGCTGCCATCCCCAAAGGCACTGCAGCCAAGCACAGTTCTCTATTGCAAAGAAGGCCCCTCTCTCTCAAAGTGTGCTGTGGCAGGAGAGGGCCTCCGCTCTCCCAGAATGCAGCTGGCACAGGGCGCCTCTCTAGCCCCTCGACACAAGTGGATAGAGCTTGCGTTATGTAACTCCTGCAAGCGCGTGAATTATTAACGGTATCCTCTGCTTTCTCCACTGACTTCTGTGACCATGTCTCTTCTTTGGGGACTATTTTTGCACAGACTGCAGCTTAATTCTAACACCTCGGCTTGCAGGTGCCTCCCTTCAGCCTGCCCACCACCTCTTCTTAGACGGGAAGTCACAAAGAGTCTACAGACCAATACTAAAATATACGAAGGGTTTCCAAGCCAAAATAAAAGTTCCCCCTGGTGATTCTTGTAAAGTGCAGAGGAGAAAGGTTCTCCAGGCAGTTTGTAAGTGGGATTCAGGGTCCTGCACGGTCACTGGGGAGGCAAGTGCCTCCCTCACAGTGCAGCTGGCAGAGGTGGTCTCCCCAGGCCTAGAGGCGAGCTCACAGGTCTGGTTACTTTCAACCTTTGGGTCTGCTCAACCACCGTTTATTTGAGGGGGCACTGTCCATGTGATCTTGTTCCAGGGAGAACTCAGGCTTAAATTGCACCTCTCTCCTGATTCCCCAGTGGCAGTAAACCCCACGGCTGCCCAGATGTCTGAGCAGAAAGGAAACTGAACCTTCTAGAGGCTGAGTGCAACCTTACCCATGTACTTTACAGGTGGGGAAACTGAGACCCAGAGGGAGGCAGGGGCTGGCCTAAAATTGCACAGTTCGGTGATAGCAAAAAGTTGGCATTGAACTCAGGCCTCCTGATTGCCAATCTAGGGCTCTTTCTAACAACCGATATATTGGCTACAGTTTCAAGACCCCTCACAGACCCGCAGGCCCCCTCCTCTTTCCCGCTGCCCCAGCCCCTCTCACCACCCTCCACTACACATAATTCGGGTTATAGCAGAGCATGTTGAACTCCAAGTTCTCGTCCCAGTGCCGCAGGAGCACGAACAGCTGGCGGGCGGCAGCCTTGAGCATGCCCCGCGTGCGGCCCTCGGGCACCTCCTGCTGCTCCAGCCACGAGTTGGCCTTGGCGGCCACCAGCTCCCATTCAACGAAGTAGGAGGCTGAGCTGTGCTCCAGCCACGCCAGCGCCACCACCGTGGCCCACAGCTTCCCCGTGTGCTCGATCACAGCCCTGGGCTCCCAGCCTGGCTTGCCCTCGGCCAGAGGCTCCAGGGAGATGCTGTCACAGGACAGGTGCCGAGGTGAGGGGCTGGTGCCCATCTGGGGGCTCGGGGGCTGGCGGGTGGTGAGGGACACTCGGTGGCAGGTGAAGGGTGAGGTCCACTTGAGCTTCTCCATGGGGATGTGGATGGCCTTGCAGAAGGCTTGGTTGAGCAGGAAGGCTCCAGAGGCCAGCTGTAGAGACACCTGTGTGTGGGGGAGCTCCTCAGTGGGCCTCAAACTTTTTAGCCCGTGGAGCCCCAGGCCACGCCCAAGGCAGGATGCACACAGCCCACCCGTTCATCTCCCTCAGCTTCCCCTGCCAACCTGGGGGATTTGCGGGCGACCCAGCCCAGCTGAGCACCGCCTTGCTTTATCCCACTAGGACTTCCAGCTGATGAGTTTCCAAGCCCAGCTCAACACCTTCACTCCAAACCTGTCTCTTAGCCTGGGCAAGTGGGCCCAGCTCAGCCACTGGGACCGTCTACCGCCACCCATAGTTTCTGGGCAGCTTACCTCCCTCTTCCTCCCTCTGCACCAGTTTCCAAGTCCCAACTTTCTAAACAGTTCTGCAGTCCACCATCTGCCACCACATGTGGTCCCTGCTCTACTTTTCTCCCCCTCCTCCCCCCACCCCCGCCCCATCCCCACTCCATCTTTTCTGCATCCTGGATGGTCTTTGTAAGTCATAGGCCATGATACTTTTTGGAGGCCATAAGTTCAGTGGTTTCAGTTTTCTCCCAGCATAAATCCAAGCTATGATTTCCAAGGCACTGATTTATCTTTGACTTTCCCCTCTCAAGCCCATTCTCAAGCTCCCAAGCTTTCTCCTCTGTAGGCTGTCGGCCATTAACTCTTTATTCTTCAGTTCTTGACTTAGCCATCGTATTCCTTAAGAAGTCATGCTTCATTCCTCCTTGACCTCAAGTCTGAAGTAAGTGTCTCCCCCCTTTTCCATGCTTCCCTCTCCCAAACCCGACCTCTCCTGTCACAGAGCCCAGCAATCAGAATTTCCTGGTTCCTTGTCGGTGTCCCCACTAGACAGTGTGGTGAGTTTATATGTTCACCTAGTTCAAGGTTGTTTCCCAGGGTCTAGCGCTGGGCCTGGCTCATCAAACACATGTTGAGTGAACACGTGCATCCTACTTGGTCACCTGGGATATTTGAAAATTCAAAGTGACACTATGCATTTGGGTATGCAGGGACTGGAGCTGGGCAGAGAAGCTCAAAGCGTGTCCCTCCTTCTAGCACCTTCTAAGCCCCAACCCTGCTGGGCTCCAGATATGGCAGAGCCAGGCTCGCTTGGTCCTCAGTTCAGACTCACTCACTCCCGACCTGGGCTTCTGACCCTGCCCTGCAGGCTGGGGTGTCTGCAGAGCCACTTGCTAAACATGGTGCATGTCCCAAGGATGTTCATTTTACTCTCTTGTGAGTCATTTCAAGGCTTATCTTTATGTATTGAAAAACAGACAGACATAGGTGGTGGAGTAGAATGCAAAATTCCTATGAATTTTTAAAGCGAAGATGGCAGATTGCAGAGAATTTTTGTGGTGCTGGCGCAGGTTTCTAGCAACATTCCTAGACCCTGGGTGGGGGACTCAGGCAAACTCCCTCTGCCTTGCTGGCTACGTGGGTGAGAAGGTCTAGGTCCTCTGCCCTTTGTGGATAGGGTATGGCGGGCAGCCCCTGTGCTGAGTGTCGGGGCTAGGGTCTGAGGTCTGGGGCACTCACCAGTGGGATGTAGTCGAAGCTCTGGCTCCCCGGGACTGACTCTGGAACCTTGGTCAGTGGCTTGCCCAGGAAGCCCCTGGCCGCACGTGTCAGCAGCCTGGACTTGTTGAGGTTCAGCCTGTGTGGATGGAGCCAGGGAAGAGTGGGCACAGCTGCCCTGGTAGTGTCCCTGGTCACCCCCTCTCCCCCTCCCCCCAGCCCACTCAACAGCCTCAGAAATTCAGGGCCAGAAAGCATCTGACAGATGGCTTCCTTCCATCTCCTCATTTGACAGCTGGGGAAACTGAGGTCCGGGGGAGTGCACTTCCCCCATATCACTCAGTGAGTTAGCAGCAGCCTGGGTGAGGAGCACGGTAGAGTTCTTTTTAGGACCCTCTTTTTTGGGGGGACAGGTGGGTAGTTAATTTTACTTATTTATTTTTAGAGGAGGTGTGAACCCAGGAATATGCTCTTTTGAGAGCATATTCTTATTCAGTCCAGTGGTCAGAGAGTCTGATGCTCGCCCCCCAGGGGTACCTGTATTTGCAAACAAACCGTGGGCCTAGGGGAGAGGAAGCACATAGGAGAGGGGTTGGCAGTGGGATCCTTGAAGGCAGTGATAGCTCTGGGCCAGGGGCACTTCTTGGCACCCTTCAGATTGTTCATGACAGGCTGGGCCTGCCTTTGGCCTTCTAAGCCAGGAACAGTGCTGGGAAAACCGGGGGCGGTATAGAGCAGAACCCCAGTGGAAATCTCACATACCTGGATCCAAAGAGAGTCTCTGAGGCCTTCAAGGAAGAAAAGGTATTGGTGGCCAGACTGCGCAGGGGACCTGGAGAGCCACAGAATGACAGTTAGGGCCTGACAGATGACCCTGTCTAACTGCTTACTGCCCAGAGAGGGAAAAACAGAGGCCCAGAGAGGGGCAGGAGCTTGCCTACATCCTTTGGGATCTGACTTAGTGATCAGGCTGCATGGATGTTTGGGACCCAGTTGGTATGGGGAAGGGTGAAAATATGTGGGTCTGAGCGTAAAGAACCAGGTCTCCGAGTTCGCTTGGCTGGCAGCCCCTGGCATCTCCTGGAGGGTTACCTGTAGGGATAGTGACAGCTTTACATCCTCCCTCATCCCCAAGTAGGGACAGTGAGTTTCCTCAGTGGGCACATTGCTGGAGGACCCTAGGCAGAGTGAGGTGGTAGAGTGGGGATAGGAACTGGGAATTGACAGGCCTGATTTCAGGCCTAGCTCTGTCACCCACTTGTTGTGTGACCTTGGGCAAGTCACTTCATCTCTCTGAGTCCCAGTTTCCTCATCTTTAAAGTGAGGATACTCTGATTTATGTTGCATGGGGCTGTTTTGAGGAATAAATGAACCACTGAGGACTTTGTTGGGTTAAGACCCTCCCTTGGCCCAATAATCAATCACTATTTCAATGAAAGAGAGAACTGGCAGGCTGCGCCCTCACCTTCAGAAGGCGTGTACTTCTCGTGGCCTGGAGATGCGGTCTCGCTGAAGGGCGCCGTGGAGCTTTCCTCCACATCTACAGCAGAGGAAGCCAGTGAGGCCTGAGCTCCCCTCTCCCTCCCCGTCTCTCCTTCATTCTCCCAAAGAGAGGGCTGGTCCAGATTCACTGTACCTGGGGATGTGCTGGCAGAGCAAGTTCAGGGGCCCCACCTGTGCTTGGAGGGGACTTCATCCCCCAGAGATACCACTGCTGCTCCACCACAAGAGGTGAACATGCCTGGGTGCAAATCCCAACTCTCCCAAAGACTAGCTGTGTGACCCTGGGAAAATTACTTTCTTTATATGTTTCAATTGCAAGGATGTTGTAAGGATTAAATGAGATAATACACAGACAGTGTTTAGTGCCTGGCCCACAGTAAGTGCTCAATAAAGTCCTGAGCTATAGACACAGCAGGGAAGCAGGGACAGGTCAGGGGCCTGAGGGTGAGGGTTGGGGCTTAGGGGAGAGATGGGTCCATGCCAGCTCTCCAGAAGACACCACAACATGGCACTGACCTGTCAGAGGGCTCTGAGCCTCAGTCTCCCCATCTGTAAACCTGGCGTAATAACTGCATATTGTTTGTTCAAAATGTGGAATCGGGTTATTATTCACACAATTATTATTTCCAGGGCTAGAGAGGGATGGGCAATTGTTCTAAAGGAATGATCCAAATTACGGAACAAGCTCCATGTACAGATGTGTTCCACAGAGACTCTGTCTTCCCTCTGAGCCCCTTAGTAGCTCTGTGTGGGCAAGAAGCTCTGTTTTACTGCTGGGTGCTTGGGGACAGCACAGGAGTGAACTTGTGACTGAAAGACTGGGGACCAGCAGGCAAAGAGCATGGTGGTTAATGCACCTCCTGGGCTCTGGAGCCAGACATGGCTAGTTCAAGTCTTGGCCCTACTGTGCATCAGCGGTGTGATCTTGAGTAAGTCACTTAACTTCCTGGAGCCTGTTTCCTCATCTCTTAATGCGAAGAAGAAACAAAACTCTCAGTGAGTGTTAGCCATTGTCATGCTTGGGGAGGGAAAGGGCTTGGGATAGACTCAGAGTTTAGAAGTCATACACATTGGCTGTGAATCAGAGGACAATTGGAAAGAAAGGATTTGTGATTTTGATGGAAGCCATCAGCCATCAAGGGCTGAGCTACAGAGAAAGGAAAGGGTAGACCAGAAGTCTTCTCTAGACTGGGGGCCCCAGCTTGGCTCAGGGGTAGAGAAGTTTCCCCTTGGTTTTGGAGGCTCTGAGGGACCAAGGGGTTGGTAGAATCTTTTAATTTGGAGGAGATCCTCCTCTGGATCTCTACCCCTTCACACACTGTTCCTTTTTTTAACTCCTCAATGTCTGTGAGCACTTTCTAATCCTTCATATAAAACGTTGTTAAGATCTGGATGTTGGGGTTGGTGGTGAGGTGGGACCTCTGATGTCTTTCCCATGCACGGAAGAAGGCAAGAGACCCTCACTGTACACGTGAGGGCACATAGGTGTTAGGACTAATGCAGCATTTAGGCTGTCTTTAGTGGGACGAAAAGATGTGCAGACACCCCCGGACACAGAGGGCTAAAACTATCCTGTGAATTAGTGCAAAGTCACCAAATGTCAGATCACAGATCTTCAAGGACCCAAGCTGCAGGCACAATGAAATCAGGTGAAGGTAAAAAGAAAACTTTTGGGAATCCTGGGAGAAGCAGATGGTGGGACCCAAGCAGATGAACTGCCTCTTCGTGCTTTGCTTTGCCCCTTGTTTGTTAGGTTTCCTGGCATTTGGTGCCTGGGGGACTCAGAGGTTGGAGGCAGGCAACAGCCCCTGAGGTTGGTGGACTTTGAAAGGGGAAGCGTGGGCATGTGCGCAGGGAGGCCACGCTACTCGCTGGCTCCCAGCCACTCTCCCAGCAAAGCTGTGCTAATGGTGGCATGACTGGGCCAGGCTGAGCCCCCATCTCAGGCCTTGGAGGGTCCAGGAGGCCTGGCCTTGCTCTGGCCCTGTAAGGCCCCGAGTGCAGACTCAGAGAGAGGCCTCTGGGATCTCGGACACGAGGTTGTGGTGACCCAGGGGCCCAGGCTTCAGAACATACCAGAGGTGGCTCTTACTTAGATTCTGAAATTTGCCATCTCCTGCTGCCGAGTCTTCCCTGAGCGTTGTCTGGGACCGTCTGAAACCGGCAGAAGTGCCCCTCCACTGCCGGGTCAGGACCCGAGAGCTGGCCATCTGCAATGCAGCACCTTCAGGAGGACAAGGAGAAGGGGACAGGTGGGGACAACTGTGCCCATCTTTTGCCTCTTCCCCAGGGCTGGCAGGGACGCTTCTGGTTTCAGTCTGTCCATTATCCAAAAGCGGGAAGACATTGTGGAGGGTAAGACCATGAGTTGTGAAGCCGGAATAATCCGGGTTTGAACCACAGCCCCATCTCTTACTAGCTGGATGGGGTGCTGACCATTCTGAGCCTCAGTTTCCTTATCTGGGAAATGGGGGTAATAATACTTACCTTGCCAGGTAAATACTATTGCTGAGATAATGTTCAGAAACCAGCAATGCTTGCTAGTTAGTTAAAAAGCTGTTTTTTTTCAGGAACACTCCTTCTCCTTTCTCTCCCAGTTTGCTGTCTCAGAAACTGAGGTCCCAGCCCCACTTCCCACAGGCAGGCCCCTCAAGTCCTAGGGTATCACCAACAGTGGATGGATGGAAGGAAGATGAAGTTATAGCACCTTAAAGTGTATTTTGGGAAACCCCACTGTTGGAGAACACTAGTTTGTAAATTGTCCCTTAAAAAACGAAGAATTCTTTTGGAAAATAAGTTTTGAAGAAGCTGCATCCTGTAGTCCATTCTCTGAGCCCCCTGATGAATAGTAACCCCCTAAAGGCTCTGAGCAGTTCTGCAGCAAAGAAAGCTTTGGAGATTTATCTAATCCAGTGGTTGGGAATATTTTTTCCTAATCTGGTATTTCCTGTTTTTGTGCTGAATGGCCATTAACAGGACACAGAACTAGGGTTCTAGTTTCCTGGAACACACTTTGGCTTGTGCTAATCCAGATCTTAGGGGGTGGTGGGATTTGGGTTAAGATATGGGCCTGGTCCCTAAAACTCCCAGACTGTAGCTATGGAAGCAAAGAAAATGGTCAGAGATGGGTGGGCAGGAGAGACATTGGGGATTACCATTTGGGATGACAATGCCCACTGGCAAGAGAGTCTGGGCCACTGGCCAGAACTCGAAACCAGAGGAATTGAGGCAGAGAGGGAGGGTCGTTGAATATTTTTGTACCACGGATTAAAAAAAGGGGGCAGGCAAGAGGGATAAGGAAAGGCACATTTTGTTTCCAAACACAATTCTTACAGGAAGTCTGCTTTAA
Organism: Camelus ferus; assembly: GCF_009834535.1. Taxonomy (NCBI): domain Eukaryota; kingdom Metazoa; phylum Chordata; class Mammalia; order Artiodactyla; family Camelidae; genus Camelus; species Camelus ferus. The sequence continues at coordinate 13,860,995 of NC_045708.1, read as the reverse complement.
AAAGAAAAAAAAAAAACTGATGCAAAGGACAGAAAATGTAATTCAGGAAAGAGAAAGTACAGATGGTTCATAAACATATGAAAATGTTTCAACAAAGAAGCTACAGAAATTCTCCAAAGAGAGAGTCTTTCCTCCCCTATCAGATGGGTAGGTTTAGAAAGATAACCAATTTTCCATGTGGATGAGAGTGGCCATCAGGATAAATAACTTTTGGGGGCAGGACCAGTTTGAGAACATACATAGTAATAGTTTAAAACCAGGAAACCCTTTGATATGCAATCTGAGTTCTAAATGTCGTTTAACCCTGAGGAGATAACCAGACAGGTGCACAAAGATGTTCTTTGCAGCAGAATTTACAGTAATCAAAAGGGGGGATAAACAGAGGGTCTAACAGTTGGGCGCTGGTTAAATAGGTTCTGATAAACCTTTAAGAGGCAGCGAAGAGGAGTGGGAGAGAGCAGAGACTCTGGAACCAGGCCGCTGGGATTCAAAGCCTGGCTCTGCCCCTCTCGGCTATATGACCATGGACTAGTTACTTAACCCCCTCTGCCTCTGCTTCCCCACCTGTAAAATGGGGGTAATAGTATCTTCTTTCCAGAGCTGTTTTGAGGGTTAAATGATTTAATATATATAAAGGGCTTTGGAATACCATCTAATTGGCTGTTTGATGATAATTGCTCCCTGCAGTGGGATACCTGTTGCTATTAAAAAGAAAAGATGGAAAGATATTTTCCATACCCATAGTTTGTAAGATATAGCACACATTGGTATGATCCAGGTCATGCAAAATGATCTGCCTTTTAGATTCTAAGTGATGTCATATGATCTCTGTCAAACAACAAGGTCCCTGTATAGCACAGGGAACTATATTCAATAGCTTGTAATGACCTATAATGAAAAAGAATATGAAAATAGTGTTCGATTTAAAAATTTTGTCTTTTGATTTCTCTACATACAGATATCCCTAGAGAGAAGTCTTGCAAGGAATGGTCACACCAAGGAGGTAATTAGCACTCTTTCTGGATGACTGTCAGTTCCAGTCACTTTTATTTATGTCTTTCTATATTTTAGAATTTTCTAGAGTGAGCAGACACCAACTGGAAAAATATTCATTTAGTGGGCAAAAGGGAACAGGATGGTTTTGCAGCCCTCTGCAGAGCCCCTCACCCTCTGGTGGCCAAACCATCTTCTGGGGGCCTTTCAGCTTCTAGGACCTTCCCTGCACCCCTCCCTGCAGGCCTATGCTCCTTTGTATCCCAGTCTCCCTCCTCCGGCCCACTTGGGGGCTGCTTGGCCCTCAGAGGCGCCCTGGCCGTACACCTGCCTTACCGGAGTTGGGGTAGCTCACCACGGTGGGCAGGTAACGGCTCTTGCTTATATCCACAGGGACAAAGGCTGTGTACTTGCTGATAACATTGCAGGCCTTGCTGGTGTGCACGGCGTTCACCTGGTAGCGGCGGCTGGACCCTGCAGAGGGAGAAGCCGGGGTCACTGTGTGGACTTGGAAAGCCCTCCCTAACATGGAAGCTCTGGAAGCTAAAGGGAGGGCTAGATCAGTGGTCCCATCTTTGAAATTAAATAAGCCCTTAAAAGGAAGGGGTTACCAACTTGCCATTAAGGACATTAAAAAAAAAAACAAACCCTCAAGATTATTCAAACCTTCACCATCATTTCATAAAATAAGGACATTTTAATATGAAAGAGGTAAGATAGCTAAGAATAAAAAAAACAGTAACTTTCTTTAAATAACTTCAGTGTTATTTAAAAAAAAGCCCAAATCTCTATGTTTTCTGTATTCTCTATTTTCATTTTGCAGCTGTCTGATGAGAATCTTGCTGGAGGATTTCACAGGTCCCCTGGCTGCATGGGGACCATTGGTCTGGCCCATTGGGACAATCTTGCAGAAAAGATAGAAAGCCAGAGATGGACAGTGGTGAGCACAAGGTCACACAGCAAGTTAGGAATGGACCTGAGATCAGGAGTGCGGAAGATCTGACTCTAAAGCCCAGGCTGGCTCCACCGAACAGGTGAGCAGTGTCTGGCTTGCTGCCGCCAAGGGCTGCATGAGGTGCCAAGGACATGAAGGATGGACAAACATCTTACAAACTGTAAGGTGAAGTGCTCATGGGAAGAAAAAAAATAACGTATATAAAATACAAAAAATGTGAAGTATAAACAATAAAATGCTATAATATAAATAAAGCATAAACTATAGCAGATAATAGACATATTCTGTTTGTATCTCTATCTGTTCTCCAAGTGTGCTCCATCAAGTTCCCAGGAATCACTTAGGAAAGTGTGCCCCAATTTCTGAGCTAAATTAGCCTCCCTACCATCCCTGTTATACAATTTCTTGGATCCTTGTGTTTTTTCTTAATAGCACTTAGGACAAATGCACTCAATTAATTGTGTGTATAGTTATTTGACTAATGTCAGCTGGCTTCCTTGCTAGTTCATGTCAAGCACTCACAAGTAAGGACAGGGATGGTGGTGGCCCCTGCACTGGTGAGCCGAGAGTCTGGCCCCCAGCTAATCTGCACTCAGTAAATGGTGTTGATGGGTGACTGAGAGGACAGATTAGATCTAGGGGGTTTTGTGGGAAGGCAGATGTGGTCCCAGAGGAGCAAGGCAGGTGGAATAGGGCGGTCCTCAAAGTTCTGTCCCTGAAGCCCTACAGCCCTGGAAAGGGAGGAGTGAGGGACCTGGAGCAGAGGGGAAGGAGTGAGGAGTGAGGAAGACAGATCACAGGGTGGGTGGAGCAGCCCAGGGCTGGGAGGAGTGGGGCTCCTGGAGGTAGGGGGATGGGGGCAGATCAAGCAGGGGGTGGAGCCCTGGGCTCTGTGTGTGTGTGTGTGTGTGTGTGTGTGTGTGTGTGTGTTGGGGGGCAGTTGGGGGTCAAGAGAAGCACGGGAGGCAGAGATGGGGGACGGCAGGTGGAGCATTGGGCGGTGGCAGGGCTGTAGGGAGAAACAGGGTTGAAGCCCGGGGAGGTGGAGCCACGAGGTCCTTGGGGGCGGAGAAGGGGTGGGGCTTGGGGGCGGGGCTGTGAGAAGGGGGCGGGCCCATGGCTCGGCGCTCACCTTGCTCGATCTCGTCCTCTCGCTCCGCCAGCTGCTCAAAGTCGCGGATGATGGCGCGGGCCGCCAGCTGGTGGAAGGTCTCGCTCCACAGGTCGGCCTCGCGCGCGCCGCCCCTCTCGGGCCCCGGAGGCCTCAGCTCGAAGCTCACCTCCCACTGCAAACGCTGACTGTCGCGCAGGCCCTTGACCACGGCCTTGCCCAGCACAGGGCCTGGGGTGGCAGGCCTGCTGGGACTGGCCCGCTCCTCGGACTCAGCCAGGGGCTCCCAGTCCGAGGACGTCTCCGTCTCGAAGGCGGAGGGATGATGGGACGGCTCTATGGGTGGAGGGACGAGCGACTGTGATCTGAGCTTCAGGACAGAGGGCCCAACCCCAGGGGACATCATCCTTCCCCAGGACACAGACACCGCGAAGCAAGTACAGTCCCCCACCCCCAGGGAACACATGACTCTTTCCTTCGGAGAGCAGGCGTGGCATGGGCTTGTCCCCAGGAGTGAGGCAGACCCACCTCCCAGGAAGCTGGTATCTGAGGGGGCCAGATAGGGTGGGGTGGGGACACTCTGCAGGGAGGACATCTGGGAGCCTCACAGGCAGCCCAAGGGCCACGTTGATTGAGAAGGAAGGGTTGGTGAGGTCCTCTGGGAGCCATGGGCCGTAGCAGACCGCCCCCACCCCTGAGCTGCTCCCCAGGGACAGGCGTCTGCCCTCCAGCCTGTCATCTGAAGCTGGGTTACTGCCTAGGATTCCTTCCTGTCCCCAGTCAGGTTTTGGAGCCTGTGGCCACTTACCCAGGTCCCCAGGGCTGCGGCTATCTGAGGCAGGCTTCAAGCTGGACCCAAGATCCAGCTCTTTCATTGGGCTCCAGGCCTGGGTCTCCTGGCCTGAGGGCAGGAAGGGCTGGCAGCCTTGGGGCAGCAGAGAGGGCCTGCGGGCCCCTGAACCCCGGAGTCTGAGGCCCTGACCCAGGTCCTGGCCATTGTTCAGCAAGGGCTAAGAATGCAAGAGAAAGGGGAGGAGGCTGAGCTCCTGGTGGCTGGGCCCTGCCCTCCACCCCAAGGCATTGCTCTTCCCTGGGTACCCCAGCTCCCCTGAGCTCCTGGGGGGACTGCCCCCTTAGTACCCAAGGACACATAACCTACTATTCACTACCGATGAGAAACATCAACACAAATAATCCCAAACCATGGATAAAGTCCAAACCACAGAAAACCATGGAAAATCATGGAGAATCACATACCAGGGGTAATATTCTAAATCCACTTTTTTTTTTTTTTTTGCCAAAAGTTAAAAACTTTTTTTGTGTTTGGTTATAATTATCAACCTTGTGCATTCACACAAGTGTGTTGGGGAGCATCATACTGGGGAAGAAGCCAGGCAGGGATTGGGGAGAGATGAGCAGAGCTGGGTTAGAAGCAAGCAGGAGAGAAGAGATCATAATAGGATCTTTTTCATCTCAAGTATTTACTGGGAAGAGGACTATACCTCCCCATTAGATGGGGGCTCCTTGGGGCAGGGGCTGGGGCCCTCCTTCCTGTTTCCTCTGGGCTTGCAGTCCTAGGAATGGTACAGGGGTGTGGGAGACAAAAGGGACTGGTCTCTCTTAGGTTGGTCTCAGTGGGAACTGGTACCCAGCCAAGGCTGCCCTACCCCATTAGAGACTGGGTTCCCTTCACCCCTGCCCCACCATCACCACCACATTGAGAAACAGAAGCTGCTACAGTTTTCATAGCAACAGATTAGTCTAATACTGAGCCCCCTTCACCCAACCACAGGCTGCAGGGAGTGTGTACATGTGTGTGCATATGCATGCGTGTTCATTCATATAAGTGTGTCAGGGAGCATCAGATTGGGGAAGAAGGCAAGCAGGGGTTGGAGAGATGAGCAAAGTTGGGTCAGAAGCAAGCAGGAGAGAAGAGAAGCCCAACTGCCTAGAGCTCGCACCAAGTAGAGCTGCATTTAAAGGACACTGACTGTGTGCCAGGTGCTGCACTAGGCACTTCATCTCTTAGCTGATGCCCGCAAGAGCCCTCTAACTGCCGTTATCTCCCAGTAAACATCTGCTGATGGCTGTTAGCTCAATCATCTGATAAGCTATTCTCCCCAGTTTCATAGATGAAGAAATTGGGGCTCAGAGAGGTTAAGCAACATGCTAGGGGAGCAGAGTCTGCCTGGCTCCAGGGTCAGTGTCTTCTAACCACATCGAGTGGTCCCATGTTAAGCACAGAGAAGAGTCTTCAGGGACAAGGTGGGGGTTATCTCCACCCTTGGGGATCATAGAGGACTTATGTGTATGTGAAGGTGGGGAGGGATGTGGTTTATAGGTCAGAGTGGGAGGGTGGAAGGCTGCTTTTATGCAATCATAGACACACAGTGACAAAGCTACATAAAGCCCATTCTTAAGAAAATGGGATAAGGCATACAGTTCATAGCAAACACCAATTTGATTTAGGACACTATTTCTTAACCTGGTGATTTTGCCTCCTTCCCCGGGAACATTTGGTAGTGTCTACAGACATTTTTGATTGTCCTGACTGGGGATGGTAGTGTTACTGGCATCCGGTGGATAGAGGCCAGGGAAGCTGCCCAACATTCCACAACACACAGGGAAGCCCCCACAACAAAGAATTACCATGTCAATAGTGTAGGGTCTGAAAAACTCTGGTAAAGCTGGTCATTGGATGACTGGTCCTACTGTGGCTCTAACTTTGAGATGATCTTTGCCCTGGGTGAATGTACACCCCTTGGGAGTTGAAGAAGTTGCAGAAGGTGATGCAGTGGGGAAAGCAAGGGTTTTGCAGGCAGAAGTTCCTGGGTTGCAAACCCCTGATTGACTGTGTGACCCTGGTTAAGTCACTTTACCTCTCTGATCCTCAATTTCCACATCTGTACAGAGTGGGGGTGGCCAGCCCCCACATTCCCTCCTTTCCAAGAGGTGCTATAAAATCAAATGAGATGGAGGTGCTTCTTGCCAACTGGGAAGTTTTATGAGCTGAGAATGGGTGATGTCATTGACCAAAGGGTATCACTATTAGGAAGGTATCACTGGAGGTCAGGCAGATGAAGGTCCAGAAAAAGAAGGAAGAAGTGACTCACTTCAGTGTAAGTTGTGGTCAAGCTCCATCCTTGTGGTTGAAACAGGAGACATAGCCCTCCCCCACCCATGGCCTCCCTCAACTCCAACATGCCCTGCTTGGGTACCTGCAAATCAGTCTGCCACCATGGACCATCCAGGCTGGTCTGGTTGGTGAGGTCTTGCAGCTTGGCTTTCCGCAGTGGGTATCTCCTGGCAGCCATTGTGGGGTCGCTGGCAATGGGGGCCCTTGGGGAGGGCTTGTGGTTGGTGATCTGGTTGGTGCTATATGCTCGCCGTCGCTGGGAGAGGTATAGACCTGGGCAGAAGGGGTGACGGGGAGCCATCAGGGAGGAAGAATACTGGGGAAAGAAAAAGGGGCTTGAATATCCCTTTCTTTGGAAACTTCTTGAGTTTTTCACTGCTTGCCTGCTGAAATATGTGCAGGTGCCTCACCTCACCTGGAATTCAAAGCCTTGCCTCATCCAGCACTAATTTGTCTACCCAGCTACTCTCCTTTCTGCTTCCTTTTCAAGGTACTATGTACTCCAAACATACCAGTTGTGTATGTGTCTTCTGGGTGTCACACCTCCACATCTTTACTCAGGCAGTTTCTGTTGCCTGGACTCTCCTCTCCATTTCTGCTTCTAAGAACTAGTGCCCTCGTTATGTTTGGTTAATATCCTCTGCCAGATGTGCCTTTTCCTGGGATCCCCACAGTTTGTTAAACTTTCCTGTGGCCGCTGTCACTCTGCTTTCTATCAGAGTTAGGGCCGATTGTGTCTTTCTCACTAGATGGAGAGCTTCTGAAGGACAGGTGCCATGTTGGAGTCATCCTTGCTTCCTGCACTGCACATACATACCCTCTGAAACTAATATCATAAACAGGCTTTGGAGGAAGACAGGACTAGACTCTTTCTCTGTACTGTACCTCTTTCAAGTTCCATGAGTTTAGCCAAGTTGATGAAATTCTCTGAGTCTCAGTTTCCTCATCTGTAAATTTGGTATAATAGTACCCGCCGCCACAGCTGCTAACAATTCAATGAAATTGTATAAAGTGCCTAGCACATAGTAAATGTTCAGTAAATGTAGCAATCATAACCTCCCTGGAGAAGGGAGTGAAGCACAAAGAGCAGCAGACTAACCAGGATTGGTGGTAGAGTCTCCGCTGGATGGCTGGGCATCTTTGGCCTGCCTCAGATTGAAGGGTGCCCCCACGCTCTTGGCACAGTCTCCACTATCTGGGCTGTGGCCCTCATCCTGTGAGTGGTAGAAGACAGAGCTGCCGGACTCCTGAGAGTGCAGCATGCTGTATCGTCTTCTCTTGTCCTGGAGGGAAGGATGTAAAAGAGGGCTTGGAGTGAGGCTTGATGTCAGGAAGGACATCCAAAGGGCTGGGAGGGGTGTGTGTGGGGGGGATGGTGGAGGTCCCACCCTTAAAGAACCAGAATAATAGGAGAGTTTTTTGCTTGTTTGGGCCGTTTAGGCAGACTTCTGTTTAAGGGATGGTGAATGGAAGTGGTTTTTTTTGTATTACTTATGTTGTTTATATTTTTAATTACATTCTTTACTAAATTAAAAAATGAAATTCTAAATGCTACTGGTGCTTCCAAATAGGTAGCCAAGATTAACAACATGAATCGCCTGTTCCTTTTATTCCATTCTCCATAATATAAACATATTAAAAAAAAAGGGCTTTTTGGGGTCATTTTGTTTTACAAAAACTGGACCATATTACTTACATTTATCAGTAGCTTGAATTTCATGCTTAAAACATTTTGGAAATCTTGCATATCAACTATTCTTTTAAACATTTAGCTGTACGATATTCTATGACCCTTAAGTGTTGTTTAGCATTCACTTTGTGGCCATTTGTTTTTTTGCCACCATAAAAGAATGCTAAATAAATCCTTGGACGTAAATCTATTACATCACTTTTATTTCTATGTGTTTGATTCTTAGAAGGCTTTTCTGGGTTGATAAGTTATGTATGTCTAATTTCATTAGTTATTTCTAGATTGCCCTCCAGGAGGGGAAGTCATGTTTACACCCTTTACCCAGCAGCTCTGCTAGTAGCAGGAGAAAGCACTGCCAGTCTCGTGGGCAAGGAAAGGAGAATGGATTTGATAGTCCTTGCTAGTAGTAGCTAGTTGATGATCTGCTATCTCCCAGACCTCCAAGAAGAGCCTAGACTGTGCAGAGACTTGACCAGCATTTTGTTTAGCATTTTCTCCCTGCAGTTGAACACTCTACTCTCCAAAACACATTGACTATTACTGACCGTGGTTCTTACTAGATTCCATAGCATTCTAAAATCTGGAAATTTCAAATAAAATTCTAACTTCTCTTGAAAGACTGGAAACACATTTATCACAGGGCCTGCATTCCTGCCTGGCCACAATTTGTTAGAGCTGAGTAGGGGCTGACCATTTTAGACAAGGTGTGTGCTATCCAGTTTGCTATATTCCTCACCACTCCTCATTTCCTCTCTACGAACTCAAGGATAACGGCTGTCCCTCATGACATTGGCTATCTCCTTTCATTTTTACAAGTCCATTTCATTCATTTCATCCCTGTCCAATCCCTCTAGGCATTGAGTTTGTAGCTCCTGCTTAAAAACAAAACCAGATGACAGATCCTTTAAGGGGAAGTGGAGAGACTCACTAAAGAGGGAAGACAGGTGAGGAAATAGCTTCTCAGGTAATCTTCTACATTTTAGCATGAATTCCACCTCCTTCCGAGAAGTTCTTCACTTTTATGCCACTTTTGCCACCACATACAAGAGAATTATCCTCATAAATAAATAAGGCACAAATTCATCTAAGGAGATATGAGCTGACTAGAATATATGGAGAAAGAAAGCTGAGTGCAGTTGTTCTGAACTGAATTGTTCATCAAAATCACTTTGAGGAGAATAGGTAAAATGCAGGTTCCTAAGCCTTATCCTCAGAGATTTTTTTGTTCAGTAGACCTGGACTGGAGCTAGGGTTCTGCATTTCAAACATGTTCCCCAAGTTCTTCTGCTCCAGGGGATCTTGAGAACCACATATTGAGATGGTAGCATTTACCCAGATGGTGTTACCATGACCAAATGTTCATGGCCTGACAGCTATACCGCACAACAGTAAACTCAGATCCAATTAGTTCCCAGCTGCCATGAATATTCTTTCCAGCTAAGAATGGATTTGCGGGCAGGGTTCTGGACCCCCACTGATCCTCGGAATTTCTAAAATACTTACAGTTCTGGGATTGGAGACATATAAGGAGGCATCACATACAATGCCATACCCCACTAGCCGTTCTCCGGGGAAGAGAGAGCTGGTGCTGACAGGTGAGATCAGGACCTCGGTGGTCTCAGGGAAGACCCACTCCACAGTCACATCACTCAGGACTGGGGCCATGGCCTTCTTCAGGGATTTGACCATCTGTTGGGTAGGGTCAGAACGCAGGTTGAGGAGATATGCGAGCAGGGATATGTACAGATGAGGAGCATGAAGACCACGTGGGTATGAGCATGAGGCGATGTGAACATGCAATAAATGACAGTGGACCCTGGGGTGGCTTGCTCAGCGGTGAACATGCCTCTGAGCTTCTTAGACTCCTAAAATGTCAGAGTTGGAGCAGATCTTTGCTGTCACCTTCTCTAAGCTTAGCAATTTATAAATGAGAAAATCCAAGGCTCAAAGTAGAGCTGTGATTAGCCCGGGGCACACAGAAAGCCTGTGTCAAAACATGAACTAAGCAGTGTTCTTGAGCAAGTCAACTTGCCTTCCTGGGCCACAGTCTTCCCTTCTGTTAAAGCGGGCTCATAATTCTCAACTCTCAATACAGTTGGGAGGATTATCTGGGATCCTGAATTTGAAGTCTCTGCCTCATGATAGGTGTTCAGTAAATGACAGCTGGTTTAGCATCTAGACAGTGGTTTAGCATCGCCTAGGATGATTTCCTCAAATGTACTACAAAGCTGGAGAAAAATGATTTGGGGATTGTGGCAGCCATAGAGGGGTCCTCTCAAATCTCCCTTTGAAAAAGACTGTGCTTTTTTGCTGCAAGGAATGCGATTAGGTGACAGTCTCCACATGCAATGCCTCAGCTTTCAAACCAAAACCACACCTCTCCCTGGAAGTCCCCAGAGAACAAGTAAGTGTAACAGGGATACCAGGCAGTGCTTGATCTTTCCACCCAACATAGACTACCTAATGGGCAATCCTTGCTCCAGAGATCCCTGTTGAGTTGGTTGAGTCCTTGCCAGACCTGCATTGCAGTCTGAGGCTCTCCCTGCCCAATCCTGCTTCCGTCCTTTCCTTTTATAAGTGGTGCATCTGCACATGGATTGAAGAGTTTTTCCCTTCCTGTTTCTTCCTTTTTTCCCTTTCATAGAGTTTATCCCTCAATAAACCTCTTGCAGTCTTAACCTCATCTCTGTCTCTTGTTCCTGGAGGATCTAGGCTGACACAGGGACTTCCTAAAGGCTGGATTATTTGTGCCAGTGATGCAGGAAATGGAAGGAAGACTACAATTACCTTGATTTCTGGGCCTTTTAGATTCTTCTGAGCCATCATTTGTCCTTATCAGGGACATGGCCAGAAAGGACCCCAAACATAACTCACGTCCATAGAGGCAGTGACTCCTTCAGGATCTCCAGTTCTGCCCAGCCAGTGGATGGACCGTATGATCCAGTGGCTGGAGACCAGGGGATCTGGTGTCCTGTACTAGCTCCAAGAACTGCCTCTGTGGCCTCTACCTCTGATCCTCACTGGCTTGCAGTGTGACTTCGTGGAGCTAAGACTTGGGGTGAAATCCCTTCTCCACCATTGACTATGACCAGTCTGGGCCTCTGAGTTTCCAGCACCAGGAGAGACCAAGGCCCTTCCGCCTACCTTGGGTTGCAGCCGCTCCCCCTCCACCAGGAACTCAGCACTGCCCTTGGACACGGTTGCCAGCCCTTTCACCAGTCTGTGGCAGACGTTGGGTCCGATTCCAAAGCTATAGCACCTGGGGGAAGGGGAGGGGACAGGCTGCTGCTTCCCATCCTCTCTGCCATTTTTGTCCCCTGATGGGAAAAGGGACAGATCACGATCCAGCAGAGCCGTCTCAGAGGGTGAGGGAGACGGAAGAGGGCCATCTGTGAGTGCTCACATTCACAGACAGCTCATAAACTCCCATCCCAGCGCCAAGTCAGAGCGGCAGGAAGGACTTCCTCTGCCTGGGCTGCTCTTTGGGACATGTATGCAGAGGTGTGGGCATCTTATCCCCTCTGAACTCTTGAGTGGAAAAAGGCCAACTCTGAGGTCAGCCAGACCACTGTGGAAGCAAAGCACAGTAGAAATTGTGGGTTCTCTCCTCTGCTTCTGGCATTTTCCACATTGCCCCAGTTCTTGCACACCCCCATCCCAGAATAACCAAGCCCCAGACCTTCAGTGTGTGCCCACCTGGTGGAGAAGGCATGGTTTCGCACCAGCTCCAGCACCTTCCCTGTATTGTTGACGGCCCCATCAGTGATCAGGAAGAGCAGCCTAGGGTGGCCTTGGAGCACTGGCTGCCGAATGATCCACTTGAGTGGGGAGAGGATGTTGGTGCCACCCATGTCAGCTTGCATTCTCTGGATGTTTTCACAGGCCATGGCCAAGGTCTCCTGCAGAGAAGGGCCATGGGCAGGGAGGTTGTCCCCAGGGTCATTATATGGTGCAGAGAACAAAAGCCCCCTGGAGGATGAGTCCTTTGTTTCTCCAGATCTTAATTCAACTTCAATGGAGTTGACTCATGTTCCCAATCTCTGCCCCATGCACAAGAAGAATAGGTGGCCATTTTTTTGGCTTGATTCTGTCCAATAGCACCACCTACCAGTGCCCTAAATGCCACCATTCATGGTGTATTAACTTCCTGTTGTCCTTTCTTTGTTCCTTTTTAAGAATAGAAACAGCCCTGGAAAAGGTAGCACATCAAACCCTAACTACTCAACACAAATGAGATTTCCTTTTCAGATGAGGGAGGTAGGAGGTGTGGTAGAAAGAACTCTAGACTAGAAATCGTGAGACTTGAGTCCTGGCCTGACTGTGGCACTAAATTCCTACAATGCTTTGGGGAAAACATTTCCTCAATCTGAGCTTCAGATTTCCTCCCTCCTGGGCCAACACCGTGGACCCAACTGGCCAAGGATTATTGGCACTGGATGGATGTCACTGTAGCAAGGACAGATTCTCACTGGACACCAAATGTTCTCCTGCTCTTGGCTCAGGAAGATGCTCTTCAAACATCTAGACTTGGAGTAATGGCATATGTCAAAAGTCTTAAAATGCATATGTACTTTTGAACCAGCAAGACTAGGAATTTATCTCAAGGGAATCGTTAAGGATGAATGCAAAGTCTTTGCTGCAAAGATGACTAAATAGAAAAAAATGGGGACAACTTAAATACCCAATTCTAGGGGTTTAGTTAAATAAGTCACAATCTATCTGTGTAGTGAAATACTAGGCAGCTATTAAAATTATGCTGCAGATTAATACTTACTGGCATGGACATATGCTCATGATAGGCTGTTGTGTTAGAAAAATAGGTTACAGAAAGTGTGGAAGGGCTAATCCTATCTTTACTGAAAATGTGTGTAAATGCATAGAACAAGGAGGGATTTATACTAAGCTCTTAACTGTGGTTTTTCTATTTTTTTTCCTGACTGATGTAATCACGGGAGATTTTCAAATTTTTCATCTTGATTATCTGGATTTAACAATTGTGGGACAATCAATATATATTATTTCTGTATTAAAAATCCATAAAGAAGTTATTTTAATTGAAAAGTGCCCCCTCTGTCCTTCTTTCCTCCCTCCCTCCTCCCCTCCCTATCTCCCTCCCTCCCTCCTTCCTTCCTTCCCTCTCTCCCTCCCTACTTCCTTCCTCCCTCCCTCCCTCCCTTCCTCTATTCCTATTCCTAGACCAGGATAAGATGCTCCAATTTTGAACATGCTGCTGGGGCCACTGTCCTCTTTTTCCAAACTGTACCTTAAGCCATGTGAGCACCACTCTTAACCCACTTACTCACCTACGCACTCCTCTACCCCTTAATTCATTGCTCTGCTCCTTACCATTCACTCCTTTCACTCGTCCTTACATGAGTCTATTGTTCTCATGAGACAGAGGCTTCAGTGAGTGGGAGATCTAAGGCATATCCTCTCCCTACCCTTTCCCTGTACCTCTTGCTGTACACACAATTTGCCTGCTACCCCCTGCCCAATGTTCTTTATTTCAAGGAGGAGAAAGGTCAGAAGACTGCCTACATGGAGGTCGCCTCCCTTTGGTTCTCTGCTCCCAGCATCATTTAGGTTCTATATGGGTGGACAGGTTCTATACGGGCAGACCTCAGGGCTCCCTCCTCTTTCCTTTTCCTTTCTTCCGTCTACTCCTCACCACCCAACACCTCTTGGTCCCAGCCATGTCCCCTCCTTACCTCACTGTAGGTCTGACTGGAAGGGAAGAGGGTCTTAAACGTGGATCCAAACCCAATGACATTGAAGAGGCAGGCTGGCATGAGGCTCTTAAGAGCCACCAGCATGGCATCCTGACAAGCAAGAAAGGCATTTTCAGGATTCAGGAAGGAGCCATCATCTTGCCTGCCACACAGCAGTGGTCTCCTACCAGCACAGAAGCAGCCTCCAAGTGGACCTTTCACCCCTTGTCTGCACCCAACATTGCTTTCTCCCCCAGATCAAGAAATTTGCTGATGTCGACCAGAGCCTGGACAAAAGCCATCATCATAAAACTCCTCATCTGTGTAGCAAGACTGATTTCTCAAGGCTATTCTATTATGGCTTGCCAGTTCCATTCTCTGGCAACCCATCTTCAGAGCCTGAGAGTTAAGGAGAGCAGGGCCTGCCTGCTCCCTTCTGCCAAAGCAAACTTGATGTCTAAGCGGGGCATGTGACTTGCTCCAGGTCACACTGCTGATGGAGCAGGTTTCTAGCTCTCATCCAGGGCCTTGTGCATCAGAATCACCCTCACTAACATTAACTAGGCTCACATCTCTTAGGAATAGTCTCTTTGGCTCATATGTGTTGAATGCCCAGCATGTACTTTACATGTATTACCTCATACGGTCTTCATAATAACCCTTTGAGGCAGGCATAATGTTATCCCCATTTTATTTGAGAGAAAATTGAGGAATAGAGAGGTGGAGTGATTTGTGGTGAGCATCCAGATAGTAAAGAGTGGAGCCACGACTCAGACATGTGTCACTCTGCCTCCAAAGTCTGTGACCGTCAGAGAGTCTTAACCTATTTAACTATGCAACACCAGGAGACCTTGATAAAGGTATATTAAAAAAATAATGACACAGAGGGAAGGTGGTGGGGGTGACAAGAAGGAAAATGATGATGTTGATGATGATACAATGCAATGATAAATATCAAGCAATTACTATGTACCAAACACGGTACTAAGCACTTTTTATTAATTATCTTTAATTTGATCTCTATAACATGTATTACAGCACAGTGGTTCAGAAGATACCCTTTGAAGTTAAACATATCTGGGTTTCAGTCTCACCTTTACCATTACTAACTTGACCTTGGGCTAGTTATGTCACTCCCCTGAGTCCCAGCCTGGCACGTGGTCAGCATTCAGTAAGTGGTTATTATTACCAACCCAATGAGATACATATTAATATCAATACCTCTATTTTACAGATAAGAAAACTGAGGCTCAAAGGGTTAAGGAATTGCACTGGATCATAAAATCTAAGAATAGGACTGATGCTTTCACATAGCTCCAAGATCTTTATCCACGTTGGCTCTGCCTTGGTACGGAGCTCAAGAATGAGCAGCTCTCCCTCGTCCCCATATAGTTTATTGGTGGCACCTAGGGATCTCAGCGTAGCTTCAGGGGAACGAACTGTGATACCCCCAAATCTAGAAGGAAACAGCTGCAAGTAGATCCTGGCAACTTTTACACAGTATGGTGTTCTAGGCTCCACAGACCAGCAGCCCCTCTCCCAGACCTCTCTGTAAATATTAACATTAACATTAATGTCCTGTCCATCTCTCTGTTTTGCTTGTGTCGGTACATTTTGTTTTTCTACAAAAGAAGTCAATATCTTTATTTTTTCATTAGCCACTAATGTGGGAGACTCTGCTGATCCATACAGATTGTCTCTGCTCACACCTATTAGAAATTTTAAAGCCATGTTTCTGGCAGCAAGTGGCAGCTAAAGAATTAGACCAGCTGCAGGAAATTAAATTGGCTGAACTTTCCCCTTTGGCATGGCTGTTTGGATTTCTGTTCTCTCCTACCTCCCTAAGCCTGGTTTTTCCTAAAACTTCAACCTAATGACTCAAGGAACACCTGCCCCTGCAATGGCCTCATTGTCAGTGGGCAAAGAGGTACATGGCCTGAGTAATTTCTGTGACTTTCTCTAAAAGGAGCATGTTTATCAGAATGGATTGTGACAATGCAAAATCACTTGTGAAGGAATGACCTTGTGCTCAGTGAGCTGAACTGGAAAAGAGAGCAAGAGAGACTCCAAGGGGAAAGGGGCTCAGACATGAGCCAGAAAAAGTTATTGTCAGACAATTCTGGAATGAAGAGGTTGGAAAGGTCTTCAGTTCAGGAACTGGAATTCCACTCATAAACCAACTCCACTTAACTGATAGTAACTTCCTGGAGCACCACAATGAGAAAGATATAGAGACTGAGCCCAGGCCAGCATGAAAAATACTGTCGTGATCAATTATTGATGTCTGTCTGGGCTCGGGGAAGGGGAACAGAGGGATGTGTGACATATGTTTGCCCTCCCTGAATTAATCCTTCCTTCTCACTTTACAGGAAGGATAAATGAAGCCCAGAGTTGACAATCAACTTGTCCAAAGCCACATAGCGAGTCAGTGGCAGAATCGATCCTGTGACCCAGGCATTGCTCTTCCCACAGAGACATGCAGCAGGAATGCAAATAAGAGAGGAGAGCTTTTCTCAGTGGAAAAGTAGGCTTAAATCCCTATCAGCAATGTAAGGGAAATGAGCACTGAATCAGGATACAGAAGGCTTATGTTCTTGCACAAGCTCTGTGATGTGGGGAAGAACACTTAGCCTCTTGGGGACTCAGATTCCTTATCTGGAAATTGGTAGGGGAAATGGATTAAATGCTCTCTAAGAGATATTTTAGGTTTATGGTCTCGTGATACCTTAGAGTAACTGAAGAGATGTCTTACAAATCGGTAAGGATATGGAATGGAATACACATGATCACAATGGCTTGGAGTGTGCGTCAGCACTCCAGCACCTGGACAGCTCCTCATTCCTATGCTCGCCGTTGGTAGTGGGCAGGGGTGGGGAAAAGTCCCAGTCCTGCATCCCAGTGTCAGGAGGCATCAAAGAGGAACTCGGGTCTCATATGTGACTACTCTGTCATACTTCAAGACCAAACCTAGCACAGCAAGGCTGAGGAGACAGCTAGCATCACAGATCCCACCTAACTCCTTCCCTCCTTGCTGATCCTGTTGCCCTGGAAACAAGTTTGCTCCAGGGACAAGCTAGGGGGAGAGATAAAATTTCAGGTGACAGCAGAGCCAGCCCTCTCCCTCCTTGTTCCCTCATGCCTCATTCTCTTGAACTACAATCCTCTACCCAGTTCAATAAACAGCAACTGGGGGCTTTTTATGCATAAACACAGAGCTAGGCCCCATGGGGAAAGACAGAAAGATCTGGTCCTTTCCCTTAAAGAGTGTATAATTCCAGAGGAAGAGATGGACATCTGCATAACTAAAAATAAAAGGGAGGGTTGGATAATGCCATTATTGAGGCAAATAATCTCCCAAGGGAGAAGGAAAGCTTCTGGATGTGTGGGGGAAGGTTTTATCACTCTTTCTTCTACACTCCTTCAGAACTCTCCATAGCATCAAGACCATGCTCCCAGGCATGCTTGGCTGAAAGGGCTGCCCCCCCTCACTTGACGGTGGGCTCCTTGAGGGCAGGAACTATGTTTACAACCTGTTTTACTTCCAGATGGCCAAGCACAGGGTTTTGCACATATTAGGAATTTGAAAGAAAAAAAAAAGAAAGGATGAGCCAAATCATTTCTACTGGATTCCACACATTCCTTGATGGCAGAGGTCGTGTCCAGTGACTGTTTGATGTCATGTGGTAGAAACAATCAGACAGATATGGGTTTAATTTTAGACCACACTAGCTGTGTGACCTTGGATGTATTGCTGAAACTCTCAGGATGAGTTTTCCCATTTGGAAAATAGTGACAACAGGACTGAACTCATAGGATTACTGTCTGGATTAAACACCAAGCTGTGCATTAAGTGGCTGCACAGTGTCTGACCCATAGCAGGCCCTCGGCAAATGTTAGCATCCTTCCTCTCTTCTCTGTATCCCTCTCCGTTTAGTACCTAGTGAGGGGTTTTAGCCAGATCAGGCGTGCAACAAAGGTGTGCAGAACACCAAGGGAAGCTACTGATGATTTCATCCCTTATAAACAGGCAACAGTTAACCTCTGCTCATATCACTTCAGGGGTTTATTCTGGGAGCAAGTGAGTTTGGGGGATCTTTGTTTAAATTGATAAAAAAAATGTTGTCATTTCTCTAAGCCATGGAGAGTCATTTAAGGTGGTGGTTCAGGTATGCTTGGAACAGAAAGTGCTGAGAAGCTGGTTACCCTGAAGCCCTAGATCCTGGGGCAAGGGGTCCTCTTAGAGGTACCTTGACCTTGTGGATGTTGGTCCCATTCATGCTGCCACTCCTGTCGATGAGAAAGATAAACTCCCCATGGGTCTTTCTCAAGTTCGGCTGGACTGACTGGAGGTCAGGACAGAAGTTGAGCATGATGACGGAATGGTGGGGGATGTCCTTGTGGAGACGTTTCCGGATGATTTCTGTCTGGAGAAGAAAGGAAGATTCTCACTTGGGCATTCACGGGGTCCAGAGCTACTGCTGGGGGCTGGTCCCCCATGACTCGCCATGTTTTGTCAGGATCCCACTCATCCTCTGTGTGAAAGACTTCTAGGCTGGCTGTACCTGGCTCCTCGGCGAGGCATTCACAGGCTGCAGCAGCAACGTGGACTTTGGAGGCAGAAAGAACTGGGTTTGGATCCCAGCTCTTTCACCGTCCAGCTGTGTGCTCTTGGGCAAGCCTCTCCTCTGGGTTGGTTTCTTATTTGTAAAATGGGGCAAATAATATCCACTTCTCAGGGGGTTCTGGGGATGCACTGAGCTGGCACACAAATGGGAAGGCGCTGGCACCCACGCAGACCTTGTGTTGGATACTGATTTCTTTCCCTTTCACACCCAGTGCATAAGCCACTCTCCGGCTCATCTTAGCTGTGAACTTGGGGTTTCCCTAGTTTACTGATTCTCTCCCCACTGATAACTTCCTACTCATTCTTCAGATTTTACCTCTTTGGAAAACCTGCCCCCATCTTCCCGGTGGGCTTAATTATCTAGTTTCCTCATCCCTGGGGTGAGGACCAGAGTACCTACGTCACCAAGTTGTATGGACCAAACGCAATGCTTGTGAGGCCCGCTGGCCAGCAGAGTAATTGTGTCTAAACCGCAGCCATCGTTGCTCTTGCCACTGTTGTTTGCCGTGGGGTCCCAGGCGCTTCTCTCACTGCCAGCTTTTGCCCACACCTCTGTCTCCCCTCTAGCTCGTGCGCTGCTTGAAGGCCGGTCGTGCTTGAGTCTCTTGCACCTCCAGGGCTTAACATAGAGCCTGGCACAAACATGGGCTCAGGAAACATTAAAGGGAGGAAGCACCATGGTCCTCTGTCTTCTCATGTGTTCTCTTAGCTGGCCCTGCCACGTGGCTGCTTGAACTGTCCTTGAGTCTCCCGGTCACTCGGCACCAAATCTCATTTCCTCTGTCCTCACTCTGCCGCCCAATCTCTCCACCCCGACTGTCTCTGTCTCTTTATCTGATGGTCCCTGCGTGTACGTGTCTCTCTTTGTTTTTCCGTTTCTGTCTATGCGGGTCCCTCCTCCAGTTCAATGGATGACATCATCACCTGCCCAGGTGTTCACACTAAAGACCTGGGACTTGCCCTTGACTCCTGTCTTTTCCTCACCCCACACATCTGCTCCTTCAGCCGAGACTGCAGGTTCTGCAGCTAAGGTATCCTGAACTTGTCCTCTTCTCTCTGTCCCCAC
The DNA here is from genome assembly GCF_009834535.1 of Camelus ferus. Classification (NCBI taxonomy): domain Eukaryota; kingdom Metazoa; phylum Chordata; class Mammalia; order Artiodactyla; family Camelidae; genus Camelus; species Camelus ferus. The sequence goes on along the minus strand of NC_045708.1, from coordinate 13,841,712 downwards.
TGCAGTAACTCAAGTTCAAGACTATATAGCATCTCTTGCCTGGACCTTTGCAACAGCCTCTTACTGGCCCCTTTCCTCTACTTTGATCTCCCCATGGTCCATTCTACTGCGAGCAGGCAGTGTGATCATTCTGGTTATTCCTTTGCTTAAGCAATAGTTTCCCCCCATAAATTGCAGCAGGGCTTATGAAGCCCTGTATGGCCTGACTCCTGCCTACCTGTTCATCTCATGTTTGCTCTATATTTCAGCCACACTGAACACCTCTCTGTTTTCCATACATGTCACCATTATTGTGCCTCCTGTTCTATGCACGTTCTTCCAGTGCTTGACAGCCTGCCAGCTCACGTTCTCACACAGGCTCTCTCTAAAAACCTGGCTAACCGGCACCCCATGCTGATCACTCATTATCTTATCATCCTGTTTCATGTCTTTTACGTCCCCAGCCCTCTCCAAACTGATCTTGCTCATGTGTTTCCTTCTCGTCTGTCTCCCAGTGCTAGAATGTAAGCTCCAGGAGGAGAGGATGTGTCGTTTTCAGCCTTGTCTCCCCAGTGCCTAGACCAGAGCCTGACATCTATTGGGCACTTAGTGTTTGTTGAATGAATAAATGAGAGAATGAATCTGTGTGGATCTCTTTGTCTGCTGCTGGCCTGTGTGCACATCACTTTTTTTTCAGTCTCTTTATATGTCTCTGCTTCTCTCTGCATCTCCATTTTTTGTAATGGTGTCTCCCTCTGTGTCATTTGCCCCCTCTTTGCTAAATCACAGGTTTTGACAGCTCATCCCACTGACTCTTCCTGATTGATATCTGCCTTCTGGATGCCCCTCTCTCTCCCTGGCGAGGGATTGTGCCCTCCCTCCCACATGGAATCCTTTGCCAAAAGCCATTGCCCAATCTGGCTGTCTTGATGACAGAGCCCAAGGCAGAAATGCCCACATCTGGCAATGATAGGAGCCTGATTTTTGCCTCTCTGAGGGGCGGGGTGGGGCGCCTGGCTGAGGATTTTTCTGATGTCTCCTCAAGCTGCCATTATCTAATTACAATAAACTCATCACTTCTTAGCAGCAGCGGGTTGATGGCTGTCGTCCCTGGGGCTCACGAGAATACCGGGTATTTGCATAACCAACCCAAGGTGGCAAATTAATTCTCATTTGCTTCAGCGGTCCCAGAGCTAATTGATTTAAGGCTTGGCAGGCAGGCCTGGGAGGCTCATTGCCGACCCCCCTCGCCCACATGCTGTAGTTCTCAGAGCTCAGTGGCACCCCTGGCATTGCCACCCCCCACTATGAGAACCTGGCTCCAGCCTCTTCTCCCAGCTGACTCGTCTGGGTGGGTGAGGGGGCACCTCTGGGAGGGAAGGTGTTTCCAGTGGGGTCTCTAATGAGGGGATGATATGATGGAAATTGAGCCACCTACACCTCCTCTTCTCCATCTCCCCGACCCTCCACCAAGCAGGTGCTTCCAGTGGGATCTCTACCAATGGGGATGATGTTAGCTGTAAGCCGTCTACACATTCCTGTCTGCTCCCCCTGTGCCACCGTCCTCCGCCAGTCAGGCCAACAGGAACAGGAGAGCCTCTTAAATCCGGCACAACTGTCCCACATGAGCTTAGCCTTGTCATCAAAGCCAGCTCCCAGAGAACAGTCGTCCCCTTTCCCCAGATCACCAGTTATTTTGGGTGCTAAACTTCAGTTTTCCCATCTAAAAGGGGAGACAATAAAAAGAAATGTGTCATGATGCTTAAGCATACCTTGGCCCTCAGCTCGGTGTACAGGGCCATGAGCAGGAGAGAGACTGCGGGGCCAGCTTGTGGCTGGGGCTCAGTGTCCTCCTACCCGCTTTCCCACCCCCAGCCCCCTGCTCATGGTCTCCTTAGCCTTTAACTTCACGGGGGGTGGGGGGGAGCAGGCAGAGGGAAAGGAGCTTTCCTGGCTCTGCCTTTATTCTTTACATAATAGCAAGCAAAGATCCCAGAGGAAGGAAGAGCAAGAGACCCATTCAGCAGGTGGGGAGAGGGAAGCTCAGGAGTAGAGATGGAGCTGAGAGGGGAGGGCTAGGCCCTTGGCTCTAGGGTCCTGGGGACCTCTTAGGGGTGGATGAGCCTGGAGAAGACCCAGGGTGTTTCTGCCACCAGCCTAGAATTTTGCCTGCTTTAGGCACCTTGGGGGCACGAGGAGAAGGTAACCTGGCAAGAGGTGGGAGAAAAGTGCCAGGGTGACTCATGCATCTGAAAGTCCACTTTCCCTCTGCCCCGCGGTGCCCCAGCCCCTTGAGGAAACCTCAACAAGAATCTACCACCATCTTGCTGTGCGACCTCGGGAGGTCACCCCTCCCCCACCTCAGGCTCAGTCTCCTCGTTGGTCCAGGGAAGACCAGGCCCCCAAGGCCACCCCAGTTCCACCACCACTGATCTGCTTGTCACCCTCACCTTTCGCTCTGCGCTGCTGTACTTCTTCATGCCTTTAATGAAATCCGTTCTTCCCTTCAAGTGCTGGTCAAACTCGCCCAGGGTCATGTCCCCTTTCTCCATCAAAACATGTGGCATGTGGGGCTCTGCTGAGACGAGATCAACTTTTGGCACTTGTCCTAGGTTGAGGGGCAGTTTTCACAGTGGGGAGGACTCCCAGGTGGAAGAGGAGGATGGAATCCCTGGCTGCTTGAAGGAGTGTGAGGCCATGAGAAGTCTATTAGCTGGAAGGCAGGCGAGCTTAGTGGCTGTGATTCACTGCTCCTCCCTGGGCCTCAATTTACCTAGCTGTAAAATGGGATTGGTTCTGGGCTTTCTGATCTTTTTACATGTTGCTATTCTATGAATTCTTTTATTTTTATTTTAGATGTTCAAAAATTTTAGTTGTTGTTTTTTTTTGGGGGGTAGGGGGAGGTAATTAGGTTTATCTATTTATTTATTACAGAGATACTGGGGATTGAACTCAGGACCTCACGCATGCTAAGCACACACACTACCACTGAGATATACCCTCCCTCTATGAATTCTTAAAAAGACAAAAGAGTTGCTCCTTGAAGTTTCAGAGCTGCCAGGGTCTCATTGAGCTTAGGGTTTCAAAGATCTTCTGTTCAGCTGGCCTAGGGGCCAAGTGCACCACTGGGTAGATGAGACCCTGAAGCCTCAGGAGCTAGAATTGGGGCAGGAGACACTCAGTTTTGTCATTTAGAGATAAGTTTCCCAAGAGGCAAGCAGTGGGCCTCCTTCCCTCTGCCATGTACCTCCACCCTCTCATTGGCTGTGGGCGAGGGGCCCCTTGTCTGTGCCCCACAGGCTCAGCACCTTCTCCCTCCCACAGGCAACCCGGGGGCCCCGCCCATCACACAGTACCGCTGGGGTGGATGAGGATCTCCACGGGCCGGTCGAAGGTGTGCCTGTTGGCCAAGGTGATAATGATGCTCTTGGCTGAGCGAGCGGACGGGGCGGCATCGGCTCGGATCTCGTGGGTGGGACTCTCCACCCCTGAGTGGCACAGAAAGGTGGGATAGGCTCAGGAGTCCCTGGAGAAACAGGGGCTCGTGGGGGACCCTGGGACCCAGGCCAGAGATGGCTAGCACTCCAGCCCCATGAGGGGCTCCTGACCTGCTGTGTAACCATGGATAGGCCTCCTCAATTTCCCCATCTGCAAATTGGAGGCTTAGATAGAGGGGGTCTAATGGTCTTTCCTGCTGATCTCAGGATCCAGTGTGGGGGGGTGTCAAAGGAGTTGCTTCCTCATAGGGCACAGAAGGATAGAAAGAGCTCCACGCTCTATCAGTGGGCACTTGTAAGTGTCTGTTGTGTTGGAAGGTTGTGTAACTCGCTGACAAGAAACCACACCCTAGTGTCCTTTTAAAACCTTGGCTGGGTGGCAGAGGGGAGCCATCAGAACCATGGTTCTTGACTCTGGCTGCACATTAGAATCACTCGGGAGCTTCTAATGTTCCAATGCCCGGGAAGTACCCCAGACCAATGTCATCAGAAGCTCTGGGGTGGGATCTAGGTGGCAGGACTTGGAAGCTCCCAGGTGATTCTACTATGCAAGGGGAGGACCAGGAAGCAATTTTATGGCTTCTTGGAGAGAACGGAAGACTGCCACGCCCCCACAGACATTTCACCAAGGAAGCCATTGAGGTAGAGGTGGGGACAGCCTTGAAACCTGTCCGTGGGAGGGGCTCATCTTGGGCTGCATGATGGGGAGTGGGAAATAGGGGTCCATAAGCTTTATGAGCTTAAGATCATCTTCCCTCTGGGCCTGCTGGCTTCCCTGTCCTCCCCTTCTTCTCCCAACCCTGGGGCCTTGCATCTTCTTTCCAGCCCCATCCTGGTCTGAGCGGCCCCCTCTCACCTGCAAGCAGGCACGGCCCACGGATCTCCAGCTGGAAGCTGAACTCGTATTCCATGGGGTTGGACACCTCGGTGTCCAGAAGAGTCGCCAGACACAGCTTGTTCCAGGAGTCCAGGGTCCGAGTGCCAAAGCAATGCCTATCTTTGCTGGGAAGGGGGCGGCAAGGAGGGGGAGAAGGAAGAGGCAGCCAGGGCCAAGCAGAGGGCCAGAATGAGAAGACATGGAGAAAACAGCAAGCCCCAGGCAGCCCAGCCCAGAGGAGCTTAGGAGCTTCCTCCCACGCCAGACCCTTACCTCCCACTCAGCCTGACTGCAGGGAGCGCCTGGATTCAGACCTAAGGTATTGCTGCCTAGGATGGATGGGCCAGGTACCAGGCACAGGGCTCCATGGCATTTGCTCCCATTGTTCTCGCCATGCCCCCAGCAGAAGGCATCAGAGCCCCCAGCTCCCTCATCTCCCACGTGGTGAAACCGAGGCTCAGCAAGAAGACGCTGCTGGCCCAAGTTCCCACCATCAGGACTTAGCAGAGTGGGTGTCCTCACCCAGGTCTGTCTGGCTTGGTGGTGGAAGCTGGTGCTACATCACATCCCTTCTGGAACTCCTGCTCTGTCTCTGCAAGCTGGGGGACCCTTGCATAAGCCACTTCTCTGCGTCTTGGTTTTCTTATCCATTAAGTGGGGATGATAATGACACGGCTTTCTTGAGTGAGTGCTTAGCAAAGTGTCTGTCCTTTGCTGAAAGCTCGCATTTCTGGTCCTCCTGCTGTGTCATCCCTCACCCTGTCTCTGATCCTGCTCTAGTCTCCTCCCCTCCACGGGCACGCCCATCTGAGGTCTTTGATACACGTCCTGAATACGCACGTATCGTTGTAAAACACGTGGTGATGTTTGATTGTGAACGTGTTTCTTTTCTTTTTTTTTTTTTTGTGAATGTGTTGTGAACTGAAAAGATTGCATTGTATTATGAATCTCACTCAGTTGCTTTTCTTTCTTTCACTCAGTGTTGTGTTTTTAGGCTCTGTCCACGTGGCTGTCTGTGAACCAAAATCTCTGCTGCTGACGCGGTATGGCTTGGGGGCATCTGTTATAGGGTTCTTATTTGTTCCTGCCTCTACCTCCCTGGGTCCACAGATACCACCACCACGAAGATCCTCATCTGTGCTCCCTTTTTGGACGTATGGAAGGATTTCTCTGGGATCCCTGGGTCAAAGGGCACATGCCGTGTATTGACAGATTGCTTTCCAGGGTGACTGGGCCAGTTTCTACTTCCACTAGCAGTGAATAAGAGTTTCTGTCTCCCCTCATCCTCACTAACACTTGTTATTATCTACCTTTCTTATTCTTACTCATGTCACTCTATCTGAGCAACTTTGAGATTCACTGGAATTTGAAGCAGGCATCTCCCAAGAGCATCTCTGTTAATTCCACCTGCTGGAACGGGCAGGTAAGCTTATTAGGGCCACCTCAGGGGCACGAGGGCCTCCCAAGCCTCTTGTTCCTTGATCCCCTGAGGTCTTGAATGTCCAAAGATCTGCTAGGTTCTGCCTCTCAAATGCACCAGGCTTGACGCCTATGGTGGCATTTACAAAGATGACACATGAGCTGGTGTTCCCCGGTGTGAGATTGGCTAGTACCACCAGCTTCTCTGTTGCGCCAACAAGTGTCCTCACCCTAGGCTTTGAGGTCCTACATAGTCTGACTCTCCAACACCCTGCTGACCTCTCTCCTTCCTTCTCCCACTCAGCTATAGTCACACCAAGCCCATTGCTGCCTCAGGGCCTTTGCACTTACTGCCCTTTCTGCCCCCTGCCCAGAATGTTCTTTCTCCAGAATATTTCCATGGCTTGCTCCCTTCATTCAGATCAGGCCTCAAATGTTGCCTAAGCCCTGTCTATTCTAGCTAAAAATTGCACCCACCCCACTGTATCCTGCCATGGCTCAGCCCTCAGCTGAAATGTCACTCCTCAGAAAAGCCTGGCCTGGCCTCTGGATCCCCCTGTTTGGGTCCCTCTTTTATACTCTTAGCCAATGAACTTCTCCTTCATTGCACTTTTCACATAATTAATCATGCATGCAAATTCAGTTGGCTAATGATATTTCCCACCAAGTTCAGAAAAGGCAGGAACCACGTGGGTCTTGGGTCCTCTGTGTCCCTAACACCCACTGCAGTGTCTAGCACATAGTAGGCACTCCAAAAACACCTCTTGAGTGCATTAAAGACTCAAGCCTGGAAATTCTGATCCTCAGCTGTCCAAATCCCAGCACTTCTGACTGATACCAACACAGGGCATTTCAGAGAGATCATTAAGTGCTCTAAAAATGAGCAGGGCACAGTTTGAGACGGCCACTAAAGAGCTCAGTCTTGCCTTTATTCCTTATCTTCCCCGCCCCGCACACCCCTGACTTCCCTGTACTGCTCACCCAGGGCTCTTGTCCGGGCAGGGGATCCTTACCCTTGGGCCTGCTGGCTGGAGAGGCCGGTGCTCTCAGTGCGGAACTGGGGCACCATCGGGGCGCAGACAGCAGGCAGCAGAACCCGCACGGCCCCACTGGGCAGTGTCGGGAGCTCCGAGGAGGTGCTGACAAAGATGGTGACGTTCTCCATAGGAGCGATGGTCCCCAGGTTGACCACAAACAGGATCCGCTCCAAATCCTCATCCAAAGCCACCTTTCCTGGTGTGCAGGAATGAGGGATGATTGAAACTCCCTCTTGCAGAATGTTTCCTAAGTGCCAGGCCTGGAGTCAGGGGCTGTGACTGCATGATGGCTCATCCCCTCTAAGCATGCTGCGTGTGAGGTTTGAGAGCCTGTTTTGCCGATGGGAAAACAGGCTCAGCGTGGAGATGCAACTTGCTCAAGGTTAGGCAGCAAATAACTGATTCGTTGAGCCAGGATCTGAACCTCTGTGGGGCTGATGCCAGGCCTGTGTAGTTTCCATTGTGCCCTACAGGGAGGGGGAGACTGGGACCCACAGGCCCCCCACAGAGGGTCACATCTCCATCTGCAGACTCTACTTCAAGCATCCCTGTATCCAAGATCCATGCTCTCTCTTCTTATCTGAAACACCCATCCCTCGTTCCTTCTTAGTCCTTCTTACCCACCCATTCAACCCTCCACAAAAGCTTCCCTGGTCCCATATGGACCCCTCTTTCCCTCCACTGTTGTTATCTGGACCACTTTTGGTACTTTCAGCCTCCTCTCATGGTCGCTCCTAGGCATGTCCTAGCTATTCTTTCAGGCTAAGAGAAGTCCTAAAATCTTGGGGGCAACTTCGCATCTTACACATCATAAGCATTCACTAAGAGATTCTTGAACTTCTCGATGTTCAGGTGAAGAAACTTCACCTCTATCACAGATCCAATGGTAAGACTCTCTTACATGATATTCGGTCTGGATTCAAGCCTGGCTCTGCCACTAACATGCTGTGTGACCTTGGGCCAATCACTCACCCTCTCTGAGCCTCTGTATCCGCAACAGCAGATATCAGTGGCCATGCTTCGAGTACTTACTCCGTACCTGGGACTATGATGAGTGTTTGGCCTGAATGCTCTTTGCTGAGATGCGGATGTGTATGATTAATAGTAACATTTCACAGATGAGGTTTGATTTCTTATCTCACACGGGTTGCAAGCAACAGGATTGGGAGTCAAACCCTGGTGTGACTCATTCCACAGCCTCTGAGCTCAAATGACATGCTATTCTGTTCTTTAGAGATATCTTAAGAACCCTTCTCTTGCCTCCTTTGATCTTTGCCACTCTTTCCAAGTGAGAAGAGAAACAACCATCTCTATTGTACAGACAGTAAGGTGAGGTTCAGAGAGGTTAGTTACTGGCCTGCAGTCACACAGGATTCCTGTCTCTTACCTTGTCCCACGGCTGCCCTTTTAGTCCGCCTGAGACTCCAGCCATGCCCAGGCCCTGCCAAGCCGCACTGGCCTTACCTGTGACAGTTGCCGCTCGGATTCGGGTGGCATCAAAGTGGCCGCTCTCCATCTTGGCTTTGTCCTTGATCTGTACCGTCACGACACGGTCAGCTATGACCGCCTCAAAGCCGATCACCGTGGTGTACTCATCCAGTGGGTATACAAAGAGGCCTGTCAGAGCAGGGCCCAGCATTGCAGGGTGCCGCAGCCCCCTCTGCAGGCCCCACCCCTGGGAAGGAACCCAAGCCTTTGGTATTTCAGATGGACAGACGGCCTGCTCATGGCCCCGGGGCTGGGCAGGATAAGGACAGAAGGCAGGCTCTGTGGAGCTGTGGGACAGCTGGAAAGGGACAGCTGCTCCCCTGTCCCAGCCAACGCTTACTATGTAGGCCTGGGAGGCCGGCATGGCCAGGGCTTCCAATTTTTCAAGAGAGAGTGGAAATCTGGATTTTCATGTGACCTGTGGTGTGGATGTATTAAGACATCTCTGTGTGGTGGTTTGCCACCCTTGGTGCCCGTGACCTGGGGCTTTGGAGGAATAAGACTAGGATAGGGTTCTAATCCTGGCCCTGACCCCTTCCCCAGCCCAGTGACCTTGGATTAGATATTTAGCATTTCTAAGCCTCACAGCCTCTTCTGTAGGATGGGGATAATAGAGACAAACTCAGGGTCATCATGAAAATGAGAATAATGGCCACCATGATGTCCCCCATGGTGTGTGTCCTACATTTTGATATCTCAGTGCTTCTCAAACTTTAATATGGTGAGCTCGCCCCAAACTCCAGCTTCCCATCCCTCTGAGCCTCAGTTTCCTCATCTATAAAATGGGACGACTGGTTCTTTCTGTACATGGAAAGCCAAAAGATTGTCCTAAAGCTGTTCAGTAATTTAGTCTCCATGGATCCCACTTTAAGCCACCTTCTCTAGGTTTCCTTAAATAGTGAAACAGAGTCATTTGCTTTGCCCAGATTTCTGCGGGGAGGAAACTTTCCCCTGCAAGTTCCTCTTGGGAACTGAAATGGTTTTAGAAGCTCAGATCAGGCTGCAGGGTGGTGCCCTGGGCCATGAAGTCTGGGGATCAGGAGGCCCCCATCACTGTGCATGAGACGGGATCCCAACCATAACAAGCTTTTAAACAGAACCCTCCTGGCCAGCCTTCCCATAACCCCTTTCCTTAAGTGCAAAGAGAAGCGTGTGGTTTACGAACGACTGCTGCAGGTGAATGTCCGTCCACGCTCCTGACTGCCTGCTCGGATGGTGCATATTTGCAGACTGGTTTTCATTCCACGCCGCCCTTCCTCATGCATTACCTGATCTGCTCCTCTGGCAAGCCCAGGCACAGGAGCATCCTGATGTCGAGAGGGATAGTGGCTGCCCCAAGGTCACGGGGACAACAGCCACGCCTAGGACCGGGAGCTCCTGGCTTCCACTGAGTCTGGACACCTCTCTTACTGTGAACTGGGCGTGTCTTCTGGAACATATGTAGGGTTGGGACTGTTGGCTGGGGCTGAGCCCAAGCCTGGGTTCAAATCCTGACCCAACTTGCTATCAGCTTTAAGACCTGCAGGGCGGAAATGGGATTCCTATTTTGCATGTAAGGAAACTGAGACTCAGAGGGGTGACATGACTTGCCCGATTCCTATCGGTTAATACTTGTGAGGATGGGGATTCAACGTGGGGGAGGGGGTGGCCCCAGGGAAGCCCAACAGGCGTCCTCACCCTGGAAGGGCTGGGCTTCTAGGTTGCCATAGGTGAGGGAGGCGGTGAGACCCAGGGCGTAACCGCTGACAAAGGAGGTGACATCGGATGCAGTGAGGGGCAGGGCTGCCCCTGTGATCTGGTTCAGCAGACCGGGCATCTCGCTGGCTACTCAGCCTTCAGGGTCTGCAAGAGACAGGAAGGCAGGAAGTGCGGAGAGGTCCCCCCATCCCTCTCCCACTCGGTTCTCCCACTTCAGCCCCCACGGGTGGTCAGAGAATCATTCTCACCATCTTCATGAAGGTGACCCACGATGACTCTCACCCACCTCTGAGAAGAGAAGGACTAGTAATCCCATTTCTTTCCGTGTCATAGTAGAGAAACTGAGGTGGAAGACATGTGACCCTCCTGGACTCACTCAGCAGGTGGGAGCACAGCCAGGGTCAAAGCCCAAGCAAGCTAACGTCCACCTAGGATTCTCCCCAAGGACAGGGCTCTCCTAGCTCCGGAGGTGAGTCCAGGGATGTGGGCTCTGACCCCATCCCTTTGTCGTTCCCATAATCTCTGAGCCGTGGATGCTTCCCCGGCAAAGTCAGAGGACTGGAATAGCTCACCAAGTCCCTCCTTCTCTGACTTCAGTGCATCAACCCACTACGGCCAACACTTGGGGTGTAAGGGGAGAGAAGCACCTTCCACACAAGATACCAAAGTGAAGGGAACCACCACCCCTCCAGGGGTGCAGGCCAAAAGCCCGAGCCATGCCTGATACCACCCCCCCACCCCCCACCCGCACACTATTGCCAAAGACCAAGACCTATCTCTGGAAAAACCCTGGCATCCATCCATGCCTTTCCTTCTCTGCCACCAGCATCCTTGTCCCAGTCGCTGCCGTCTCTGCGTGGACCACAGCTCTTAACTGGCCTCTTGAATCTACTCCTTCCCACGCCATCCCCTGTGACCCATTCTCTACCCAGTGGCCAGAATGATCAGACCCACACACAAAGTGGACAGGCCTGTTTCACCCTTGCCACCTTCGCTCCCACGCCAGTGGTTTCCCATTCATCCTAGGATAGAGACCAAAACCCTTAAGATTTTGGCCTAGGGCCCTGTGTGGTCTGGCCCCGCTGGCCTCTCCAGCTCATCTGTCACCATGTTCCCAAACACACTTTGTGGGCCTCCCAGCTTCCATTCCATCCCTCAGATGTGTCCTGTGCTCTCTCCCTCCTTGGTACTTGCCCTGCTTTACCTGGAAGGCCCACCCCATGACCCACTTGTAAACTAGTAACCTCCTACTGTCCTTCAGGGTCAACTCAGGTCCCCTTCTCAGGGAAGCCAGTCCACCCATGCCCAGTGTCCTTCGTCTGCCTCTCACAGAGCCAAGTTCCTCCCCCTCAGAGGACTTCCATTAGTTTGTAGGGACACATCTTGTTTCTGTGAGATTCCTTTATTCATGTCCACCATCCCCTTTGGAGTGCTTGCTTCTGAAGGCTCTGTCTGTTTTCGCTTCCCGTGACAACCTCAGTGCTGACTGAATAAACCAGAGAATGGGCGACTGTCACCATTCCAACACCAAGGACTTCATAGCACTTCCCAGGGCCTGGTATCCATTCTCAGTGAGATTCCTGACAGCCTCCCAGGCCATCACGTGCTCTAGAGAGGTGGGGGTGGGGGTGGGGGTGGGGAGTGGGAAGCAAAGTCAAACAAAGGAGTATAAACTTGTGGTCAGATTCTCTCTGGGGATTCCTCTGGGCGGTGTGCGCGCCAGGCAAAGCTGCCGTGGGCCGGCAGCCTGCTGCCATGTATTCGCAAGGCTATTCACTGAGCGCTGACTACTCTGCCTTTTCTCCGCGAAGGGAACTCCCCAAGCTAGGATGCTAGGATCCTCAGGATCTCCAGGTGCTCCTGCCCCCTCTGCAGGGCCAGCGTGTCTTTTAGAAAAAATTTTTAGCTTTATTTTTAATTTTTGCAGGGGTGGGGAGGTAATTAGACTATTTATTTTAATGGAGGTACTGGGGATTGAACCCAGGACCTCGGGCATGCTAAGCACGCAGTCTACCGCTCAGTTATACCCTCCCTACTGCAAGCGGTGTCTTTTTAATTATTTTCTTCCGGTGGCTCTGGCCCAGACTGCTCTCAGCCCTGGCTTATCTGCAGCGGACTGACTGACGGCAGGTGGCAGATAAGGAGCCAGGAGGGAGCTGCTGTATCCCCAGCTGCCTCCTCTCAGGAGTTCAGTGTCTCTGGGCCCCAACCAAAGCCTGGCTACTCCCAGGGGGCAGGACTAGCTGGCAAAGCTCATTTCCTGACAGAGCCACGTCTCCTGCCATCCACACTCCCGCCCTCCTCCTCCTCAGCCCGGTTCACTCCCGTCTAGAATGCTGACGTGGGCACCCAGATGCGTGATGAACCTGGACTTCAGCTTCAGTTCACCCTGGGGTGGAGTTTTGCCAAGGGTCATCCCACTCTGCCCTTGTGCCCAGCCAGGCTTCCTGAGGTGGCCCCTCACCCAGGGAGTGGGGCTTGGGGGAGTGATGCTGATAACACAGACAGACTCGCTCAGAACTGACTCTTTAACGACATCAGCCCCCTTGGGAAGAGTAAACTTGCGATTCTTCAGGGCCTCATCCATGCATATTTGTCATCAATTCATCCAGCATTGATAAGCATCTACTGTATTCCCAGACCCTGAATTAGTGACTGGGGATTCAAAGATAAGACACAGCTCCATCCTTAAGGAACTTTCAAGCCAGAGGCAGAGGAGCTGGGGAGTAGGGGAAGACAATAGGAACAGCAGCTGGAATTCGGTGAAGATTGAAAATGTGTCGGGCACATGTATTATCTCATTTAATTCTCACACCTTATGAAGTGTCTTGTTCTGCAGATGAGGACATTGAGGCCTCAGAGAGATGTGTTTGGCTTTGCACATGACTGCGAGGTGCCCGGAGGACAGCGGGTACCATGGGTATGTGGGGGACTTTCTCCTGGAGGAAGCCAGGGGCATCCCTGTGAGAGATGGGGACCAGAGCAAGTCTGCTGCGTATCCTCCCTCCAGCCGTCCCACCCCGGGCCTCCAGGGGCTTCCGGCCACAGGAAACACCCAGGAGAGACCTAGGAAGCCACCAGCATTGTCCCTAGGACGGGGGGAGAAGCCAGGCTCAACCTCAGGGAACAGTGTGGTGTGAGCAGCTCTGAGGTGTCAGGGTCAACAATTTCTAGGTGTTTACCCACTTCACCTCCTTCCCGATTGGCCAGACCACCTGCCTTTGCCCAGGTCCTTGACTTTGGGGATGCAAAATCTGGAAAATGGGCTGGTGAGGAGAGAGAAAACAGAAAGGGCAGACTGGCAGGGCTGCTAGACCTTAGAGCAGCCACGGAGAGAATGGGCCAGGCTTGAGGGGAGGGCAGGAAAGACGTTTTTAAGAAGGGCTGCCCTGAGTTACAAGCTTGGTTCCATTTATTGTTCTTTAAAAGGCACAAAGAAGGCTTCAAGTTATGCAGGGTGTTGGACTGTGTTTCTTTGTTCTTTGAGAATTAGGTTTATTTATTTGTTTACTTTTAGAGGAGGTGCTGGGGATTGAACTGAGGACTTTTGCATGCTAAGCATGCACTCTACCACCCTCACCCCCTTGGACTGTTTCTTTGAAAGAGATGCTATGCTGAACCTGAGTCCAGAGAGGTCGATGCAGATTAAAGGAGGTTCCCCATGTGACTGTTAATACCAAGACTGTTTCTGACGGTCTAGAACCCAAATGATTGCTGTCCTTCAAGCAGGTCTCTTTGGAGCCAGACAAGCCTGGAGTTGAATCCCAGTGGATAACGTACTACCTCACTCACCCTGAGGGAGTCACTTTAATCTCTGAATATTCCTCTCTTGTCTATAAAGCCAGGTGAGTGGAGGGGCCAACATTTCCCATCTCTTAGGCACTTGGAAGATTAAATTGAATAATGTGTATAAAGTATCCAGTACAGTGCCTGGCACATAGTAGGTACTCATAAATATTTATAAAGTGAAAGTAAATGAATGGATGAATGAATGAATGCTGGCAGCCTTCCCAGGACACTGACCTTTAGGGGTCACCTAGGTGCAGGAGACAGTGGAGAACAAGGCAGATGTAGATACAAACTAATGGAGACAGAGTCAGTAAGGCTGCAAGCCAGCAGACTCATAGCCTGACTCCTTGCCACCTCCACTGCTGCCACATTTTGTCCCCCTCCAGTCTAGTCCCAGTGGAGCAGCCAGAGCGAGCCTTTGCTGACATGGATCCGGTCATGTGACTCTACAGCTCAACCCCCTGCCAGCTCCCCATGCCTCTCAAGACCCCCCGATCTAGGCTCCACGCCCGTTTCCTTTCTGATTTCCCCACTGGTGACTCTGCTGTCACTCTTCTCCTGCTGTAGGGTTTTGCACTGGCTGTTCCTGCTTTCAGGAATGCTTTTCCCCGGGTATCCATGTCAATTGCTCCCTCATTCTTTCAAGTCACTCAATTGGCACCTTCTCGGGGAGGCCTATCCTTATACTGTGTATTTTTTGAATCATTTCCTTTTTAAAATTTTTAATTTTGATTTTTTACTTTGAGGGGAGGTAATTTTATTTATTTATTTATTTATGTTTTTAATGGAGGTACTGGGGATTGAACCTAGGACCTCGTGCATGTTAAGCACGTGCCCTACCACTGAGCTATCCCCTCCCCCTCTTAATACTGTATTTCAACTTGCAACCTGTTCCCCCACCTCCACTTCCAACCCTTCATCCTGCTCTTTTACTTTTCCCACAGCACATAGTACTCACACACTCTCTGTAAAGTATTTATTATGTTTATTACCTATTATCTGTCTCCCCTCCACAAGGGCAGGGATTGGGGACCTGATATGTCCCAAGTGCCTTGAATAGTGCTGGCACTATTAGTAGGTGGTCAATAAATATCGTTGAGGGAATGGATATGTATAATCAGAATGGAAAGCAGCCCCAAGGAAGATGTTGGAGCTCAATCCATCATTTAGGTTCTCATCCTCGTGTCTATCAGTCTGGGTCCCAAATACACCCTCCCCAACAGTGCATAGGTGCCATCTATCTTTGAGCAGACCATCGGCCCATAGGGATGCTCTGTTCTTCTGTGCCCCTGAGCCTACCCCTGGCCATCTTCCTCCTCTCCAAACCTCCCACTGTGCCTTCTGCAAACCACCACTCGGCAGATTCCCTGAGATTCTTTCTGTGTCCCTGCCCGAGGACCTGCTCCCCCTGCTTCCACGAGAGGCTGCCTATTCCTTGCCCCTCCAGGTTGGGAAGCTGATGCCTTTCAAGTACCACCCTTCTGCTTTGTCGCTTGCCATCTTCAAGGTCCTGATAACACCCTCCTTTAAGCCCACCTGGCTCCCGGCTTCTCTGTTCTCTGAGCGCTGCCATCACCTGGGGTGACTTCAACATCCATAGGAATGGGACACCCAACTCCCTGGGCTCTTCTCCCCCAACTCCCACATCTCAGTAACCTTTGCTGCCCCTCCCATTTCCACTCGTTCCTTGAACTTGAGACGCCGCCCATGATCGCTCCATCTCCAAAACCTGAGTCACTCAGACACTTAGATTGCTCTTAAAATCGCAGCCTCTCAATACTCCCTGGCTTTCTTTTCTTGCTTGTTTTTTCCTTAACAGTTACCACCATCCGATAGACTATATATTCTTGTTTATCTTGTTTGACGCATCTCCCCAGCTCTCTAGATGGAGTATAATCCCCAGCGAGGGCAAGGATTTTGTTCTAGTTTGTTTACTGCTCCATCTGCTACCCACAGAATAGCATCAGGGGATAGTAGATGCCCCGTACATATTTATTGATTAGATGTCATGTCATTCCCAGTATTTCGCATGTACAATTGGGCAGCACTCATCAGAGGTAAGTACACTTACTGTCCCTGTGTTATAGAAGAAAATACCAAAGCTCAGAGAGGTGAGGTAACTTACCCAAGGCCACCCAGCCAGTAGGTGATGGGGCTGGGAGTTAACCCGAGCAGAAGGACCAGAGCCCATTTCCTTCACCACAAGGCTACACTGTCTCCTGCACTAAGCTTCCTCCCAAGCGTTGACACTTCTGCCCAAATGCTCTCCTGAAATCCTCCTCTGTTCTCCATCTCTACTGCTGCTGCCTCGTTGCTGTCTCCTGGACCACCCTACCATCCCCTACCTGGTCCTTCAGTCTCCAGACTGTTTCCCTTCTGGTCCTCTCCGTCAATCCATGTGAGTGCGTGTGTGCACAGACAACCCCCAACACACACCCACACACATCTGCCCACGAGCCTCCCTTTCTCCTGAGCTTAATGTCTCCCCATTGCTTTGGTCCAACTGGGCAAGTTAAACTCTCAGCATGGCATTCAAAGCTCTTCCCCAGCAGCTCCTCATCTCTGTCCAGTGTCACCTCCTGCCACGTCCTGCATGTTTACTGCCCTCCAAACACACTGACCTTCTCACCATGCCCTGAACAGGTCAGGCTCTTCCCCACCCTTGAGCCTTTTCCTGTAATGATCATTGCCTTCTTCTCTGCCTTTCAAAGTCCTAGTCACCATTCAAGACCCAGTTCCACTGTCACCTCCTCCCTGAAGCCTTCCCTGACACCCCACTCCATCAGACACGCCCTCCTTGGGGCCTCCCCAGCCTTTGGGCGCGTGTCTGTCACATGGCACATCACGAAGCGCTGTGACTGCCTTTGTGCGATGGCTTGTCTCCCCCACCCAGCTGTAAGCGCTGCAAGAACAAGGGGCACACCCCCTCCTTTGCTGTGTCCTGTCTCCCTGCAAGGACTCAGGTCAGAGGAGGGATTCTACATGGAGGCACCCACCAGGGTCCAGTGCCTCGCGGTCTTCACTAGCGCTCACACGCACCCTCACTTCACAGGTAGGGAAGCTGGTGGGGAGGGGGTCCTGATAGCCAGGATAGCGCAGCTGGTGAGTGGTCAGGCTGGTTCCTCCAAAGCCTGGACTTTCCCTTCCCCAGCTGCTTCTGGGGCCATGCCGGGCACGGACGGAAGGGGGGACGGGGAGGGGGACGGGGGACCAGGACCCTGGTGAACTGGGGCTGTGGGCACCGGGGACACTGGGCTTCCTCGCTTCTGATGCCTTCAAGATGCTGCTGTGCTCCTGTCCCCCACGCACCCTCCAGATGCCTCTGGGGAGGCCTGTAGCCTGGGCCCCAGTTTGTCCTGGAACAGCCCGAGTGCAATGTTCTCGGCTGAGAACAGAGGCTGGGCTGACAGGGGCCTGCCGCAGGCGCAGTGTGACTTCATTTAGATGAGATGCAGAAAGGATGTGCAGGCGAGGCAGCAAGGACGAGAGTGCCAGGCCCTGCCTGTCTTCAGTCGTCACAACAGGAGTGGAGACGCCTGCATCAGGGGTCCTGGGGGCAAGGACTGGGGCCTCACGCTTCCCTTGCCAGGAGATGTTTACTTTTCAAGAGACTGAAGAAGTGGAAACTTGCTTATGGGGCAGCCCCCAGGTCCCAGGACCTAGAGTACTGCCAGGGGATAGGCTCCTTGGATGGCCATTTTCTGGGGGCTCTGGGCCAATTACTTGCTGGGCTCTACCACGTACATACTGTGTGACCTTGAGAAAGTTACTTAACCTTTTTGTGTCTTAGCTTCTGCATCTATCAAAAGAGACCATAACGGTGCCCACTCCTAGGAAATTGGGAGGAGAAGGAGAAAATGCCTGTCATGTGAGTGGGCGGGAAGCGGGCGGGTCCTGATGGGGCTAGGGGCTCCTCTCCTCTGCCCTCCTCCATCAGCCCTCCCTGAGAGGGCCACTTCCTGGGCTGGGTTGACCCCCACACATACTGGCAAGTTGGGAAGGTCCTGGGGTGTCTGCTGAAGGGCCCACCTCAGTAGCTCCCCTGATTCTGCCCTTGGAGCTGAACTCTGCCCCGTGGCAGCATGGTGAGCCTCCTCCCTCCCAACCGGAAAGCCTTTCTGGAAGCCTTTCACCCTCCTGCTGGTCAGCTTCCCACAGATGGTGTCCACAGAGTCAGAGGCCTCCGGCTGAGTGATCTCTGCCAGGCCTGGGCGAGGTGCAGACGGTAAGCCAACCAAGCAATTCTGGCCTTACCCGCCTCAACTCACCTGGGTCTGGGGGTCCTCATCCTTTTCCCTGTCGCCGACCCTTGTAGGAAGTCCATGCTTTCATGCCGTCACTGCGAGCCTGTCCTCCAAGGACCACCCCACCCACAGACCAACACTGACACTTCCACGAAAGTGGGGGCAGAGTCGATGGGTTCTCTGGATCCCATCTGACTGTTCTAAGCTTCTAGAATTCTGGGGCTCTCAAATTCTGTTCTCCTTTCTCTAAACTTCCCCCACCTCTTGGGTTCATATCCAGCCAATGTGAGTCAACAAACCCATACTTCTGATACCCTCTCCCCTCACCTTATTCATCCCGTGCTCCACCGGTTAAGACCCCTTCCTTTGCTTTCAAACAGGCCTGACTTTTCCTGGTTCCATATCTCTTCTGAGTCTGCTGATTCTGCCAAGACTGCCATCCCCACCTCAAATTCCTCCTCAAGAGGAGACTTTACCCATCCTTCAAGGCCAAGCTCAAATGCCACCACCTTCCTGTAGCCTTCTCAGGGTCCTGTGCTGAATAGGAAGATCCTCCCACCAGCACAGTCTCTCACATTAGCCATCTCATTGTCCATGTGTTGTGTGTCCTTTTGAGAACTGTATGTGCGTGGGATACTGTGCTGGGCCTGGGCCACACAGGTGGAACAGGCAGGCAAGGACTCCACCCGCCCCAGCTCACGGCAAGAACTCTCTCTCCCCAGTGTCTGGCCCACAGTCGGCGCTAAACAATGAACTGAATTAATGTGTGGTCTGTGCTCCATGTGTCTCATAAATGAATGAGTGAGTGAGTGAGTGAGTGAGTGAGTGAATGACAAGCATGGATGTGTCAGGGGTGGGAAGAAGCCTTCGCTGTGGGTTCATTAAAAGAAACAAATAGTAGAGGAAATCCTTCTATTTTAACCCAAAGCCTGTAGGATTCCATCTCAGAGATGGTGCCTTCTGGGTGGGGAGCCGGGGGGACAATCAGAACAGAAAATGCGCAGGCGTCTCGGTGCTAAGTGTCCCTGTGCTGTCCGAGGGACCTGGAGTGCAGCCAGTCTGGATGCCCGAGACAGTCAGCCCTGCGTGTGGCTGAGACCCAAGCCGCCCACGGCTTCCGAGGCCTCTAGTTAAGAGGATGCATCTGGACCTGCTGAGGGAGGGAGAAAGAGGCATATCCAAAATTCCAGGTAGGTGAGGGCTGTCTGTAGGGTTACTGGTAATAGACTTTGTTGAGGGAGGAGGATAATAGCTCAGTGGTAGAGCACGTGCTTAGCATGCGCGGGGTCCTGGGTTCGATCCCCAGTATCTCCATTTTCAAAAAAAGACCCGTCTTTGTCGTATGACATTAGGGGGAGGGTGCTTTAAATACACATAAGTGGTGCTGGCTGGCAGGTGGATGGAAGCCTGTTCCCTGGGGGTCCAGTCATGTTCCAGCACTGGCAGCTCTGCCCACGGAGGCTCACTCAGAAAATGAGCCCCCCCCAACTGCTGGGAAAACTAGACTCCATTTACACATATTCAGTTTCTGCCCAACTTTCCCAGGGCACATTTGCAAGGTGAGCTCCCCTGGCTGAGCTGCCAGCATCCCTGTGGCCCTGTCAAAAGGCACTAAATGATTCTCCAAATTCTAATTCGAAAAGATACATGCATACCAATGTTCATAGCTGCACTATTTACAATAGCCAAGGCATGGGAACAACCTAAATATCCATCCACAGATGACTGGATAAAGAAGAGATGGTATATATAGGCAATGGAATACTACTCAGCCATAAAGAAAGAATGAAATAATGACATTTGCAGCAACATGGATGGACCTAGAGATGCTCATACTAAGTGAAGTAAGTCAGGTAAAGACAAATATCATATGATATCACTTATATGTGGAATCTAAAAAATGATACAAATAAACTTACTTGCAAAACAAAACAAAAGTCAAGACATAGAAAACAAACTTAGGGTTACCAGAGGGAAAAGTGAGGGGGGAGGGATAAATTAGGAGTTTAAGATTAACAGATGCAAACTGCTATATATAAAATAGATAAACAACAAAGTCCTACTGTAAATTCAGGGAACTATATTCAATCTTATAATAATCTATAATGAAAAGAATATGAAAAAGAATATATGTATTATATATAACTGAATATATATAGAGAATATATATATGGAATATATATATATATAAAACTGAATCATTATGCTGTATACCAGAAACTAACACAACATTGTAAATCAACTATACTTCAATAAAAACAATTTTAAAACAAATCAGTAAGTAAATGGATTCTCCGTATGGCTTCAGCCTCATCCATGTCCCCGCCTCCAGCCCGTCGCTCCCTGACTACAGAGAAGCTCATGCGATGATGGCACAGAGGGAAGCTTGCTTAGATCCTCCTGGCAGACCTTTCTCCTCTAGAGCTGCGCTCTTGCCTTGGGGGCTCCTAGGGAACTGTCCCTGGGGATCTTGAGTTGTACCCTCTTCAGACACCTCTAAGTGAAATGACAGACTCGGAGGCTAATTCTTGCTTCTGGAACCTGTCTTTCCTCCTCGGGATCCAACACTTCCTCACTGGATACAGCTTTGAAATTCAATCTCACCCTCTGCAGAATGGACATGTAAAGTGGTCGCTTACTTCCCGGAGTAACTGTGAGGGTCACAAGTGAGATACTTACTGCACATGCAGTGCTCACCCCAGGGTCTTGTCCTCAATATTTGACGTCTGCCTGCATGTCCTTTTCTCTTTGGGACTTCCTCCTCGTCTTACTCTCCCACCAGCTTGGACTGCATCTGGGCACCTGCATTTTTTGGGCATTTCCTCATGGTGGCCATGGCCACACACAGCCCCGGGACCTGCCATCCAGTCCCCCCAGAGACCGCCTTTCCCAGGGCGCCCCACCTAGGGGTTGGCTGAAGAATATATTCATCGCCTTGGCCTCCCTCTGAGGTCTAAGGTCAGTTTATGCCGAGCTGCAAGGCTGCACCCCCCCACACACTGTCCCCTCAGATGGCACAGAGAGGCTGTGTAAGCTGATGCTACTGGATAGGTGGTCAAGGCCCCCAGGCCTGGGTGGCAGCTCTGCCACCCACTCCATGTGGGCCCCGGACTGGGATGCTGCTGTCACACATCCTGCCAGCGCCCACCTCTCAGGCCTGGCACACAGCACAACTGGTGGGATGGAAAGGCTGGGGCCGCTGGCTGAGTGTCTTTGTCCAACACCCCTGAGGATGTCAACCCCGGGAGAAGGGACCAAAGCTGTCTGGTTCCTGGTTATAGTCCCCAGCACACAGGGCAGTGGCTGAAACAGTTCTTTAAAAAGAATAGCAGCTAGCATACATCGAGCAGTTAATACCTACCAGGCATTATTCTACATACTTTTAGGTATGTCTATCACCCCCATTTTGCAGATGAGGAAACTGAGGCCCAGAGTGGATCCATCCCTTGCCCAAGGTGATGATATACTCATAAGTGGTGGAGCTGGGATCTGGACTCTGGCTTCAGAGCCTATGTCTTAACCACAAGGCCTTCTCACCCACTCAATACTTATTTGCAGGCTGAAATAAGAAGTCACCTCCCAATTCCACCAGAGTCTTGGCGGCTTCATCTAACACCGTGAAGAGGTGGGCCTGGAGAATTAACTCCTCCCTTCTTCCCAAATTGATAGTCCACAGTCCACTCCAGAAGGAATCGAGTGCTCCCAGCTGTTGCAAGGCAGCTGAAGTGGGCGTCGGCTCCTCATCTTAAGGTTCCTTTTTTAAGGGGCCCCCGTGTCTGACAATTGAGTCCACATTCAGAGGCAGCACTGAGTGTTCCTGGAGAGCCTGGGGGAATATTTTATTTAATCCCCATAAAGACCATATGAAGCAGATCATCTTCACTTTACAACAGAGGACACCAAGGCCCAGAGAGGTTAAGTAAATCTCCAGGTCACACAGCAAGTCATGGTCGAGTTAGGATTTGAGCCCAAGCAGTCTGGTTCCAAAACCTGGGTTGTTAACTGAATCCCCTTGCTGCCTGCTAGCCAGGTCCAGGGGCCAAGGCCCAGTCTGTGCACCTGGAAACCTGCTTGCTCTTACTCAGGGGCTGTGATCCCTTGGCATGGATTGGGGCAAAATCCCCAGGTTCCACATCTCACTGGCTCTTGCCTTTCTGATGTTCCTTTCAGGAGTTGGGGGATAAGGATGGGAGTGGGGAGTAGGGCAGCGTCCCTCCCCATTTGAGGAGTGGAGCGCATCCTTCCCCATTTGAGGAGTAGGGCAGCATCCTTCCCTGTTTGAGGAGTAGGGCGCATCCTTCCCCATGCGTCGAGCACAGATGATAGATCAGTGCCATTGCTCTCCTCCTACAGAGTCGGCACAATTGAGGCGACTCCCACCAGAAATCATCTGAACCAAGAGGCAAATAGACCACAGTGGAGAGGCCGCCAAATGAACTCAAGGGGCAACTTTACTGCAGGAGAACCTCGGAAGAGATTTGCAGTGTCTCTTTTCTTGTTAGGACCCAGGTGGTGAAGAGGCAGCTGAAAGTTAACAGGGGATGAGGAGATGCTGAAGAAGCTGGGTCTAGGACACAGAGTTCCCCACTGTCAACCAGACTCAAGGAGACAGGATTTGGTAGTTCCTGACACTTGTAACAAGCTGTCACTGAGTCAGGCACTGTGCTAAACAATTTATGTGGATTATCACACTGATTCCTCTGACCCTGTAAGTGCCTTTTTTTTTTTTTTTTAACAGATGATCTGGGTGATCGTAAGAGGGGTTAAGAAACTTCCCCAAAGTCACAAAGTTAGTAAGCGGTAAGTCTGGAACTTGAACTGTGGCCTTCTCATTCCAGCACCTCTGCGTTTCCTGCTCTGCCACAGCCAAATCCACAGAAGCGAGAGAAAAGCCTGTCTGAGGTACCACATGGGGTTGTCAGCAACAGAGACTAAACCAGCCAGGGGCAAGCAAACAGGAGTCCCCAGCCTGATGGTCAAGAGCTCAGGCTATGGAGTCCCAACGGAGTTGGGTTTGAAGCCAGTCTCTGACTTGTATCTCTGAGTAATGTGGATGAGTTACTTCATCTCTCCGAGCCTCAGTTTTCTGATCTATAAAATGGGCACATCTGCACGCCTACCTCCTAGCATCATTATGATCAAATGAAGTGATGTATATCAAGTGCTAAGCCCAGTGCTGGCATGAAGTAAGGGCTCCTCAAATCTGAACCGTGTGTATGACTCAGCTAGGGGGTCAGGGGCTGAGCTAAAGCTGTGTGACCCAAACGGGACTGACTTTTAACGGTGAGTGGACAGCTTTGGCTTGTGTGAGACGGGATGAGGGGCAAAGCTGGTCAAGGCCAGACCTCCCAACAGACCTGTGAGGAATCTCTTAGAGAGAGGCTATCTTAGAAAAGGCTTCACGGTTCAAAGAATTGAAACGATAGAATCAAAAGCAGTGAAAGGGGTTCTAGTCCCTGAGCAATTTACCCTCTCAAATCCACCACTGAGCCTTAAAAATAATACTAAGGAGTAAACATGCCTCCTATGAAGCCATTTATAATTAAAGCACGTTCATATTCATGAATTAACCGGCATTCTCTTAGTAGGGGCAAAATAAAGATTATTATCCCCATTTTAGGGATCAGGGGACGGAGGCTCAGAGAAGAAGTAACACAACAGAACTGAAGCTCCCGTGACAGAGCTTTATGCTATGGACGGAATGCGTCCCCCTTAAATTCATATTTTGAAGCCCTAATCCCCAGTGTGATAGTGTTTGGAGGTGAGACCTTAGGGAGGTAATTAGATTTAGATGAAGTCGTGAGGGTGGAGCCCCTGTGATGGGATTATACATACCAAAGTAAGAAACCCAAGCTCTCTTTTCTCTACCATGTGAGCACCAGCAAGAAGGTGCCTGTATATACGGTTTATACTAGCATGATATGACATTTTTTCATTTCATAGTTCACCGTCGCAACGTAATAAAGTTTCCTATCATGAACTCATTCTGGCCAATGTTCTCTTCTTGCTTTGCTAACTGGCCTACCTCTGCCAGGTTCCTGCTTGTCTATGACTTTGTGTGGGATTAGAAGAGTCCTCCATCGTCTCCTTTGATTGGCTTCATTAAACCCCACAATGTTCACAAGATTGCAGTTTTACCGTGCATTCTATTGGCATCGAATATTCAGCGGCTGATCCCACCCAATAACCAAAGAGAACCTGACAGACATAGATGTTCAGGGATGGGCAGGGATCAATGCTGCTGTTCAGCAAGGAGAGATGTTCATGTAGGGGCTACTTTTTAAGTGGTTGGTTCATTCCCATTCTTCTGTTATGATTTTTTAAAAACCTACAACCTCACACATGTGGGGTCTCAGATAGTGATTACTCAGACCCCTGCATGGGGTCTGAACAAGGAACAGGGGTTACTCAGCAAACCAGGGAGACCAGTCCCCTGTCCTCCAGCCACTCTCACCCATGGCCCCATTCAAGGATGTGCTGGGAGCATCCACTGCAACTGCCCATCCTGGCCTTCAGTCTTCTACTGTCTCCAGAGTGGTACCCAAGGAAGAAACCACTTAGCTGGTGCCCTGGGACCAGCAATTTGATCCCCAGTGTGGTTATAAGAAGAGGGAGAAGAGCTTTGTCCTGAAGCCACCTGGGACCCTTGCCTCAGGAACATTCACTGAGTATCAACCAGCAAAGGGTTTTCAAATGGGGGACTGGGATCCTCCCAGATCCCAGTGAGGACTCAGGAAGTGAAATTTCAACTCCTCAGATTCATTGATTTGTCTCCGTTAAGTCTGGACCTGATCACAGCACTCTTTGATCCAAGACTGCCAATAGTCTTAACTAAAGCCCAACTCCACATCAAATCGAGCCTCCCTGATGGTCACCTCCAATCCTCTGAAGCCTGGTCCCATATTATTCCCCCACTCTTACTCATGTTCCTGAACAAACAGAACTTTTGCTCCTCCCTAGACACCTTTGCCACGTCCTTGCTATGCTCTTCCTTCAACCCTTGTGCCACCTAAACCTACTTATCCTCCAGGCCCTTTCAAGCCCCACCTCCTCCCTGAAGCCTTTCCTGATCCCTTTATCTGGGTGTGATTGCCCACTCCTGTGAGCCTCCTAGGATACAGCCTCACTCAGCTGTCTCCTGCTGTGATAATCGCCACCCACGGAGTGGTCCCAACTTCTCTTCCAAAGGATGGTCTCATGTCAGTTCCTCTTGGGGCACCCAGGATGCAGTGCATACTCAGGAACCCTGCTGACATCTCTTACTTTATTTTGGTGAAATGGCTCTGCCATTTGCTATGTGACCTTACACTGAGTTCTTTGAGCTCTCCAAGACTCAATTTCATCATCTGTAAAATGGGGATGAAATAAAATACCACGGGTAAGGTACTTGGTAAGGAGACGTCACAAGGCAGGGAGGACACTAGGTCCTGGCCCCTCCCTCCAGCTACCTCTTGTCTGTTTCTTTTGTAGGCCCATCTCTCAGGGCCAGGGCTAAAGTGAGGCAGGTGACTGGTCATTGGGGGTAAAAATTCCTCAAGGGCCAGTCTCTGCATTCAGCTCCCTCCCGAGGTGGTTGACCCCTGCTCCAGTGTCTGAGCAGGTGACTCACAACTGCCTATCTCCAGCCTGGCCCTCGTCTCTGGGCTTCAGGCTCAGGAATTTTGCTGGTGGCTAGCTGGAAGAAAGCTAAGAGCTCTTGTCCAGGACGCTGTTTTATACAATCTTGGGTAATTGATGGATGTTGGTCTCCCCACCTAGGCTGCAATGCCCAGCAAAGAGCCTGGCGTAAAGCAGGCACCCCGTGGTGGGTGGTTCTCATTCTTTTCCCTCTTTCCACTCTAGGTTGTTCTGTTCATTCCAACTGACCTACTTGGTACCAGCCGACCAAGACCTCCCACTCCTCCCAACCCTGCCTGACCTCACATCTCCGACCACGTGCGAAACCTCTTTATCATCCCTGTAACCGCACCCCTCCACTGCTTCCTCCAGGTCCGCACTCTAACGTCGCCTCCTCCAGGAAGGCTTCTCAGCGCACACTGAGCACTCCTAATCCCAGCCCCTTCTCCTTATTTTGTGGGCCAGCCACTCTGCTGGGTGAGGAACCCCAGAGAGCACAAGTTAGGGGAAGTTTCCAGCTGGATGTTCACAAAGCAGTGCCCGGTGGGCACACTCTCTTAAAGGAGTTTAATGGGATGAAAAGATCTGTGCACCCCTGGTGCCCTGGAGCTATATTTTGTCCACTGATGGCACTTGGCTGTTCCCAGTGCCCTGAGGGAAGTCTGTTCACTTCTTGTTTATGGTGATCCTCTGCTTGGCGTGGTCTGGCTGCACTGGGAAGGTCCATGAGACCACAGAAACCTGTCTGTCTGGCTGTTGGTTTCCCAGGTCATGTAGTTGGAGGGAGTCAGCCAGGAGGGGCTAGGAAAGACCCACTTGCCCAGCAGAGAAGACAGTTTGAAACTGAGCAGGAGCCAAAGGCCAGGGTCCTGGAGGAGTAACTGACCTGGAACCCTTGGGTGTCTCTTCTACTGTCCCCATTCCCCTAGACTGTCCCTTTTCCCCATGGAGCAGCCTCCCCCAGAACTGCAATCAGCATCTTATGCCTAGTAAGAGGCCAGCCAGCGAGTGCCGGTGCCCACTCAGAGCCAAGCGCGTTGAGGGAGACCAGGAGGGACAGAAAAGCTGCTCTTCCCTCTGGGCCCAGGACCACTTCACTAGCAGCCCATCCACCCAGCAGCAAACCGATGGCCAGTGGCTGGAGTCCCTTAGAGCTTTATCTGACCCAAATGTGAGGCTGGTCCCCTATGGACCCCGAGTGACCTAGGGCTGGGGAGGACGCTCAGCACCTTGGCCACCCCCAGCCCAGCAGCCTTGGCCTGTCTCATGTCAGAAAAGCAGTGGGATCTGCAGGCCGTTCATCAGGGCACAGTGCCCCCCTCACTCGGGGTCCTGGGTCATCACCTGGGGTGGGGGGTGGCTGAATTGGAAACAGCAGAAGCACTGTCCCTGGAGGAGGATGCTAACCAAGTCTGGATAAGAAAGAACTGCATGCAGCCGACACATCAGACCTTGGGGATCCTGGCTGGCAACCCCTGGGTCAAGTTCAGTCCACAGCTGCCTGCACATGTACACACACACACACACACAAGAATGCCCCATACTCTTCAGTCCATCCACACCAGCGGACACGGCGCATCCCTCACAGGCACCCCTGTACATGTTAGCACATCTACACGCATCACAACCCCACTTTTCAACAGGTGGAGCCACTCCCTGGCTTCCCCACCCTCCAGGGACACACAGCACCCTAGAAACTTCTCGAACACACACGCCCACAGCCACCACATCCCCATGAGCTCAGGCCCCCTGGACCCCCAGTTTCAGCTAATCGAGGCAGCCTCCGTGCCCTCTGTCCTCCACTCCTGAGCAGGAAGGTGGGAGTTCACTTAATGCCCTCTGAGCCTCTGCTTGGACCCCAGGGCAGGTGAACCCAAGAAACGGGCTTCCATGCCAGCAGAGATGGAGAGGAAATGCACTCTGCCTCCTCTGAAGTCTTCCTTAAAAAAGGGAAGAAAGAAGGAAGGGGAGTAGGAAGAGAGACAGGAAGGTGCCTGGGGCTCTTGCAGAGGAGGTGGGGTGGGAGAAGGCTCTGGCCCTCCCTCGCCCCCCCCCCCCCAGCTCTAGGCACCACCAAGCCTCTGTCCGCACTGCCTGGCGAGCAGTGCGGAGGGAGCGTTGGGCTGGGACTGTTGGCGCTGCTGCAGGAAATGTCATGACGGGACTTCCAGCGGGGGCTTGACGTGTTAGCAGACGCCACTGCTGCACGCAGGTGCCGGTCCCCTCCATCCACCCCCGCACCTGCCCGCCTCCTACCTGCAGACCCCTTCTGCCTCCTGGCGCTCAGCTTACCTGGCAGGAGCTGGGGGTGCGGGGCTCTGAGAAGGGCACACGATCAGCTGGCGGCTTTGGGGACAGTCACATGCCCGAGACCCAGAGGGCAGCAGGCAGGAGCTTGGGCGGGAGCCAGGGCTGGACAGCCCACAGAGCTCCTGATGGCCCAGGGGGCCTGGAGGACAGAAGAGACTGTGGGGGACAGAGAGATGGTGGAACAGGTGTCAGGGAAGGGAGGAGGGGAGACAGGGAATGGGGAAGGGAGGAGGCAGAGACAGAGAGGAGAGAGAGACACACATAGGGAGGACATGCAGAGAAAATCACACACAGAAAAAAGACAGAGAACTAGACAGAGGGAGAGAGAGAGACGGAGAGAGAGCGTGCTCCAGAAAGGGAGAGAGAGGGGAAGGAGTGGAGAGAGAGAGGGAGAATTCGAGCAGCAACATGTGGCAGTGTTATCTCTCACTTCTAATGCCCTGCGTTCAGCATGTCCCCCACCCAATTAGAGCAAGCACAAGCTCACACAAACACACAGACACACAGACACACAGACACACAGACACACACACACACACACACACACTTGGGACAGCCCAGCTGCCAGGTCCTCATTCTCACCCAAGCTGGATCAGCCCTTACCTTGCCCCAGAAGCAGCACGTGTCGGGCAAACACTCCCTGGGTCCGCAGCCCCAGCAGCTGCGTCCCTGCGCCCAGCGCTGCTGGAGGGGTCGCCCAGGGCAGGGCTCCAGCGCCAAGCCCAGTGCCCGCGGCCCTGGGAGCCAGCCGGCTTGATCGATGCCCACATTGCGATGGCTGTTTGGGTGGCCTGCAGGAAGCAGAGCCATTTGTTTTGTCAGAGCGTAACCATGACAATCACCCCATGCGCACACCGCTGTGCCGCTCCCCCCTCACCCCTTCCCTCCCTCCTTCTCGGGAGCACAGGAGGATGCAGGAGGCCACTTAGCAGCCTCTGCTAATTCCTGCTGGGGTTGATGGAAAGGGCCTGGCCAGCGATGACAGGCCTGCGGGCAGCACCACCCCGGGGAACCGGGCTAGTCAGCGCCGGACAGAGCCCGGGCCCCGGGGCCCCCGTGCCTGAGACCAGAGCCAAGTCGGCCTCTTCTACATCTCCTTGTCCCCCAGCACGTCCATTTTAGGACCAAGTGATAAAAGCCGTCAATCCATTCTTTCCCCTCACCTCCCACCCCGCTTTGGCCGTGGGGCAGCCAAGCAGATGGCGCTGGTGGTCCCGGACATGTTATCTGCCAAAACCTTCGGCCATGCCCGTCCAGGTCCTGAGCCATTACCTCCTTCCCCGGTCATGCCAAAGCCACAAGGGAGGTTGCCAGGCTTTTAGAGGTGAGCTCTGGGAGGCGTCAGACTGGAGGCCTGACTTCTGAGTACAAGGCTGGATGGCCCAGAGAGCCAGAGGCTTCTCAAGATCAAAGACAAGCAGATCTGGAAGCCGAGAGGTCTGCCAGGTGGGAGCGTGAAATGTAACTTTGGAGTCTGGATGAAGGAGAGAGAAGGTGGATATCCCTGGAGTACAGAATAAAGCTGACAATCACATACCTACACTTCCTGTTTAATCCTTAGAAACACCCAAGGACAGGGCTTTATCCCAATTTTACAGAGAGACTGTGGATCAGAGAAATGGAGTGATTTACCCAAGGTCACACAGCTGGAAGGTGACTGAGCAGGGATTCAGACTCATGCCTGTCAGCTTCCAACTCCTGGGAACCTCCTATTACACCCCCACTGGCCTTTTATGGCTGTCACTGTGGGCCTGGCACTTGCAAGAAAGGAGGTTCCAAATCTCTGTTTCTCAATAGGTTCCACCCTGGCCCCCGCCACCATCATTCAGGTTTCATATCCACCAGCCATCTTTTCACTCAGTCAATCCCAAGCTTAGGTTCGCATTTCAGGACCAAACTTCTCTGGGAATCAAGGTCAGCCAGGTTGAGTGGTTACAGGAGAGGTGGCAGGAGACACAGGATCTGAGACCCGACCTGGGAGGAGAGAGAAGGCTGCCAGCCTGGAGTTACTCTCCGGACTCACCTCTGCTTAAAACTTTCAGGATTTCCTTACCCATTGGGTTGGTTTCCCAGGATTTGTTGCAACAAATGACCGCAAACTGGGTGGCCTTTCCTTAGCTGCATCACTCTAACTCCATTTTCACATAATTATCTTCCCTGTGTGTCTCTGGGTCTTGATGTGTCTGTCTCCAAGTCTCCCCCTCCTTTCTCTTAAAAAGAAAAAAAAAGCAAAAACAAACACCA
This sequence comes from Camelus ferus, assembly GCF_009834535.1. Lineage (NCBI taxonomy): Eukaryota > Metazoa > Chordata > Mammalia > Artiodactyla > Camelidae > Camelus > Camelus ferus. The sequence continues at coordinate 13,811,513 of NC_045708.1, read as the reverse complement.
GTCACTGCTGATTAGGGTCCACTAGAATCCAGTATGACCTCATCTAAGCTTGATCACATCTGCAAAGACCCTGTTCCAAAGGTCACATTCACCTACCCGGAGTTAGGACTCGAATGTATCTTTGCGAGGAACACAATTCAACCCATAAAACCCATTTCAAAGGAAATAAAGAAGGATCCGGGTCAGGCATGACTCCAAGAGGCCAGTCCTCTGGGTTTCCAGAAATTTGGAGAGGAGGGAAAAGCAAGTAGCAGCATTAAATGTGGACTCTGGGGCTGGATTGCCTGGGATGAAGCTCTGACTCTGTCATTCCCTGACTGTGTGACCTTGGGAAAATAACCTAACCTCTCTGTGCCTCAGTCTCCCCGCTGTAAAATAAAGATGATGAAGTGTTGTTATGATAATTAAATGAGTAAATATTTGCAAAGCCTTAAGATAGCAGGGCACTTAATAAGCATTATATATGTGTTTGTTACACATTGAAAGTCCGCCAGACCACTGCTACTGTTTTAGAGGTGTGAAAACTGAGGTCCAGAAAAGGGAAAGGACATCCCCCAAGTCACCCAGTTGGGTCAACCAGGGTACAAGTCACCTCTGCTTCCTTCCTTCAGGGTCCCCCCCCGCCAGGGGGGAGATTAAATCTCCTTCCCATCTGTTGTGCAGTTGGAGAAATCAGGAAGATGGTCTGGGGCGGGGGCGCAGCCAGCAAGGAGGACGTGTGCGCACAGGGGAAGAGGGGGTCCCTGGGAGAACGAGAACGGAAGGAGGAGACTCCCCCCGCCCCCAAACACACACCTCTTTCCCACCCACCCCTCTGTTTGCAGGATGGAAGCAGTTGCACGACTGTTTCTGCCCACACGGAGGAAAACAAGTCTCCAGAATGTGTAACCAACACAGTATGAGTGAGAAGGGAAAGCTAGCCCTTCAGGAAGGCAAGCTGGGGGGCCCAGGGCAGGGCTGGCAGAGAGACCAGGGCTGGTCCGGTTAGGGTATGGGGCTGGGGGTTGGTTCTTTCCCTTTCTGTGCATGGTGGACCGGCTGCATTGACATTGCATCTGAGATGATTGTCTCTGGCTTAATTCCCGATAGGGCTGTGAGGTCCAGAGGAACAGTCCAAGCTTTGAAAGTGGGTGGGTTGACATGTAATCCATCGGCAAAAAAACAAAACAAAAAACCCCAAAACAAAACAAACTCATGAACTCCCCTCCTCTCTTCCCAGCCCTCACTGGTGCAGGAAATAGCTTAAATGGCCCAGCTCTTCACCTCTCCCTGAATCTATGCCCTGGGCCATGTGACTTGACAGTTCTTTCTCCAAAAAAGGTGGACTACAGCTACCATGCCTTCACCTTGGGCTCAGCCCCATAACTTACCCAATGGGTATGATGTAACTAAAGGCTTGTAAAGTGCTTGCCTGTTTGGGCTGATTCTCTTGTGCCTCTGTCCTCGTTGCCATGAGAAGAGTGTGTCCACTGGTACCAGGAGGAGGGTGAGAGACACGCAGAGCAGGACCAAACTGCTCCAAGTAAGCCCGCTGAGATCAGCCAACAGCAGATGTTCACGCAAGTTCGGCCAAGCCCAGCTGAGTCTGGGGCAAGATCAATTGACTCTTAGCTGATCTGAAATCAATGGTTGTTTTAAGTCACTGAGTTTGGAGCGGTTGGTTTGCAGCATATTCTGGCAATAGCTAAGTGATAACCCGCCTCTTGTAGATTTCATCTTCCTGATGTCTTTTGAACACAACCCTCCTCTCCATCCCCTTGCCTCAGTACCAGCCTCCTAACAGCTTCCCCCCGGGCTCCCAGTCTTGAGTGTCATGTGTCCCCATCCATTTTCCCTGCCACAGATTTTTGTGAGATCTGATGATGGTTGTACCTACCTGTTACCCCTTTTCTCAACCCAGCCTAAGATCCTTCAATGACTCTCCCCTGGCTTTTAGTAAAAAGTTCCCCTTCTTAGCTTAGCATTCAAGGTCCTTTATGATCTGCCCTGTCCTCTCTCTGGCCCTGCTCCTGCTCAGTCCCCTCTGTGGACACTTCCTCCAGCCACCTAGAACTATCTGCAGTTCCCAGAACTTTAAGTTGTTTCACACCTTTGGGGTTTTACCAGTGTTGATCCCTTCAACTGGAAGATGCCTTTTCCACTCTTCACGTGGCTGTTCTCCACTTGTCCTGCAAAGGAGGGCTGAGCGTCTTCACCTCTCCCTGAGAAAGTCTACTCATCCCAGTTAGATAACCCGACCGAGGGGCCACAGTTCCCATGCCTGGCATAGTAGGTGCTCAACTAACGTCATGTTGCATGAATAACAGAATGAGGGAATGAACGAATGCCCTATCCTCTCAAGGGTAGTATCGCGTTGAACATATCCCTGTGTTTCCAGCATCCAGTGCTGATCCTGACGTGTAGCAGGACTTCATAAACATTTGTTTTATAAGTGAATAAATGAGCACGTGGCCCTATCACCTCAGTGTCCCAGAGAGTCCTGGTAAGCGAACCCTCTCTTCCATGAGACAGTGGCAATGGGAGAAGGGGCCTTGGCCTCTGGCCTAGCCAGGAAGAGGTGAGAGGGAGGTCGTGGCACAGGAGGGGCAGGGTGGTGAGAGCCATCTTCTTTGGGTCCAAACAAGAGAAGTTACATTGTCTGTAGAGAGTTTAAAAACAGTAAGACTGACTAAATCAGTTTTCATTTTTTATCACCGTGCACTGGGGAGTTAAAACAATGCTGTGATGAATAAGTCCTCCCCACTGAGCAGACCACTCCGTCTGCCTCTGCCTTGGTGTCTTGCCGTAGGGGAGATATCCTCCCTTCTGTCTCCGATGCTCATCATCTCCACAAAAGTCAGCCCCACCAGAGGACATCCTTGGAAAGACAGGGCAGCTGTGTCTCCAGTGAGCCCCACCCGGGCTACAAAGGCTCACAGTCTTGGTGGAATGCTCTCTAGTTCAGGTCAGACACCAGGAAGCCACTGGCAGGTTCATGGGGCCCACAACTAGAAGGCGGCCAAGACAGGATCTGTACCCAGGTCTGTGTGCCTCCAGAGCTGGTCATCTTCACCTCGCCTGGGTCCTGTCTCCAGCTGGCCCTCGAGCTTCATTTCCTCCTGCCCACTGCTGGTACCCTTGGCTTTGGCTGAGGACCAGGCATTTGCTGAGAATAGGACTGGGTCAGCCTGGAGGCTACCCTCCTCACCTTTGGCAGCACAAACTTTGGGAAAGAGGCCAGCCCTGGTCTTGGAGGACAGTCTTTACTCAGCCACTCGGCACTCACCTGAATAATGATACCTGACACTGGTCCCCTGGGGATCGAACGTCTGAAGTTCCTGGAAGACTGGCTGTGAGTTTTGACCTACTACTTGCTGTTGGTGGGGACCACTTCCACCTTCTGAAGCTTGAGTCTCCTATCTCTAGAGTGGGGTTGGTGATTCCTGCCTCTGCCCCCCTCCCCAACTCTGCCCTGAAATAGCAGCCTTATGCACACCACCTGTGCAGGCAGCTGCCTGGACGTTCTCTCCAAATCTGCTGCCACCACCATTACCAACCAGACCACTCTCATCTTCCTTCAGGATGCTAGCCATGCCTCCCAGCCCCTACTTTCCCTCAGGACTCTCCAATCTGTTTTCCATACAGCGGCCAGAGTGAACCTTGCAAAGCATTAAACTTGATCTCATGACAGCTGGATTAAACCAGCAAACCTTTTCCATTGCTCTCAGGATGCAGACACGATTCCTCTGTACCTCTGACAACAAAGACCATCAGGTCTGGTCCCTGCCAATTTCTCCCACTGCATTTCCACTCTGCACCCCAAGAAACACTGGATTCCTTCCAGGCCCTCATGATCTCTGGGCTACCTCCTGACCCACGCTTTGCCCAAACTGTTCCCTTTTCCCAGAACATTCTTCCCTCCTCTCTTAGTTAACACCTCTACTTCTTCAGATGTCAGTTCAAGCATCACTTCCTGAGGGGATCTTCAAGTTCGAATTCCCCAATTACAGGCTCTCTATGTCCCAAGTACCTGTCCTTTGTAGACTTTACAGAACCTATTATGACTATAACTTAACATTTTGTTATGGGATAGTTTCTCCCCTACAATGCAAGCCCAACGAAGGCCGATACCTACTGTATCTGCCATGCCTAGCGTGGTGCCTGGTGTGAGTAGACTCTCAGTAAATATTTGTTTTACCAAACAAGTGAAATAAAATGAAACCATTAATGGGAAAGACTTTTAATCAAAAATAGAAATCCTAGGTATCCATTTGGAATTATTATTATACCCACTTTACAGATGAGGAAAACTGATGGTCAGAAAAATTAAGGGACTTACCCAAGTCTCCTGGCTTAGCAGCAGAGATGGGGCTGGAACCCAGACATAGTTCCTGACACAGGGAGCAGCTTGATCCCTGCTTACCAAGCTCAGGTGGGTTCTGCCTCCACCTGTGGTGCCAGTGCCCTGCACCCTGCTGCCTCTCCAGGAGGTGGGCTGCCTGCAGTTTGCAGATGCCTGCTGGCAGAGGCCCATGCTGGCAGGAGATGGCTTCTGTGTCATCAGGGGCCTGATTCTTATTCATGATCTGTTACCACACATGGTGCCTTGGTACAAACAAACAGGCAGTGACAGCTCCTGGCTTCAAAGCCTTCCCAGGGGCAGGAACACAGCCCAGTCTGGCCAGGGGCCCCTGATGCAGTTCAGAGCAGCAGGGAGAGGCGGAGGCTGAAGCAGATGCTGGCGGCTTGGAACAGGTGGCTGCCTGGGAGCGACTGGAAGGAGGGAAGGGAGGGCTGCTCAGGGGACAGAGAAGGACTGAATCTCTGAAGCCATTATCTTGCCGCACTCGTCCAGCTCTTTAAAAATAGATACATTGCAGAGAGAGAAAGAAGGCAAACAAAGAAAATAAACTCTTTCAAGTGTGGTCAGGAGCACTTTCTTATGTTTCTTACCCTCTCATCTCTCATGCTTTTTTTCCCAGGAAAAGAGGTTAATGCATTCCTAGTCCCTGAAATCTGCAGGCCAGCCTGGGACACTTGGTGGGGGCATGGAAGGCCTACAATGAACCTGGTCCTGTGCCAGGGGCTTTCACAGTTTCCTGCAATCCTCAGAACAGCCTAGGGAAGCTTTTGTTGTTGTTGTTTTGTTTCAATTCAACAAATACTTGAGTGCCTCCTCTGTTAGACACATGGCCTCCACAGTGAAGACGGGCACTAACTCTATCATCATGAATCCCACATTCCACATCTGTTACCTGAGAGCAGATTCTTGTCCCATCCCAGAAAGAAATCAGAGAGAACGCACAGACGTCAAGAAAGTAAAATGAGGATTTATTAAGATACAGGATGCTCTCAAGGGGGAAGTGGGCAGACTCAGGTGAACAGCTGCCCTGAGTTTCTTTGGCCAGCTGGGTGTACGGGATATAAAAATGAATGGGCAGAATATTCATTGGGGAGAAAGGAGTTTATGGTCATATTCTCTGATTTTCATCCTGGCTCCACCTTCCCAAGGGGAGGAGGGATTTTTGTCCTTATTTAGTCTTTTTTTTTTTTTTTTTAAATTGAAGTACAGTCAGTTGCAATGTGTCAATTTCTGGTGTATAGCATAATGTCCCAGTCATGCATATGTTCATTTTCATATTCTTTTTCATTAACTTATTTAGTCTTTATATATATATATATATATATATATATATATATATATATATATATATATATATATATATATATATATATATATTTATTGAAGTGTAGTCAGTTTACAATGTTGTGTCAATTTCCTGTGTACAGCATAACGTTAGTCATACATACACATACATAAATTCATTTTCATATTCTTTTTTACCGTAAGTTACTGCAAGATGTTGAATATAGTTCCCTGTGCTATACAGTATCAACTTATTGTTTATTTTATATATATTAGTTGGTATCTGCAAACCTCAAACTCCCTGTTTATCCCTTACCACTCCCTTTCCCGTCTGGTAACCATAAGTATGTGTTCTATATCTGTGAGTCTGATTCTGTTTTGTAAATAAGTTCATTTGTCTCTTTTTTAAATATTCCACATCTAAGGGATGTCATATGTCTCTTTCTGGCTTATTTCACTGAGAATGACAGTCTCCAGGTCCATCCATGTTGCTGCAAATGGCACTATTTTATTACTACTTCATGGCTAAATAGTATTCCATTGTATACATATACTACAAATCTTTATCCAGTCATCTGTTAATGGACATTTAGGCTGTTTCCATGTCTTGGCTATGGTAAATTGTGCTGCTGTGAACATAGGGGGTGCATGTGTCTTTTTGAATTAAGGCCCCTTCTGGATATATGCCCAGGTAAACCTATTTAGTCTTGATCGGAAGTATCATGGTGGCTTCCCGTCAGTTCAGAGGTTCCTGCTTTTCTTTGTCTGCCTAAGGATCCTGTGTTTAACAACATGTATGGTTTCCTGCCATTTGGCCTGTACCCACCTTTCTCCGCTCATATTTAGCCACCTGCCTGCTCTAACACATCCATGAGACCATGAAAGATTGGATAGATGCTACCGAGAGGAAAATTGGAGTGATATGTCAGAGAGTCACTAGGTTGGGTGGTGCTTTGGATTAGGAAGTCAGGGGAGGCTTCTGTGAGGAAGTGACATCTGAGCTGAAGCCTGAAGGATGAGGAGAAATCCTGATGTTGAAAGAATGGGGTTGGGAAGGAGCAGTCAGAGATAGAGAGGGCAGCAGGTGCAAAGGATGGGAAGGGGTACTATGGAACCAAGGAGGAAAAAGGAGCTGTGACTGGCTGGAGCAGTGAGAAAGACCCATTCAGAGAGGAGGGGGCAGGCGGGAGGTGATGAGGACCAGTGCAAGTTACTGTGGAGTTGGAATTTTACTCTGAGAGCAATGGACTCTCTCTGCAATTCTATGAGAAGGGGGCAAATATGCTTTTGTTCACATTTTATGAGATCAACCTGGCCACTGTGTAGCAAATGGATTAGAGCAGGGTCAGCTGGGAGAAGGTTAGTGGGAAGATATTGTGGTAATAGAAGTTAAAGATGGTGGTGGCGGTGGTGGTGATGGTGGTGATGGAGAGCAGTGGATAGACTGGGTGTGAGGGTCAAGGGAAAGGGAAGAGTCAAGGGTGCTTCCTAGGTTATGGGTCTGTGGAATTAGATGGGTGATGGTGCCATTCATAGAGGTAGGAAAGCTATGGGGAGGACCAGATTGGAGTTGGCATTGGTGGAAATCTAGAAATGTGTCTTGGACCTAATGAGTTTAGGGAAAATCATGTATCCAGGTAGAGTTTATAGTTGGATATATAAGTTGGAGCTGAAGATAAAATTTAGCAGTCATGAAACTATGGATGGTAATTAGTACCGTCCAACAGGACCCTCTGTAGGCCGCAAGTGGGTTGAAGGCCAGTTATAAGTTCCATGACAGCAGGGACCATGCCTGTCATTGTCATGGCTCTCTGCCCCCAGCACCTACAACCCAGCACATAGCAAGTGTTTGTTAAGTCAGTATTGAAGACTTAAAGGGAAAAAAAGCAAAGCCAAAGACAGAATCTCTTTCTTCAAGGAGCTTATGTCATGCGAGACCATTCCGAGGCAAGCACACAGCTCGAATGCACAGAACAAAGAGCTGCATAACCAGGTTGGGATCTAGGGCCATCTGAGCCGGGGCTGACATTTACCTTAACGTCACAGAGCCTGCCCTGGTGGGTGGTCCAAATAGGCTAAGTACACTTGCGGGGGAAGCATTTAAAGAGCTTGGGAACAAGCATTTCCAAGCCCTTGAGAAGTGTTTAGCACAGCCTCAGAGGGTTTATGCACTGTTTGTTTTTACTTTCCTGTAGCACGTTTTGTGTATCTTGGTGACTGCCCTTGTCCTGTTGCATTGCAGTCCTTTACTTTGCAGACATCCTTACCATCCTCCCACCGATCCACAAATCTGCAAACTTTGCAAGGGTAGGGGGCTTTATCTGATCTAGCTTCATAACTTCAGAGGCTGGCTGGGTGCTGGGCATGTGACAGATAATAGATAACCAATGTTCATAACAGATCATAGAAGCTCAAAAGGTTTATTGAATAAATGAATTCTGAGTCATTTATTGAAGCAAGTTCTTTAAGGATCTCTCTTAGGTAATGCTTCTTGGAATTACTGTATATGATTTAATGGCAATAATGGTAATAGAATTACTATATATGATTTAATGGCAATAGAAGTACATTTGGGGTTTTAAAACTCACTACCTGGTAGCTGTGTGATCTGGAGTAAGTCTCTTAACCTCTCTGGGCCTTGGTTTCTTCTAAATATCCTAGAAATGGTCTGTAATGCCTGGTTTCTTGCTTTTCGTAGCATGGATGAATTTATATGTGTTCTTTTGGGTGGCCGGGTGCTCCTGGCTGAGCTGAAGCTAATGCAGGACACTTAGGTGGTTGCAAACTCTGCTTGGGGAAGGTAAGACTGTGCAGAAAGCTTTGGGTGCTGGTGCCCGGGACCAGAGGTGGAAAAATTGGAAAAGTGCCTGGTGGAGAAAAGCACTGAAACAAAGAGTCTGTGTTATTTTTTATAACAAAAAATAATCAAGGTATCCATGAAGGTCAGTCCATCAGCAAGCGTGGTTGATTCTCCCTCCAAAATATCTCTCAAATCGACCCACCTCTCACCATCCCCTCTGGCCCCAGCTCCAGCCCCTCCCCCACGCCCATTCTGTAGCAGCCTCCTCACTGCTCTCTCTGCCTCCCCAGTTGCGTGTCCCAACGGAGTGGCATTTTAAAAATATAAATCAAATCACATCCCTGTCTTGCTTAAAACACTTTGGGGATTACATCACGCTCACAGTAAAATCCAAACTCCTCGCTTTAGTCTTAAATAAACTGGCCCAGCCTGCCTCTCTCACTTCATCTCCCACCTCTCTCTCTCTCTCCAACCCGTGTTCTGGTCGTTTCCCCACTTCTCACTCCCTTGCTTTTGGCAGGATGGCTCTTAGGTCTCAGCATAAATTTCACCTCCTCAGAGGGGTCCTCCCTGACTACCTGATCCCAAGGTACAGCCTTCCATTAGTTTATATAATTAAACAGCATCCTCTTTCTTTCCTTAGCTATCATCACAATTTTTAATCTGTCTGTTCATTTGCTTGTTTATCACCTCTCTCCCCTACTAGACCACAAATTCCACAAAGAACAAATACCATGTCACATTTATTCCCCACGTCACATTTATTAATCTCCTGGCACATAGCAGATGCTCAAGAAATCGTCGTAGCATGAACAAATTCTCTCCATTCAGCATGGACCCCAGCATGGCTCCGATACAGCGAGGACAGAGGGGGAAAGAGGGCTATGTTGGCATCTTGAGGCTTCAGCGTGGGAAGCACTGGACCACAGCGCCCTAGCAGATGCAGAAATTTGATCACCCGCAGAAATTGCTCCCAGGCCTCGGCAGGCAACCCCAGTTTGCCTAGCATGGAGTGTGCAGGACTACCTCTTCCCCCGAGACTTCCAGAAACACTTAAAGGAAGGAGCTTTGTGGGGCTCTGAGATCCTATGCAGTTGATGGAGCCCCACGCTGGCGGGTTTTGTATATTTATGTTGATGACACTTGCTAGTGGTTGCCCACCTTCCTTATGGCCCTTCCCTGTCAGCGGTAAATAAAATTGCACCCGGATTTATTAAGTACAATCTGCGTCCCTGCCAGAGTTGTAAGCTCCAACAGGGAGTGCCCTTGGAAAGTTGGCTCTGATAGAGGCCGAGGGCCTTCGGGAAACAATATGACTTAGTTCTGGGGAAAAGGCATGAGCAGAATCATCTCTCACAACTGGTTCTTTGTTCCTCCCATTTGCAACTGTTCAGTGGCCAGTGTAACACCAGCAAGAAGCATAACCTTAACCTGGCTCCTGCAGGAAGTTTGTGGCCTGTGCTCAGCCCTCTGTTTCAAGGTAAAGAAGAGGGGGATGGTACTTAAGAACCAAGGGATGCTCATCCACCTACTTCACTCCTGGGTGCCCCAGACATCCCCACGGTCAGTGCTTGTCGGCTCCAGTTCCTAAACCCTCACCATGGAATCAGAGGGAACAGCCATGTTGGCAGAGTTGCCCAGGGTCTGGCCAGGAACGTGGTCCAGAGAGAAACAATGACCACTCTTCCTTCTCGCCAAGGAGCATTTCTGTTTGGGGTGGGAAGAGGTGCAGGGGGAGGCTGGGGCTTATGGCTTGCAGGCCAAAGACAGCCCACCGGGGTCTTCTGGGGCGCACGGGCTGGCGGCTGTGGCCGTCCCTTCTTGTCTTCATTTGTGAGAATATACAAACTCATTCTTTGATGGAGCTTGGACCCAGAGATCCTCTTCTGATAGTGGGAACAATGATCCCCACCCTGTAGATGGTTGTGAGGACAGATGAGATCGGGTAGACCAAGGGCTCGGCACAGTGCCCGGCGCTGGCCCGGCTGCCCCTGCCCCTCCCCCACCTTGGTTTCATCTCTCATAGCAGAACCAGGACCTTGGCAGGTCACTCTCAACGGGCTGCCAATCCAATTTACTAAAGTATCCACATGAGAACCTATCACACATCTTAACAGCACCCTGTTCGCATTATCCACAGTGATGCTAATGAAAACAGCTGTGATTTAGCGTGCACTCTCTGTGTTCCGGGGCATTTTCATCTATCAACAGATCTGGTCCTCGCAACAGTCCTGCAAGGTAAGTCTTTATTCTGATCCCCATTTTGTAAATGAGGACAATGGGATTCCAGAGAGGTGAAGGGAATTAGGGGGTAGAGCCAAGACCTGAACCTGGGACACCTGCCTGTCTCCTCAGCACTGTGTTGCCTCTCCCTGACCTGCTTGAGGACTTTCCATGACCTGCTTTAACTGTGATCCTCCCTCCCCACTCAGGAGCCTTGCCCCAGTGGTGACAGTCACTGTAGACACGTGGACAGGTCTATCAATAGGACTAATTGATCTGTGGCTCCCCTGGGCTCTCAGAGGTGATTAATTGCAATGACACATTCCCAGCAAGTTTGAAGGTGGTTTTTCTCCCTCTGAAACTTTGTCTCTCTGAGGTTGGACCCTGGACTCATTCCCCAGAGAACGGAGAAGCCTGATTTGGTAACCCCAGGAGCAGTCGGGGGCCTCCCAGGAGCTAGGCTGTTGCCATGGCATCTGTCTGCCTTAGCTTCTCTGAGGCCGGGCCTGGCCGGCGCGGTCCAGCTGAGCATCAGATCATGCCAGGCTGGTGGCAGTGTTGCCAAGGTGATGCCAGCCTCTGAGATGCTCTGGTGTTGTGCATATTGGAGGAACGCCAATGGGAGGCAGGGACAGGGCTTCAGAAGGACATCTCCCTCCTAGGGACTGGTCTTCAGCTCCTGAAAATTCCCTGCCTGGGGATGTCTCCCTAAGAGCCCAGCACAGTGCCTGGCACACACGCTCACTCATTTACTTATTAGTTCAACCCATGTTTATCGGGCACACTTGGTGCCAAGCACTGACACTGATGCAGGGAGGGAGTGAAAACACACACAGGGCTGACCCTCACAGGGCTTACATTTTCGTGGAAGAGGAAACTGCTCATGGATGCCAAAGAGCAGCTGTGACAAATGCCACCAAGAGAGTCACATGGTGCTTGTCTGACGTAGGGGAATTTGACCTAATCAGTGAGATCGGAAAGTCTACTTGAGTTGAGATCTGAATGAGTAGGTGCTAACTAGAAGAGAAGCAGGAGGAGGAGGAGGAAGAGCAGAGTCAGAGGGAACAGGATGTGCAAAGGATGTGCAGTGGAGACATCTGTATGGGACAGGATGAGGACCGGACCAGGCAGGGCCTTGCAGACTGTGCTAAGGAATCTGGCTTCCATCTCAAGGGCAATGGGAAGTCATTGGAAAGCTTTAAAGCAAGGGGTGATGTGATCGGACCAGTTTTGAAATGAATGCATAGCTGCAGAGTGAAGCTTTGGAGGGACGGCTCCAAGCAGATGTGGAGAGATCACCGGTGGTGGGAAAAGTACTCAAGACGTATTTTGAAACTATTTTCCAAATCTGTCCCCTATGTGCCTTCCTCACCGACACCACCTTGGCTCAGGCATCTTCATCTCCTTCACGCAGTTCTAACCAGCCCCTAACTGGACCACTGGCCTCTGCTGTTTCCCACCTGTCATCCACCAGGCAATGGCTGGCAGAGATCCCATTCAAAACTCTAAGTCTGATCATGCGCCGCCCCGTGGAGGCCACGGTGGTTCTCTGTGTCTTCTTTCAGCCTGAAATGTGGGGATCTTTCATTGTAGTCACATTCTCTCCCCTCCCCAGGTTCCCCTTGGCTTCCGGAACACAGGGTGACTTTTATCTCCAGGCAGACTCTCTGCCTAGAATGCCATTTTCTCCTCCCAGTTCCTGGCAGGTCTGCCTCATCCTTCAAGAAAACCCTGGGGAGTCCTCCTGGATGGCTCCAGCCGCCTATCTTTCCCATACCTTGGTCCAGATCCTGATTTATTTCCATGCTGCCTCTGTAGGTAACAGAGAGAATGATGTCTTGTGGAGCATCTACCCAGACCAGGCTCTCAAAAGCATATTAATTCATTTCAGCCTGATAACAACTGGCACATAAAGAAAATATTATTTGCATTTTAGAGATGTGGAAACCGAGGCTCAAAGAAGGGAAAGAACTCCCCCAAGGTTATGCTGCAAATAAGTGGCAGCAGTGGGGTCTGTCTGCTCTGAAAATCCACTCTGTTTACACCACAGCCTGGGATGGAGGGGTGGGGGGGGCATCATTTGACCTCTTGGAGTTCATCAAACCAGGGAAGGGATGGAATCAGAAAACAATGTAACTAAATGGAGGTAAGTCTCTCGCTCCCTCTGTGACTGCTCCTTGCTCAAGGTCACTCTGTCTCAGACAATGATATTAATACTGAGTGTTCATATGTTATAAACATCTACAGGTTATAAATGTCTATGTTATAAATAACATGAACGTATTTATCACACATGTGTATGTGTCAGGCTCTATGCAAACTGCTTAGCTAGCATCATCCCAACAAAAACTTGACAAGAACCCTGGAAGAGAGGTGCTGTGATCATGCCCTCCCCACTCCCGTGGAGGGGAAACTGACGCTCACACCCTGCACCGAGCTGGCCCCCAAGCCCACAGTCCCTGCCTCTATGAAATACACCTTGAACATCTACAGGGAATGGTTTACCCTGGGTCTCAAGGTCATTAGGGGTTCAACTACTCCTGTGGTCCACGTAGCTTTTCCTAGAGCCTGAACCCCACTGATTCCCCTGATCAGGCTCTTCATGTGCTCCTGGAATTCCCTGGCAGGAAGGAGGCAATCTTTGTTTCAGTTTACTGTGTTTCATATATTCATCCACCCATCCAACCATCCATCCAACCAACAAACATGTATTAGTACCTACTGTGTGCCATGCCCTACTATGTGCTGGGACTATGCGGATCAAAAAGGTCTGGCCCTGGGGAACCCGCAAGCCAGTACTGTTTCCTGCCCACCAAGGCTATGGGTGACAATGCAGGGACCAATTAGAAAGTCTGATTTCTGGACATACCCAGTGACTGTCAAAGTTCGGTAGCCTGAGGGCATGCCAGAAAATCTGTATTTTTTCCACCTCTGGTAAAGTCTGGAGCAGAGGCATCCAATTGATGGGAAAAGGAATTAGCTCAGCTGTTGCTTATCCCTCAGGAACATCGACAATGAGGAGACAGCTTGCAGAGTCTGGGCAACGTCGTCATGGTTGGATTTCCCCTGCAGGCAGCTTGCTGAGATTTTTCTAGAGGCAGATTGTCGCAGCTTCTCCATCCGCATCAGCTCAGGAGGCATCTCTCAACATCTTGCCCTTCCTGTTGGCGCTGCTGCCAGTGGGCTGGCTGTAAGGCAAGTGCTGCCCTCCTGAAGAAGCTACTATATCAGCGGGCATGGATTCTCTGCCTCTGTACGCCAGGCTCTTTGTAGGCGATGTCACCACTCCCCACAATGACCCTGGAATGTAGGGGCTATTGTCCCCATTTTACAGGTGGAAACATTGAGGCTCACTGAGGGAGGACACTCAGCCCAAGATCAGACAGCCAGGCAGTGGAGCACCAGGCCAGGAGCCCGGGTCCCTCTGATGCAAACCTGTATCTTCTGCATTATTTCATGGTCCTGCCTGCAGGTAAGCACTATACTAAATGGTAGTGTCTTCTAAGTTTATGATTCTTTTGCTTGTGGGAATTAAGGAGGTCTGAGTACTTCAGAGAGCACAGAGAGGAAACATGAGAGACCATGAAATACAGCTCCCAGCTTACATAAAGATAGTATCTAAAAGCTGGGAATCTGGAATCCATTTGCCTAGTTAATGTGGTGGTTGGATTTCCAGACTGGCCCACAAAGTCCCATCTGACCCTTAAAGACTTGGAGGATTGCTAGCTGTATTTCAATTACACTGAGCTGTTACTTATAATCCTGTTGCATCAAGAAACGCATTTCAAGATTTCACTCATAATACCAACAACAGGTCTCTCTTCTTCAATGCCCCGCACCCACAAGCCACAGCCTCAGAGTTCCTCCAAAAAGGCAAGGATAAGGCTTGATTCCTTTATCCTGAAGGTAAAGACCCCTCTGCGTACTGGTGAACACGCCACATCTAAGACAGTGCTTAATGCACAGCAGGTTCTCAGGACATGTTGACTGGAGAAAAAATAAAAGACTGAACGTGAGGAGTGCGGAGGATGGTGGGCAGGAGGGAAAGGGAGCAATCAGGACGGGAAAGAGTGATGGATAGACAGGAAGGCGATAGTTTCGGTCATCGTGCAGGTGTTTTCAGGGCAGATTCTGCAGGTAAGCCGGCCAGACGTGCCTGTGCTATACTTGGTCTCCACCTATATAATTTTGCTTCCAGCTGGCTGGCCTGTCACAAAGATAGAGTTCTTCAGTGGCAGGGAAGGCGGTCCTGGCTGCCCTCCATCGGGGCACCTATGCTGTTAGACCAGCAGCTCCCCCAGGCCCTGGCTGCCAGTGTGGGGCTGTGAGGGCTGAGCTTGTGCCTCACAAATGCCTCCTCATGCTGGGAGTCCATTTGCCCTTTCCTGATGGAAGAGACTTTGTCTGGCAGACAGGCATTGCTGGGTGTTGCCATGGTGATGGCTATGATGTCACTCGAGAGTAAATCAAATTGCAAGTCTCACGGTAGAACAGCTCTACATTGGGAGGGTGGTCAGGAAGGAGGAAGGGGAGTCGCAGGGTTGGTCTGCGCTGTGTCAGTCACCCACCTCTCTCGCTGCTTGGTCACCTGAGATGAGGCCCGTTGGTTCATTCTTTCATGCCAATTGTTTTTGGAGCACCTACTATGGACCAAGCTCCGTGCTAGGTACTGGGGATGGATGTGCAGATAGAGTGATGTGGTGCCTGTGTGTCTGCACAGTTTAGTCTGGAGGGAGGGACAGGCACATAAGAAATCACACCATAACATGTCACCACCATTGTGATTAGTTTGCTCTGGCCGCCATAACAAAGTCCCCCTGACTGGGTGGCTTAAACAACAGAAACTTCTGTTCTCACAGTTCTGGAGGCTGGAAGTCCAAGATCAAGGTGTCAGCAGGATTCGTTTCTTCTGTGGCCTCCTTTTGGCTTGTAGGTGGCTGTCTTCTCCCTGTGTCTTCACACGGTTTTCCGTCTTAAATTTCTGTTCTCATAAGGACACCAATCTTACTGGATTAGGGCCCACCCTAATGACCTCATTTTAACATAATTACCTCTTTAAAGATCCTGTGTCCGAGGGGGAGGGTAGAGCTTGTGCTTGGCGTGCACGAAGACCTGGGTTCAATCCCCAGTACTGCCATTAAAAAGAATAATGATACTAACTACTGTGTATAAAATAGATAAACAGCAGGTTTCTACTGTAGAGCACAGGGAACTGTATTCAATATCTTGTAGTGACCTATAATGAAAAAGAATAAGAAAAGGAATGTATGTATGTACATGTGTGACTGAAACATTACGCGGTACACCAGAAATTGATGCAACATGGTAAACTAACTATACTCCAGTAAAAAAACAAACAAAAATCCAAAAGCAAAACAAAAATAATAAACAAACAAACCTAATTTCCTCTGTCCCCCCAAAAATGATTGAAAACCAAATATTCTTAGAAAAAAAGAGAAAACCAAAAATTAAGAGTGACTCAATAACTTAAGGAAAAATAGACTCTGTGTCCAAATATAGTCAGACTGTGACGTACTGGGAGGTGAGGACTTCTGCGTGTGAATTTCAGCCCATCACAGGAAGTTGGGAGACTATATAAGGGAGGATCCAAGCTAGCGGACTGGAAGAGGGGAAAGGAAGTTCTTCCTGATGAACTGCCATTTCAATAGAGACTTGGAGGACAAGAAGGAGTTTTCCAGGAAGGGAGGGGGAAGATGAGATGAACTTCTAGGCAGAGGAAACAGATGTGTAAGGGCCAAGAGCTGGGAAGTCTCCTGATGAATTCTAGGAATTAAAAGAAGACCAGTGTGGCTGGCATAGAGTGAATGGTGTAAGAGGTAGGCGGATGCCAGATCACACAGCACCTTTCAGGCAACGGTAAAAATCTGGACTTTTTTCTATGAGCAATGGGAAGCAACTAATGGGTTTTAAGCAGAAGAGCAACTTGATTAGAATCTTTGGAAAGACAGCTCTTCCAATGGTTTTGGAGGGATACCCAGAGGCTACCAGAGGGAGTGAGTAGGGAACTTCAGAATTCTTCTTGGTCCTCTGGTCACCACCAAACGTCCTGACAGTTATCTGAAGATACAACCATTTGAAGGCCAAGATATTTCTCCGAGAGTTTCCTCTCACCCTTTCTTCAGTCTGGCTAGTTATTTGAGGACACCCATTCTGGAGCCTACTTCATTTTACAGCTCTGATAGAGAGTTAGAATTGCTTTGAGTGTGAAATTGATGGACCCTTCAACATCTTCTAAAGGCAATGTGTTTGATGACATAGGATGCCTGTGTTTTGCCTGCCAGGCCCTGTCCCTCCTTTTTATGGTAGAAGATTTGATGCTTCTTTTGTGAGTGATCCTTCCTTAACCATGGGCAGGTCTGGTGGGGCTGTCACTCAAGATGTCTTGCCCATCACCCAGCCAAGAGATGGACACAGGACCCAGGACTGCTCCCAGAATCTGAGTCTAAAGGAGAGTAACATGAAGACAGTGACAGGTGAACATGATTCTGGCAGGGATTATGTTTTGGTTTCCTGCCCCATGGATTCTTGGTTTCTCATTCTCTCTGAGAACTAGTTTGTGTGTTTGTTTCACTTTTTTCTTCAATCTGTAAGCTCTCCCACATCTTCCCAGTAAATTTCATTGCCTGAGTGAGCCAGTGCCTTTTTGTTGCATGCACTCAGGTCCCTAACATCAGTCTTGGCTGCTGAAATCTGACATGGTGGCATGAAGAAGCTTGGACTCAGGAAAAGCCTCTTTTCCAACTGTCCTTTGGAGGGGGGGCATTAAACATGCTCCCTTAAGACAACTCAGAGGCACCACATCACGTGGCTCTCTCCCTTGCAGTGTCTTGATCACATGAGGGTGAGTCAAATTTCCCAGCTTGCTTTGGATTTCTTTTTTTTTTTTTTAAACTGGCATATGGGACTACCTCCCAAGCTTTAATTTTTTAATTTTAATTTTATTTTTTAAGGAAAACAATGGTTTTTATTTTTATTTTTAACACCTTTATTATGGTATGATTCCTGTACAGTAAACTACACATATTTCAGGTGTACAATTTGATAAATTTTGATAGATGTGTATACCAATGAAAACACCACCACAGTCAAGATAGCTAACATTTCCATAAGTTCCCAAAAGGTACAAATTTTGAATTCTCAAATTATCCCTTCCCACCCCCTTTACCTACTGGTAACCATAAGTTGCTCTCTATGTCTATGAATCTGTCTTTCTTTTGTAGATAAGTTCATTTGTGTGCTTTTTTTTTTTTAGATTCCACATATAAACAATGTCATATGGTACTTTTCTTTCTCTTTCTGATTTTCTTCACTTAGAATGACAATCTCCAGGTCCATCTATATTGCTGCAAATGACATTATTTTCATCTTTTTAATGGCTGAGTAGTATTCCATTATATATATATATCACATCTTCTTTATCTAGTCATATGTTGATGGACATTTGGATTGTTTCCATGTGTTGGCTATTGTAAATAGTGCTGCTATGAACATTGAGGTACATGTGTCTCTTTGAATTATATTTTCCTCCAGATATATGCCCAGGAATGGGATTGCTGGATCATATGGTAAGCCTATTTTTAATTTTTTGAGGAATCTCCATATTGTCCTCCATAGTGGCTGCAACAATTTACATTCCCACCAACAGTGTAGGAGGGTTCTTTTTTCTCCATTAACTTCTTGTCTTTGTCTGTTCTAGGTTGACACGGAGGCCACAGCTATGAGGGAGGGTTCCTGGATTCTGCATGACAGCATCAAATGCTGCAAAGAAATGGAGCTTCAAATAGTGGGAAAATGAGAAAGCTACTGGTGGCCCTCCTGATGGCAGCCCCAGCAGAGCAGTAGGCCAAAGTCACTGCTGGAGATGCAGGGAAGCGTTGGTGGAGAAGAGACTGGGCCACTGAATTTTTCAGGGAAGAGGGGAGAGATGGGCATCAGTAACCAAGGGACCTGGATCCCCCCAGCTTGCTGGCTGTGTGACTTTGAGCAAGTTCCTTGGATACTCAGTTTCTTTACTTGCCAAATTGAGAGAAATGTTAAGCCTACCGCTTCAAGGTTGTTGAGAGAATTAATTCAGCACATAGAGGTCAGAGTTTTCAGGAATTTGGTCCACATATCACTGCTGAAACATTAGATCATGTCAGTTGGTACCCAAATAAGCCAATTCTCTTTCTAACAGTTGTGTGTTTATGTGTGCGGACATCGATGTGAATGGTGAGCACCCCACGGCTGCAATTCTGTGGATGTTATTCTTCAGGACAAGGCCAAATTAAAAGCTAGTCACTTTAAAGAAAAATTATCAAGTAAATAATAGGACAGATAAGAAAAGGGTGCGGCCATCAGACAAAGGCAGCTTTGGACATGGCACTTACAGAGGGAACGTCGTGAAGATGGATGTTGCTGGTGAGGGTGGCAGGGCAAAGGGAAGCAAGGCTGAGCTGGGCTGGATCTGGGCCCAGGAGGGTCAGAGATCCCTGCAGAATATTCTGCCTCAGGCCATGGTGAGGAGGTGTCTGAAGCTCCCCCTGAGCTGGCCTTCTGGACGGGATCTCTGTGTACCTCCTGATGTCCTAGGTGTGGTTGTGGTACCTGCTATATCTTGGGAAGATGAACTCTCGTCCCCCACCCCCAGGGGTGAACTGTGCTGTGGCCGCAGGGGCAGAGGAGAGTGGCCTCCATCTCTCCTCCCTCTGCTTCTAGGCTGATTCCTTGCTAAATTCCCTCTCTCCAGTCAGGCATCGGTGGGAGCCATGGGTTTGGGGATCAGATAGGGCTGGGTTTAAATCCTGTCTCTGCCATTCACTGGCTTTGAAACCTTAGGTAAATTCCCTCCTGCTCTGAGCCTCGGTTTCCTCATCTGTAAAATGAGAGTGATACAATTTTTTTTTTTTGAAAATGTGTTCTCTGCTGAATTCCCAAAAAGATTTGGAACAGCAGCAGGTAGAGGTTATAATGGCCTGGTGACTCATGCAGCTGCTGAGAGGACAGATGGGATGCCCTGCTAGAGCACCCAGCACAGGGCTCTATAAATATGTGGGTCTTTACCGGCTCATATAAGGCCCAACTCACCCCCAGGCCTCCGTGTGTCTACCCGTGGGAGGGATCGGCTGTGGGAAAGTTGGGTGGGACCCTCTCCAAGATTCCACCTGGCTCAAACACACCCTCTTCTCCGTGCCAGGCTTTGTCCTGTTCTGAAAAAAGCTGGCAGGCAGGATGGGTTTTATGCATCTTCCCATTCTGCTTTCTCTCCCGTCTGTCTCAGGGAAGCGGGTTTAGAATCAGAGAGACCTGTACTGGAAGCTCAACTCTATCACTAGCAGCCAGGTGACTTTCAATCTCTATATGCCTCCATTTCCTCATCTATCAAGTGGGAATAAAAATAAGGACTTCGTATGGGTTCTTATAAGGAGGAAATAAGATGAGGAACGTGAAAAGGCCCAAGAGGGTCCCCAGATCATAGCAGGTGGCCCTGAGACTCTCATCCCTTCCCTTCCCAGCAGAAACTCAGGATCTCGTGTTCCAAAAATACATCCCACGACCTCAATTTCCCCCCAATGACAACCCCAGCTCCTTCTCCTCCCCTCTCTGTTTGTCTCTCTCTGCTGTGGATCCTGCACAAGGTGACTGAAGGCAAGAAACTACTGCGTATGTGTGTCTAGGGCTCTTGGCTGGGAGTGGAACTGGGGCGAGGGGCAGCTGGCTGAGTGACAGCAGCCTTCGGGGAGGGCCTTGGCATGGGTGAGTGAATGCAATTAGCACTGACGAGGCCCAGGGTTCCCTCTCCATATGGGCCCATATGGGCCACTGCATTCCACTTAATAAACACTGATGAGCAGCGTTTGAGCAGGGCACCGGCCCAAGGTGGGTGGGTGGGAGACGCAGGGATGGGCCCCAAAGCAACAACGGCAATAACAATAGCCACCACTGCCCAAGAGCTTAGCCTGGTTGTTCTAAGAGTTTTCTGTGATTACTTTATTTAACCCTGATCTTTGCTCTTTGAGAGTTCATACTATACCTGTAGTAACCTATAATGAAAAACGATGTGAAAAGCAATATATGGATGTATATGGATGACTGAAACATGATGATCTACACCAGAAATGGACACAACGTTGGAAACTGACTGTATTTAAAAAAAAAAACAACTGAATAAAAAGAGTTGATACTGATGTTAATGATGATTCTAACTTCCATTATTTAGTACTTACCCTGCTCCAGGCACTGGGTTGAGCACTGTCCACGTATTTTCTCTTATTCCCCAGCAACCCTGTGAGGCAGATACCATTTTACAGGTGAGGGAACTGAGGCTCCTGTAAGTTCCCAATGCTGGATCAGTGCTTCTCACGCTTTTGTGTACACATAGAACAGATGACGACCTTGCTCCATTCCAGGTTATTCTGATCCAGAAGGTCTGGAGCGGGGCCTGAGATTCTGTGTCTCTAACTGGCTCTGGGAGATGCTGATGCAGCTGTTCCTCAGCCCGCACTGGAGGTGGGAGGTCCTAGATCACCCAGCTGCAGAGCGGCTGATCTGGGATCTGAAGACACACCGTCACAAGCTAAACTGAGCATGGGACCAACTTTAAACAGCACATAAGGACAGTGAAAAGAGAAAGGGACACTTTCTCTTTTTATAATTGAAGTATAGTGAGTTTCCAACGTTGTGTCAGTTTCTGGTGTGCAGCATAGTGTTTCAGTCATCCATATACATACATACATTCCTTTTCATATTCTTCTTCATTGTAGGTTACTATCAGATATTGAATATAGTTCCCTGTGCTGTACAGTAGAAACTTGTTGTTCACCCATTTTATATATAGTAGTTAGCACCTGCACATCTCAAACTCCCAGTTTATCCCTTCCCACCCCCTTCCCCCACTGGTAACCATAAGTTTGTTCCCTATGTCTGTGAATCTGTTTCTGTTTTGTAAATAAGTTCATTTGTGTCTTTTTTTATTCCATATGTAAGTGATATGATACGGTATTTTTCTTTCTCTTTCTGGCTTACTTCACTTAGAATGAACATCTCCA
The DNA here is from genome assembly GCF_009834535.1 of Camelus ferus. Lineage (NCBI taxonomy): Eukaryota > Metazoa > Chordata > Mammalia > Artiodactyla > Camelidae > Camelus > Camelus ferus. Next base: position 13,789,816 of record NC_045708.1, on the reverse strand, counting down.
GATCCATCCATGTTGCTACAAATGACATTATTTTATTCTTTTTTTTTTTTTTACAGCTGAGTAGTATTCCATTGTAGAAATATATCACAACTTCTTTATCCAGTCGTCTGTCAGTGGACATTTAGGCTGTTTCCATGTCCTGGCTACTGTAAATAGTGCTGCTATGAACATTGAGGTGCATGTATCTTTTTGAATTGGAGTTTTCTCTGAATATATGCCCAGGAGTGCGATTGCTGGATCATAAGGTAAGTCTATTTTTAGTGTTTTAAACAGTCTCCATACTGTTTTCCATAATGGCTGCACCAAATTGCATTCCCACCAATGGTACAAGGAGGGTTCAAGAAAGGGACTATTTCTGAGGGATGAAGGAAAGCTGCATGGAGGAGGCAGTCTGAGTAGGACCACAGAGGTGGAAGGGAAGGGGCGTCCCAGGTTCAGGGAACCCGTGAACAAGAACACTGAGCAGGAAGAGAGTGGGATGTGTTTGAGCGATACCAAAGCATATGGCATGTTCTGAACTGAATTGTATCCCTCCAGATTCGTATGTTGAAGTCCTATCACCTAGTAATTTGGAACGTGACCTTGTGTGTGGAAAATAGGATTGTTGCAGATGTGATTGGTTAAGATGAGGTCCTATCGGAGTAGAGTGGGCCTCTAATCCAATATGACCTATGTCCTTACAGAAAGGACACATGTCTTGCCTCTTAGAGAGAGCAACATACATACAGAGCTAAGGCATAAACTGAAGTATTTCTAAGAACTGATTCAAGTTTATCTCCTTACCTGAGGTCATCAGGGAAGAAATGGAGCAAGAATTGGAAGGTATTGTGAGTCCTGCTATGTGTCAAAGACTGTGCTAGGCGCTCTCCATGCGTAATTTCATCTTCACTGCACTCTTAGAAGGGAAACCTTGCAATCTTCACTGCACAGAGGATAAGACCGAGGGTCAGAGAGTTTAGGTCACTTGCCCAAGGACCCACAGATAAGAAATAGCACAACAGACATCAAAACCCAGTGATCTAACTTCTGCCATCCCTTCCACTATCACAGAACACCTAGTGATGGAAAAGATGACCCAGAACCTGGCCACCATTCGAGGGAGGAAATGAATCCAAGATCAGAAGGTTGGCAAAGAGATCTGCCTCCAGAATTCTTACCATCTGAAATAACAGTATCCTTATTTTTTGAACTACTTTAGTTGGACCGTCTGTTGTTTGCAACCAAAGGCATCCTAACAGAATCAACCATTTAAAATGGGCCAGGTCCTGAGGTCTAAGATATATAGCAAGAGTTGCATGCCAGGAGGAGCTAATAAGCAATACTCTTGTCTCCCCACCCACATTCTGAGCCCACTGAGAAATAAGAACCACAGAAAGGCAGATGGAGCCCCCAAACATCACCTTTGCTAAAGATAAAGCTGCTATTAGAGAACATGGCTCTGTCTGTAGGGAAGTGGGCTGCCTTATGTTGCACCCAGAACAGGCAGACTCGCCCACCCGGCAGTAGGCAGAGTTGGGCCACGGCAGGGACTGGAAGAACCAAGCAGAACCTGGCTTCCCGTGGGCAGCTCTCTTCCAAGAGAGTGGGGAGGAAGGTGCCGGGCTCCTGTCGCTAATTTCCATATCCCAGACTCACCAGTGAGCCAGGTCACTCGGGGGGGGGGGGGGGGGCGTGTGAGAGAGTCTAGCCAGTGTTGCTTCTAGATGACTCATCAAGAATGGGGAAGAAATTTTTTTCCAGGAGGGTAAAATTGAAAGAAAGAGAGAGAGAGAAGGCAAGAAAGCAGAATAATTGTGTATTTTGAACACATTTTTGTTTAAAAAAATGGAAGAAGAAAACTCCTACATGTGTGTATGTGTTTGTCTAAGCACAGACAGGCATGGAAGCATATACAGCAAGGTTGCCCCAAGGGCTGAGGGTGGAGGAGGGAGGGAAAGATGATAAAGGATGTTTGAGGGGTTAAGAGGGCAACGAGGTATAAGGTTCTTGCCCACTAGGAGCTGCCAGTCCTGCAGGGAAGCTCAGGCGACGTTCGGGATCCCATCCAGAAAATTAGATAGTGTTATAGGTTCAGGTTGGAACTGGATCGTGCAGACTGTTCTTGGGAGATTGAAGAAGTCAGAGGAGGGTTCATGAAGGAGATGAACACTGATTGGAAGATTAAGAGTGCCGGCCAGTGGTTCTCAAAGAGTGGTCCCCAGACCAGCAGCGTCCACATCACCTGGAAACTTGTTAGAAATACAAATTCTTGGGCCCCACCCTAGATCTACTGCATCAGAAACTTGGAGGATGTTATAACCAGCTCTCCGGGTAACCCCGATGCTTGCTAAAATGTGGAACGACTGATGTAGAAGATGCAGCTTTGGGTCAGATGACCTGAGTTTAATCCTGGCTCTGGTTCTTAAGAGCTCTGGCCTTGGGTAGCTCAAAAAAACTTCAGAGAGTCTCAAGTTCCTTGTTGGGGAAAACAGGGATATTGTCCTCTCTTGTGCAATGATAATTACTAGGTATATACAGGCACCATTTTTGATAATGAGGTCCGGAGTTGAAGAGTCACAACCTCTGGCCTCAAGAAGCTAGCAGTCAGTGGACTGTATTAAGAGCAAATATTTATTGGCTTAATTGTGCCAATTAAGTTGAGTGCTTTACATGTATTGTCTCATTTAGATCTCCCAACACCCCTACAAGGTAAGAACAATGATTATCCTTCTTTCCAGATGAGGCTGAGTGACCAGGAAAAATGCACATGGCCACTGTGTGGATAGGGGAGCCAAACGCAGGTTGTCTGACTTCAGAGCCCAAGGGAGAGAGACCTCCATGTGGCTGAACAAGCAGGAAGTAAGCCCAGTGTGGGACCCCCTTTCCCAGAGAGGAGAGATCAGAGCTGAGAGAGGGGCTCCAGGTAGAGGTGAGGGCAGTTTTATCAGGACCCCCTCCTTGGCCACTTACGTGTGGAGATAATTTTGTCCACAATTCCACACCTACTTCCGATTTCAAAGGGTCTATGTTTCAAAGCTTTAAAGCTTTTGTTTCAAGATCATTGCCAGAATTCTAGACCAAGTAGCAGGTATTCTGTTCCTTGCTCTCCAGAAAAGTGAAAACAGGAAAGAAAGAACTGAGTTGTGGAGAACATGCAACAATACAGCGGCAGCATTTCAGGGCTAATGGCATAAAAGTACCCTCGCACCAAAGCATCACCACCATATTGAATTATTGGTTGTGTTTAACTTTGGTTAATCTCTGTTTGCCCCTTTCCCATCTCTACTACCCCTTGCTGGGTTTGTTATCTGCTCTTCTCTGACCTGTTCTATGTCCCCAGAGGCCAACCACTGCAAAGCCCATCAGTCAGCTGCCACTGGCCTCTGGCTCCCTGATGGACATACCAAGAGGAGAGCGGAAGGCAGGAAGAAAGAGAGATGGGGTCTCTATTCTGCCCACTTCTTCCTGCCTGGCTATGGGGTGTCTCATAGTGCTTTTCTCTGTGACTACAAACCCTGTGGAGCGTCCTCTTCTATGGTCCCAGCTCTCACCAGCAGCTAGCCCCTTCCCTTGTCCTTTGAGGTCTGGAATGACGGTAACTTTCTGCTATTGCTGGCTCCTCACCATCCTCCATAGCTTCCCTTAACCCTGCCCACAGCTCATAAACAGCCACTTCCTTACAGTCTCTTTCTGGTAAAACTTTTGAGCATTCCATCTGTTTCCTGAGTAAGACCTTGCTGATACAGACACCAACACTAATAACGGCTAGCATCGATGGGGCACTTACCACATGTGTGACCTTATTCCAAAAGCGTTACATGCTTTAACTCATTTAAACCTTCCTGGGCATTAGGTGCTATCTGGCATCATTCTTAAATGAATGCTAGTTACCTTTGGCCAATGAACTTCAGGCATGGTCCCAGATGAAAGAAACAGAGTGGTAAGTCAAACAGAAGCTCTTGGAATGGTGTCTGACTTTTATGACTCATCTTGCAGACGCCGGGTGCCTCTGTCAGTGACAGCCTCTCACTGGGGTTTATTTTTCCTCCCCAAGCTCTTTGAGTATTGGAACTCTTTCCTGTGCTCCTGGGTCCCTCCAAGCACCCAGCACAGGCTGAGAGGCCGGCAGCAGATGCTCCGTGAGCTCCTGCGGACTGATTGATCGGCTGATACTGTGTGGCTGAATGAGTAGGTGCTTTCAGAGCAGCTGCTGCCAGGGGAAAATTCCAAGTGCAAAATATTGTTATTAATTATCACGATTGCTCTTTCGGCTGCAGGCACTGTGTCTGCTTAGAGGAAAGAGATAAGGCATCCTTGCCAAAGTCAAAAGACTGATTAATGCTGGTGGATTTTTGTCCTCTGAGAGGAGGCTACAGAACGTTATGGTTTTGTTTTTAATGACTTCTAGACTAAATTGAAAAAAAAAATAGCGATGCCTGGATTTGAAGCCTGGCTAGGCTTAAGGCCGTGTGACCTTGGGTGAATTGTTTAACCTCTCTATGCCTCAGAGTCTTCACTGATTAAATGAGAAGTTAGGACTAGGTTATGTCTAAGATCCCTTCTAGAAGTTCTCCAAAGATGCTGGGCAGTGCAACACCAAGGCCCCAGCTGACTGGCTCTCTGTGCTCATCCATCCCTTGTCCTACTAATGGCGTAAACTCAAATGCCAATGCCTCTTGCCTTTTGGGTTCCTTGGGGTGTCAGAGTTGAATGTGTTCTCCTTTTGCTGCTGTGAGAGTCATGGGCATAGTGGGGAGAAGCGACAGACCGACAGAGTCTCTTTTTCCTCCTCCTCCCTCTTCCTCCTTCTCTTTCCCGTCCTCCTTCAGGGTCACAATAGGATCAAGAACAAGAATGGCAGATGACAGCCACCAGTTCCCGCGGCGGGAGGCTTTGCATGGTGCCCAATCATTGTTATCAGCGCTTTCTGGGAATTAATCCTTTTTATCCTCCGTAACACCTCAGTGAGGGATATGCTGTTATTCCCCTTTCTTTGCTGATGAAGAAATAAAGGCACAAGACTTTCGAATCTCCTCTGTGAGGTCACACAGCTGGAAGTAGCACCCACCCTCAGAGCTGGAAGGACCCCATCAGGCCCACTGTTTCTCAGCCCACCTGCCCCTGGGGAGCTTGCAAAATGCTGCTGCCTGGGTCCCACCCAAAGGTTCTGAGTTTGGGGTGCAGCTGAGTTTTTTTTTTAATCTCCCCAGATGACTCTAACATGTGGCAAAATTCAAGAACCACTAATTTCACCTAATTATCTATTTTGCAGATGAGGGAATTGAGGCTCAAAGAAGGGAGGCAGATTCACTTGAGTTGCTCTGGTATGTGTGGCACCCCCCATATCCCTCAGGTAGGCGTACAGGGGAAGTGATGCTGGAGGCTGAAGAGCTGGTCCTGCACTACGTGGCCCTGTCTCACCCTGTATGTCTGAATCTCCCCCGGGGTACCACTGGGGATGGTCTTCACTATACCTCCTTCATCCCTCTGTCCAGATCAGCATCAGTCAAGTGTCGAGGTAACTGGGGACCCTAAGCAGGGGGCTGAAGAGAGGAGATCAGAGATGGAGACCTTATTGTGGTCAGCCCTGGGGACTTAATTATCCTTCACCTTGACCTAAGCCTTGTTCTTATCCTCTCCCAGCACATGATTTCCGAGCCGAGTCCTCACAGGTTTGAACTGGCGGAGATCAACAGCATCTGATCTATTGTGAGTGCTGGTGCTGAGCACACTGACCCCAGGCAGAAACAGCCTAGGGGCTTGGACTGAAACAAAATCATAACAGCAACCTTCTAAGAAGTGCTTTCTATGAGCCAAGCACTATGAACATTATTTCATTTAAGCCTAAGTGGGAAATATTATGAATCCTATGTTTTAATTGTGGAAACGAGGGACTGGAAGGATTAAATGATTTGCCCAGGGTATGTTAGCTAGTAAATGACAGAATGGAGATTTGAATCCAGGTCACCTGTTGATGTTAGCCTAAAAGCCACCTTCTCCAGGAAGTCTTCCCTGAACACCAAGACAGGCTAAAACAGATCCTTTCATCATGCTCCAGCATTCTCTAGTGCTACGTATCTCCCTTAATAATTAAGTATTCATCAGTGCTGATATTTCATGAGGCTCTGTCTCTCCCACAAGACCATAATCTCCTTGAAGGGTTTGTTTTTGCTCAACACCCCCAAACATATCCCCAGTTCTCAGTGTAGTACCTACCACAGTGGCAGACCAATTGTTTAATAAGTATTGAAAGAAAGAAAAATACAAATGGTCCAACTGACCCCCAAAGTCAATGTTTATACCCACAGCACAGTCTGACAGATTTCCCCCAAATTTACATCAACCACTTGGGGATAGTCTCCAAAATTAGCCTCTTCTAAGAAAGGAGGGTGATCCAGAAGTAGGAAGGTCTCGGGTCCTTGCCATAATAAGGATACTGGGAATATTTGAGAATTTTTAACCTAAGAAGAAAAAGGATTCCATCACAATTGTGCATGCCTTGTGCATCATTATTGGCCCAGTGGAGGCCAAGGAGCCTGAGCTGAGCAGGGACAGATCTGGCCCTTCAACTGGATCATCAGAACTTACTAAGCTTTGCCTATGTGCCAGGATGTCCAGGATGTAGCATGTAGGATTGCATTTAGCTGCATGTAGCAGAAGTCTGTCCAGGAGGTTAACCAAATTGGGGTTTGATTTTTATACCTGACAACCAGTCCAGAAGAGGGAAGTCCCAGGCTCTCACAGCTGTTCAAAGAAGTCCTTGATGACTCCAGATGCTTGCTCAGCTATCCCCAGTGTGATTTTTTTTTTATCCTCATGGTCACAAGATGGTTGCTCCACCTTGAGGTATGGAGTCCAAGGTTCCAGATGGGAAGATGGGGTGAGGGTGGGTGGGAATGAAGGGCCAAAGGCCAAGAGCCACCTGGAATCCTTTATCAGGAAACCCATCCTATAGAATTCAACTTGGATCTTATTGGTCCAAATCAGGTCATGTGGCATCTGAGCTTCAAAGGGGTCTTGGGCGGGGGTGAATGTTTTTAAATAAGCATGTTGCCCAGTTGGGATTCTGTTAGAAAGGAAGATGGGAAGAATGGATATTGAGTAGGTCACTGGCAATATTGGCCATATTAGGCTCTGTGTTCAGCGTGCAGAATATAAAGATGAACAACACAGCCTCCTCCTACCTTCGGGCATAGCGCCTGGTAGAGGAGCCAGACAACCTTTTACAGTACAGTGTAGACATTATTAGAAGAGTGGTGGGAGCACAGAAAAGAGAGAGTGAGCAGATTACTGGGAAAGCTGGAGTAGGTATCACAAAGAAGATGACATTTTGCCAATTGGGATGGATGACAATGGGATAATAGTTTTCACATAAAGTGAGGACCTGACCTTTCTAAAGCTGATCTCAAACTCCCTGTTAGCCCTAGCTCTTGGGATTACTCCATTCTGAATGCTTCAGACCCACATATAACTAGATCTATTTTTCCTTCTTTGGGATGGGTCTTGAAGGATGAATAGGAGTTTGGCAAATAAACAGTGAGAGCCTGGCCATTCAAAATTGGATTCCAATCTGTTGTTAGGCTCAGCTCTTGGGATTACTGTACTCCCCAGACAGCTTGCTGTTCCCACATATCCCATAGTCCATTATTCCTCTTTGCCCTTCCTTCTGTGCACATGCTATTTTTCCTGCTTGGAATGCCCCTTCTCCTTTATCCTCTGGAGTAGGCTCTCCTGTTCTGGTGACTCATCGTTGGCCAGCTGTTTACAGGGCAAGAAAGAACTTCATTAGAGTGAGATGTATTCAGGAAAATGGATCGCAGTCACATGGCCCAGATGCAGACCTTGGCTTTGCTGGTCTTAGGAATGAAGGAAAGGGGGAGACTAATGCTTTGTGAACCCCAATCACATAAGGGAACACATCTTCTGATCCCGGAAACAACCCTGTGTGGTAGATATTTTTAGGTACCCTTTGTAGCCTGGGAGACTGGAACTTTGCAAGGTGAAGCAATTTGTCCTCTCTTGTAATAAGTAATAAGTTAAACATAGGGATTTGGATCCTGCCCATCTGATGTCAAAGTCCGTGCCCCTTCCATCAAACTGTAGTCTTCTTGGTGGCTTTCCTTGTCCTGGGTTCCTCCTTGTTTCTGGTGGTCATCCCTTCCATTTAGAAGTTTTACTTCTGGGTATTCCAGATGAAGAGCTTCTACCTTGAGTTTCCCTCCTACTCCTCATGCTCATTCTGAGCGAGAATAGTGGTTCTCAGTTGGGTGGTGTGTGATTTTACTCCCTAGATGGCATTTGAAAAGTCTGGAGACGCTTTCAGTTGTCACAACTGGCATCTAGAGGGAAGAGACCAGGGAAGCTGTTCAACATCCTCCAGTGCACAGGGCATCCTCCCATAACAAAAAATTATCCCACCCCAAATGTCGGTAGTGCTGAGGATGGGTAACCTGAGCTCGAGTCAGCCTCCTTTAATATTTCTGAGCACTGGGAGTGGGCTCTTTCTGGAAGATTCCCTGAGCAGTTGTTGCCACACTTTCCCCTCCCTCTCTTGACTCAATGCAAAGCAGCAAGATGACCCTGGGCAGGCTGCATTTTCCGTGCACAGGGATCCTCCCTTCTCCAGCCACCTCCTAAATTCTTGTTCATCAAATTCCATTATTTACCACAACCTCTTTATCCAGTCATCTGTTGATGGACATTTAGGTTGTTTCCATGTCTTGGCTATTATAAATAGTGCTGCTATGAAAAATATATGTATAGTGGAATACTACTCAGCCCTAAAAAGGAATAAATTAATGCCATTTGCTGCGACATGAATGGATCTGAAGATTGTCATTCTAAGTAAAGTAAGCCAGAAAGAGAAAGCACTTTATAAGTGGAATCTGAAAAAAAGCATTTATATGTGGAATCTGAAAAAAAGACACAAATGAACTTATTTACAAAACAGAAACAGACTCACAGACATAGAAAACAAACTTATGGTTGCTGGGGGTGGGGAGGGTAGGGGTGGGAAGGGACAAATTGGGAGTTCAAGATGTGCAGATACTAACTATTATATATAAAATAGATAAACAACAAGTTTCTACTGTACAGCACAGGGAACTCTATTCAATATCTGGTAGTAACCTATAATGAAAAAGAATATGAAAAGGAATATATGTATGTATATGTATGACTGAAACTTTATGCTGTACACCAGAAACTGATACAACATTGTAAACTGACAAAAAAAAAATTGAAATCAGATTTCTACTAGCAAAATAAACCCCGTAGTATCTTAAAAAAAAAAAAATTCTGTTCTTTGCAGTGATCTCACAAAGAGCTTGGCATCCAGAGTCAGGCCACCTGGGATTTGGATTGTGAGCCATGACTTACCTGGAACAAGTCATTCAACTCCTAAAAGGTCCATCTTCAAAATGGAGATAACAGCACAAACCTTGTTAGGGTGGTTTTGAGGATTTAATGGGATAACTCCCATGAACTGGAGTGCCGAGGCCGATGGGAAATACTCAATACATGTCTGGCATTATTGTTACTCTTAGATTCTTCTCTCACCTCTTAGCTCGCTCTTTCTTTCTTTCTTTCTTTCTTTCTTTCTTTTCTTTCTTTCTTTCTTTTCTTTCTTTCTTTCTTTCTTTCTTTCTTTCTTTCTTTCTTTCTTTCTTTCTTTCTTTCTTTCTTTCTTTCTTTCTTTCTTTCTTTCTTTCTTTCTTTCTTTCTTTCTTTCTTTCTTTTTTTGTCTTGAGCCATTTCATTTGATTGGAAAGCATCTGGTAGAGTGGGAAGGACATAGACACCGGAGTAACACACCCCAGAGTTCTGATCCCAGCTCTGCTGATTTGCTGGCCATGTGACCTTGGACGAGTTACTCCTCTGAGTCGACTTCCTCATCCGTAAAGCCTGGACAATAATACTACTTTATAGTTCTTGTAAAGATTAAGCTAGTTAACTGTCTGACACTTAATAGATGCTCAGTAAATGTTAGCCACCCACGCTTTCTATTTCTGAGTCTTCCTAGGCATTGATAAATGAGCAGTTTTGAGGCACCTTACTCACGCAAAACTTGCAGAAGATGAATCTTGCCTGAGAGAGACTGGGAAGGACAGTCTTCACAGCGGGGGAACCAAAAAGCCTGTAGAGTAAATGTTTTGGGGCTCAACTCCGTGTGATGCAGGGACGGAGACTGCTATCCTTCTCAGAACATGTTCCCAAGAAAGCATGGGGAAAACTCAATCCAGGGGCTCATCTGGAGGTCTTCAGTGGAATTCAGTGCTGAGAGCATTGTTTAGAAATGACGTTCCTAGCCTGCAGGGGGTGAAGATGAAAGTGGATTTGCTGAAAAACAATATGAAACCAAATACATGCATGTTCATGCATGACTGAAGCATTATGCTGTGCACCAGAAATTGACACAACATTGTAAACTGACTATCTATCTATCTATCAATCTATCTATCTATCTATCAATCTATCTATCTATCTATCTATCTATCTATCTATCTATCTATCTATCTATCTATCTACACATACACAAAAGGAAAAAAGAGAGTGGATTTGCTTCATTTTTCTGCAGGAGTTAGCAAGTAGAAGAGGAATGCAACAACAATAGTGGAAAGAGGGTTCAGCGCTGGAATCTTCCGTTTGGCCCTCCAGACCCCCACTCCATTTTGCTTTCTGCCCCAGAAGCCTGGACGGCATGGACCGCATCTGTGAGTTCTGCCATTTTTGAGCCTTGGCTGGTTAAGGAGGGAAGAGAGAGAGTAAAGTGGGGATGATTTTTCCTGCCTCCTCCAGGCAGTTTCACGGCCAGCTGGCTGGTCTCCAAAGGTCACAGCTTTCATTCAGGCAACTGTCTCCACAGAATGTTCTCTCCCTTAGGGTTCCTGCTAACTGCTCCCTGCCCTCTCCCTGGCAGCCTGTGGTTTCCAGCCCCAGCATGTTGCACCCTCCCTTATGCTGCCCCCAGCCCTGCCCACATCTCTACAACTGGTTTTTTTTTATTAAATTTACCTGAAATTACCCAGTTTGCATATGCTGCATATTTCCTGCTAGCACCTTAGCTGATAAAGAGGAACTTGTCACAGACCCTCCATCCAGTGTTTTCTTGTAAGTTCCTGGTTCTCTTTGCAGTGATATGTACCAGTTTCTGGTGTAACAGAGTACCATAGACTGGGTAGATTTACAGCTGAAATTAATTTCCTCACAATTGTGGTAACTAGAAGTTCAGGATGAGATCAGGGTGTTGGCAGGGGCCTTGTGAGGGCCATGAGGGAAAGACCTGTTCCTTGGCTTGTGGATGGCCATCTTCCCCCTGTGGTCTTCCCTCTATGTGTGTCTGTGTCCCCATTTCCTCTTCTTATAAAGACATCAGTCTTACTGGATTAGGGCTCACCCTAAAGATCTCATTTTAATTTAATCACCTCTTTAAGATCCTATCTCCAAACACTGTTTGTTACATTCTGAAGTGTCGGGGTTACGACTTCAACATGTGAGTTTTGAGGGGGACACAGTTCATCCCATAACTGGGTGGTTGAGATATGGGGGTGTGATTGCCAGGTAGGAATAAGACTTATTGAAGGCAGTGGGGACATAGCAGCATTCAAAAGGGATGAAGTCCTTGCTTTCAAGGGGCTGACATTCAAGCTGGGAGGGGAAAAGCAAAGGAGAGACAGATCACATACAAATCAATAAACAGAATTATTCCAACAGTGATGAATGCCAGAAAGACAAACTTGGGATATGACAGAATGACTGTGCCAAGTCCGACGGGTCAAGGATGGTCTTTCTGAGGAGGATACTTGAAAGTTGACACATGAATGAGGCAGAAGAATTGCCATTTGACTCCACCCATGAGGTGTGGGGCAGTCCTGGCAGAGAAAAAGTGGGCAAATCATAAGCAATGAAGTGTTTTCATCCAGAGAACAACTTTTGCTGGTGCAGAGAAAGAAAGAGAGAATTTGACGGACATTTTGTTTTCATTGGAGAGATTTTTATTTTATTTTATTTTATTTTATTTTATTTTATTTTAGTATCTAAGGGTACCTAATAAGATAAACTAAAATTAAATAACATTTAAGCAAAAGTATAAGAAAATGCTTCACATTAGCAAACTTCAAAGTTATTAAATGCCCTTCACAGCAAAATGGCTCTTTGGCATCCATTTAATGTTGGGCTTTAAAAAAGATTCATTAATATCTGGCTGAGGAGATAAAACTAGATAAAAACTCGATAAAACTAGGAGCCTCGTGGGATTTTTGATTCATACATATTATTAGAGAGAAATTTTAAAAACTAGATGAAACAAGCCTCATTAGAGCAGGCCATTTTCCAGGACATTCTGTCACACAGCAGCAGTCTCTATACTTGGACACTATCCCCTCCTTTGCTGGCCCACCCAGGAGCAAAGTTCATCCTGGCTCCGTGGGATACAGGCGATGCAGGATACAGAGATGACTGGGCAGTGCCCCCAAACCAATCCCAGTTTCCCCCCATGATCTGCTACGTAGCACAGAACAGAAGATTACTCTGCTGGAGTTAGGCTCATATTAAAATATTAATCTACATTTAAAATGTTTCCATTGTGCCATGAGGATCTCCATTCCATATGTTTGCAAGAGCTCTGGGGCCAGCAGTGTGTTTGATTTTGAGTGCTTTAAAATGAAGGCTAAAGGTGACCTGCAGTAAAGCAGTGCAAGTAATAGCAGAGTGATTATGACACCCCCTTAGTAAATATTGACTTCAAGGCTTTTCTTGCCACACAGAGCATCGGAGGCTGTTAGGCTGTAACAGATCCTATAGACCATCTCCTTTAGCCGGTTCAGCCTCCCTCAGTTTAACCTCTTCCCTTCCCTCCTCCCTTCATCTCTCCCTTCTTCCCTTTCTTCCAAAAATGTGTTAAGCCGACTGCCTGTATTAGTTTCCTTTGGCCGCTATAACAAATGACCACAAACTCAGTGGCTTAAAAAAACACAGCTTTATTATCTTACAGTTCTGGAGGTCAGAAGTCCAAAATAGGTCTCACTAGGCTAAAATCAGGGTATTCGCAGAACTGCATTCTTTCTGGAGGCTCTAGGAAAGAATCCATTTCTTTGCTCTTTTTGGCTTCTAGAGGCTGCCTGCATTCCTTAACTCATGGCCCCTTCTTCCATCTTCAAAGCTAGCAATGGACAGTCAAGTTTTTCTCATGCTGCATCACTCTGACTCTGATTTTTACCTCCTTTCTTCACTTATAAGGACTGTTGTCATTCTGTGGGGCCCATCGGGATAATCCAGAACAAACTCCCCATCTCCAAATTCTTAATCACGTCTGTAAAGTCCCTTTTGCCGTGGAAGGTAACATATTCACAGGTTCTGGGGATTAGGACATGGACATCTTTGGAACCCCGTTATTCTACCGACCACATCCAGAACCCTAAGCTTAGAGCATTTTATAGAAACACTAGGGTTACAGGTCTTTTAAACAATTCACCACTTGCATCATACGTTGGGTGTAACTTCCATTCACTGAAAGAACACTGTGCCCAAAATCTCTTTCATATGGCTTGCAACAAATACACATCTAATATGGGAACAATTCTTTACATATGGACCTAGAGTCTGGCACATCCATACATGCAGTTTAATTTCTAAGGTGCAGAGTTCCAAGGTAACCATGTAGAGCACTGGCTCACAGTGGGAGAGCACTGGCGAGGAAACATACCATACTAATCCACCTCCCAGCTCTCACTTGGCACTAAGTAAGATTAATGTGCTGAAGTATTGCACATTTTTACGATGGTCCCAGCAATAATCTCCCTGGGGAAATGGTCCAGCATTTATTTATCTTTCTCTCCTCTCATTCTGCCAGAACAGTATCCCACGGTAAATGCCCACTGTCTGGGTGAATGAAGTTCAGCTATTGAGAGAGGTGCTGAAAGAACAGTTCCCTGGCATCTCCAAAACTTTGGACAATGACTACAATTTTTCTGCCTTGGTAATTAGTTCACTTATAACACTGTTGTTTGAAATGGGAGGCCTCCACCTTCGCCCATCACTCTCTATTTTCATATTGAGCTTTTTGTTCTTTCGTGGCCTTTATCACTATCTGACATTATGTTTACAGAACTATTTTGTTTTGGTATGTGTCTCTCCCACTTGAGGGCAGGGATTTTGTCTTGGGCATGACTGTATCTTTAGTGCCTAGGACTGTGCCGGACACAGGAATAGAGGCACAAAAAATATTTGTTGAACAAATACATGATCAGATGCTGAAATACTCTCAAAATGCTGAAGAACCCTCAAAAAATTATGACCCAGAAATTAGATAGTCTGTTAATTATCTGTTGGCTCAGTAAGAAAGTGGGACTAAGCTTTCTTTTATGGTATGGGGAGAATCCATGGGCAGAGCAAAAAAGGTGGTTAAGTCATTGATGATTCTTACTGGGATGGGGGGAAAGACAATATGTGACCAAAACTGTGGGGCTTGGGCTTACCAGCACCTCAATATCATAGCCCTTATATTTATAAAATGTATTTCCATTTTACAAAGCCCTTTCCCATACTAGCCTACTTAATACTCATCCCATCTCTAAAAGAAACAGTACTCGATATGAATTATTATTTCCTTTTACAGATAAGAAAACCTAGGTTGGCAAGATTTAATTATTTGCTGAAATGGATTTAGGTGTTCTGTCTTCTAGTTTATCAATCTGTCCATTTAGCATGGTTGCCTCATAAGATGTCTTTAAGAGAAGGCAGGTGGGGCTAGACATGTTTTGAAAAGCTGGATGTGGGTAAATGTGTTTTAACTTCACTGTGCCTATAAAGCTCTGCAGGAATGGGCTTCTGTCTGCATCTCCAGTTTCATTTCCTGCCTCTTCTTCCTCCTCCTGAATCTCAGCTACTATACCCTACTCATCAAGCTCCTTCCTGATCCAGCACATTTTCACTTCCTGTTCCCTCTGCCCTGAACACAGTTCAACATAATTTTACCTGGATAACTCTACAGAAGTGAGTATAAATGCCCCTTCTTCTTCCTTTTTTTTTTTTTTAATGTCTTGCTGTTTATACTCCTCCACTCCAATTTAAGTCCTTTTCAAATCACCCTGTAATTTATAATTGTTCATTTAGTATCTGTATCCCAAACTGAACAAAAGTTTTGAGGGCAGGTTACCTATCTGCTTTGTTCATTACCTGATACTAAGCACATGCTACAGTTCATGGAACATAGTAAGCATTCAGTAAATATCCTTTGCATGGAGAAAGGAATGGTCAAGTGGTGGAAGGGGGCCACTCCTTAGAGTTGGAGTCTATTCCTTAGGTTTTTAGCATAATGCCCTGTAGTTAAGGAGTTACAGTAATGATCACCTATCTGTTGCTGCATAACAAGCCGCTTCAGAATTAGATGGCTTAAAACAACGACCATTTCATTTACTCACAATGCTTTAGGAGAGCAATTTGGGATAACTTCAGCAGGGTCGTTCTGCTGGTCTCTTTGGATTTAACTCATGGAGTTGCTACCATCTGGCAGCTAGACTAGGAGTGGAAGAGCCAAATGTTGGTGGAACTGGATGTTGACTGGGCCACTCTCTTCTCAGGATTTTTCATGCTCAAGGATGATTACAGCCTCAGGGAAGCAAATAAAGTGGCCAGCCATACTGCTTTGTCTGGCACCATTGGGATTTTAGCAATGAAAATCCCATATCCTGAGAAACTGCTTAGGAAAATCAGGATGGTGCGTTACCCTAGCAGCAAGAAAGGAGTGAGAGTTACAGCCAAGCTCAGAACTTCCACAGTGAGACTTCTGTTGCATTCTAGTAGTCAAAGCATGTCACTAGGCCAGCCCAGGTTCAAGGGAGTAGAGAACTGAACCCCGTCTCTTGATGGGAAATGCAGCAAACACAGACTGTAAAGGAGAATGCATATAGGGATAGGAGGATTTTTGCAGTCTACTACAGGTAAAGAAAGTAAGACCATAGACTCAGAAGTCAAAGAAGGCTTTTTTGTTTATTGAAAAATCTGTACAAAGGAAGGAAATATAGGGAGAGCCATCACTACCAAATGTTAAATGACAACTCCAGTTGAGTGTCTTAATACACTATGGCTTTCTTTTATAGGCAAGTACAACCTAAAATACTCCTCCTTTGGAAAAATGCCTTGAATTAGCAGATTATGAGGGATGTTGAAATATTCAAATAAAGGAGAGAAGACTTCTTGGCAATTAAGAGAAGAGAACAAATCTCCTAATCACACATTAATAATATCAAAAAGGCTATTTCAAGGGTAGTATTGATAACCCGTTTGTCCAGCAAAATACTTGGGATAATAAAACTTCACACTTATACAAGGCTTGCTATTTGCCAGACACTGTTCTAGCATAGGTGATTTACATGGATCAACCCATTAACTCATGTTTATAATGAGGAAACTGAAGCCCAAGTTCCCCTAGATAGAAAGTGGTGGATTCGCATTTTGAACCAGGCAGTAGCTCTTAACCTGTCTTCCCCAAAGCTTCTATTTTGCTGAGAGGTTAACTTCCTTTTCCTAACTAGCGGTTTTGGAAGAGTAATCAAAGGTCTATCTATCTCGTATGGAGGTTGTTCTTCCTCGTTAGAATTAGAGGGAGGCGGGAAGAGTTTGGCCCCGGAACGGAAGACCAGGGCTTGGGTTCCCACCCGGGCGGGAATGGAGGCGTCTCTTGCGCAGGCGTGGTGGTCTCCTCAATACCAACCCCGGGTCTGCACCTGCTTAGAGTAGCCTGCGAGCCAGTCGTCCGAGGGTCAGGCCGCCGTCCCCCTACCCGCGGATGTGGCTGCCGGGGTGGGCGAGGGGAGGCTCGGCCTCGAGGGTCCACAGGGCGCGGGTGGGGAGGATTGGGGAGCAGAGGGACCCAAAGCAGACCTGAAAAGCGCGAAACCCCCATGTGGGCCCAGGTGCCCGAGGGGCCGTCACCCTGATCCGCGCACGCGGCTGAGTAGAACTTCTCAGGTGCCGTGGAGCAGACCAGCCCTTGAAGAATTATCTCAGTGCACGCGCATCTTTTACCGATAAGCAGACCGAGCCCTGTCCCCTTAGGAAGCCCTGGAGGGAATTTAGCTTACTTCTACCTCTCTGAGCCTGGGTTCCTCATCTGTGAAATGGGATGAGCAGTTCCCACCCCGCCTTCGTCCGGTGAATCTGATTAAGCTCTTACCAGGCACTGCCGTAAGTGCTACTTAATCACAAGATTATTGTGGGGAAATCAACTGAGATGATGGAAGTGAAAGCGCTTGGCACGCTTTTAAGCGTGTTAACAAATGTAAGCTCTTAGGAACTCACATTTATGTTTGTAGTTCGTTTCTATTAAGAAAGAGGTCGAGCTTTGCTGTTTCCTGGCCTCCGGTCACCCCACTTTCCCTGGCCAGATTTCTTGCAAATGGATCCAATTAGCCACTGGAAGAACTGAGAAAAGGGTTGGCTCCCTGCAAATAGATGGCTACGAGTTTGCCCTTGTAATGCAGAATATCTTTGCACCTTCAAATGGATTAAAGTGAGTTGGTAACTTGTAACTGCTCTGAGTGTAATTCTCTGGCATGTTCAGAATATATTTCAATCTCCTAATTAATTTGGGAGGTTGAAAATTGTTGATGTTGAAATGGAACTTTTGGCTACTGATTCCCTTCCCCTTTTGGTTGATAAAAACCCACTAATAGAGAAAATACCCTTCGTGTGCTCCTTGCTCCCCTTTTTCATTCACAAGGCTCAGTGTTCCATTGATGGACACATAGTATAATATTTATTTTCTCCTAGTTTAAAACATGTTTATACAACAACTGACTTGGACAAGACATTGTAGTAGGTCCTCAAGACATGAGAAGATGATTATGAAATGGTCCCTGCGCTCAAGGAACTTGCAGTATTGAGAGAAAAGAATGTAGTGGGAGATCTCATACAAGTAGAATTAAATTAGGACAAATAGGGGTTTCACAGACAACCACCATTATTTTATTAAAGGTAGTGTTGTGTCTGTTTTACTCATGATTGGTACATCTTTTGGTGAATGCTGTTTAGAGCCAAGGTTATGTGCTTTTCCAGGCCTTTAGTTATCGTGAAAAATAATTTAAGTGCTTGACCTGCTCCTGGTCCAGTATACATCATCACAGACATGCCCCTGACTCTGGGAACATATTCTCAAAGGACCTGTGTGAGGCACATAAAAGGAAAATTTCTAAAGGTTAATGTTGTTTCTTGTGTTAGCGCTGTGGCTTTGAGATTTGCTGCCCTGTCCCATGAAGATGCATTCCTGAGTCTTGAGCTCTCTTCTCCTTATTTCAAGGTACAGCTAGTCTACCACACCTTCCTAACCATCTGTATCATATTGAGCTTCTCTTTCTTTAAACTGTGGCACATGCAGTCCACTGCTCTGGTCTTGACATTTAATCATAAAGCACCTTGCATTGTTAGTAACTTTCATTATAAATCGTGAATTATTGAGCAGGGATTCAGGGACAACATACAGTAGAGGGAAAAGCACAGGCTTGGAGAGAAACAGATTTGAGTTTGAATTCTGGCCCTGCTGCTTACTGGCTGTGTGATCGAAACTTTGTGAACCTCAGTTTCTTCAACTGTCACACATACAAACTGCCTTCTGCAGGCTTGTTACTCTTAGGTGTGTAGTGAAAATTAAATAAGATAATTATTAAGGTGGGAAGCAGCATTCTCTCCTTAAGCCCTATACAGTGTTAGTGTCTATAGGTTCTATTTAATACTAGTTGAATGAATAAGGGTCTGTCACATTCAGTTAAATTATGAGTGTGGACTAAAGGTTTTTTCTTTCACCTAGAATCATAAAATTTTAGAATACACATCTTTAGATTCTCAGCCTCATGTTTTGCCCTCTATTTGGTGTAGTCCACAATGAGTATTTCTTTAACACTTATTAAATTCAAAGCACTATCTCTTCAAAGACATAGACCAGGCAGAGTTCCAGTTCTCCAGAAGTTTCAGTCTATCTGGGAAACTAGGGCTATCTATTTCTTATGTGTGTTGCCTCTATGCCAATAGCTCAACTTCTGAAAATTGGAATTCTCTAGGGTATGGTCCAGGTCATCTTTTCACTTTACATTCTCCTTGGGTGAACCCATTCACCTCCATGGCTCTAAATACCTACCACTTGCCAGAGACTTCCAAATTTATATCTGGAGTCTAGACTTTTAAACTTCAAACCCATATATCCAATTGTCTACTTAACTAATGCATTTATTCCACAACTACTTCAAATTAAACTTACCTGAAGCAAGCCTCCTTTTCCTCCAAACTTGCTTTTCCTTCCAGTGTTCCCTATCTTCACAGAGTGGCTGAAGCCAGGGACCCAGGAATCATCCTTGTAGTCTCCTGTCTCTCATAGCTCCCTGCCCACATCTAATAAGTCACTGAATCATACAGCTTCTACCTTCAAAATATAATTGGAATTCATCGGATTCCATCTCCATGGATAACACCAAAGTTCAAACTATTGTCATCTGCCCTCCATACCACTGTGACAGCTGTCTCTCAACTCCCTCCTCTAATCCATTTCCATGTGACAACAAGAGCGATCTTTTTAAGCATAGAGCTAGTCAAGCCACTTCTCTGCTGAAAATCTCCTGGTGCCTTTGCTGATAGATTAAGATTCAGAGTCATTCCCAAGCCCCCTGACAGTCCACAGACTTTGCCCCTGCTGATTCCGTAATCCCAGCTCCCACCATTCTCCACCCAGGTGCCTCCTTCTGGCTGTACCAAACTGCTCTTGTGCATCAATGGTCACTTTTTTAGGGAAGCCTTCCATGCCCCCCCAACTATTTAGATGAGGTTCCCTTATGATGTCTCCTTACAAAACCCTGACCTTTTTTTGATTCTTAACTTAATTGTAATTATATAGTACTATTTGCATGAGGATTTGCTTACTGATTTGCCCATTAGTCTGCAAGCTCCTTGAGAACAGACACCGTGTCTCCTCAGCACCCAGCAGTGTGCCTAGCATACATAGATGCCCTATAACTGATGGTTGAGAGAATGAGAGCAGTAAGATAGCTTATGTCAGTTACCAAAGAAAAGCTTAAGACAGTGAGTGTGATGAAAATTCAGGGGAAAGAAAAGATCATTGGAACCTGGGGTGGGTGAGACTTGAGTTCTTTCTTAAAGAAAAACAGAAGAGTCTTCAAAGGTGCTTATGAGCTCTGAATATTCAGGGGACAAAGTGTGTACCAGTTTGGCAGAAGAAGAGTTTCATATAAGGTAGCAATTTGAAATAAAGGTGGGGAAGTGAGTCGAGGCCATCTTGTCGATAGCTGTGGGGGCCAGACTAAGAGATTTAAACTTATTTTTTGCCATTGATAGTTTTTAAGCATGGGTGGTAACATTTGCAAATCTGTGGCCTGAGAAATATATCTTGGGGGACTCTCAGTTGCCAATGAAAGAAATCTATGCTAAATAGGCTTAACCAAAGGGAATTTATTGACGACACATTGGGAAGTCCTGGGATAGACCCACTTTAGGCAGAGCTTGATCCAGCAGCTCAAATGATGTAACTGGTTTCTTCCTGAATCTCTCTGGGCTGCATCCTTTGGGTAGGCTCCTTTCTCTGCCAGGCTTTTTCCTCATGGTGATAGGATGGCTGCTGCAGCTCCAGGGCCACATCTTTCAAGGCTGAAGTCTAGGAAAAAGAGATCGTCAGCTTTCTGATAGCTCCAATAACAGTCCTGGGGTTGCATCTACATGGCTGGGACTGACTGGTTTGGTTCCTGTGCACCTCTCAGGACCACTAGAGGAATACAGTGTGCCAGCTGGCTTAGGCCTAGTTCAAATCACAGCCCTCCTTTCCCAGCTCAGGGAGATCAGCAAAATTTGCCACCCCAGAATGTCTCTTTGGCATGTAGATTATTTTGAGCCGTAAACAAACAAGGCCCAAAAGACCTAGGAAGAAGCTTTGACCTTTCCCCTAACTGCCTAAAGAATGTAGATGGAGGACCTGTTCCAGGAAGGGAGCTATCACCATGGATAGCTGTAGTATGAACTAGGTGTGTAGGCAGGAGGAACCCAGCAAAGGCGGTTATAATTCCTCTCTGTGTCCCACTGCCTCTGCAGGGCCCAGCGATCATTTATCTACCATCTTCCTTCCCTTTGAGGTCCTAAACCACTACCTCCAGCATCCTCTTGTGCCTTTAGCTGACAATGGTATTTGAGGTGAGGGTTTCAGTACAACATTGTGGTGAGTGACTCAGTTCTCCTGGGTCTCTCCTATGTACACATATTATTAAATTTTTGTTTGATTTTCTCCTGTTAATCTGTCTCATGTCAATTTAATTCTCAGACCAGCCAGAAGAACCTAGAAGAGGAGAGGAAAATTTCCTCCCCAACACCACATTGGATGAGAGCACGGGAGGAGCAGATTTCCAAAAGAGAACAGGATCGTTGCTGGAAGCAGGGTACTTAAAGGCTGGGCCCCAAATCAATACACGTCCACAGCAGGAGGGAAGGTCGGAGTGGCGATGTAGAGAATAGAGTGGAGCAGAGAGAGACCGCTGCTGGGGGTTTTTCATTCTTCTGTTTCGTGCAGTGGCCTGAGAGCATTGCACTTGACCGCTCAGTTCTTTGCAACCATCACTGCCCCTCTTATAATGCTCTGCTGGCCAGAGGTCCCCACAGAGCTACTGAATTGTCTCCGTGGAGGTAAATCAGAAGGGAAGAAGGATTTATGATGGATAAAAGGTGTCTGGGGGGCCGTACATTTATCTCATTGTCCGTAAATCAGTCATATGCTACCGTTTAAGAAGAGCCTCACTGCTTCACTTTGGCAGCTACTGCAGCAGTGTGTTTGGGAGGCAAGGCTGCTAACTTGGCAGGATTGTTTATCTATCTAGGCTTCTGGTGATTTAACTTTTTCTGAATTTGTTATTAAAAAAATGGGTTAAAAAAAAAAGACTGGATTCTTTTTTGGTTTTCTCCTAGTTTTTATTTATTACACAAGTAATATCACAACAACAGTCAAGGAAGAAAAAAAAAGGAGGGAAATAGTAGGCTACTGTAAATGTCTTTTTAAAGAGACAGACAGTCCTTGGCAGATGTCTAAATACTGACTTCAATTTATCTTTTATCCTCTAAATGTTGACTGGTCAAACAAACAAACAAACCTCATTCTGTAACAGCACCATGAGGCATATTAGTACAGAGCACAACAGTGCTCTGTTGAATTTTTAAGTAAGTACTGGCTGGGTAGGAAAAAACTATGGTCCTTACTCATTCAATTTTCAGACGGAAGAGTTTGAGGAAATTGGGACTAAAGGAAGGAATCTGTGTGTTTGTTTACCTTTTGCCTGGAGTCATTTCTTCTGTGGCACAGTCTCGTATGTGAAGGAAATGTAGCTTCTGAAACATCTTCAGTCTTCTAGTGTAATCTCTTGAGAGCTGGCTGGGTCATTGAGTTTTCAACTTTCTGAAAACCCCATAGAACCAGGAGAGCATTAAATACATATTTGAGAACATGAGTAATGAATCCTTTTGTTGTGTGCCTGGCTGAGAGGGGAGGATGGCTGATGTGATATTGTGATTTATAATGAGAAATCTATATTTGGTCTTTCTGGCACAGAGCTCCTAAAATCCTTGGAATTTCCTAAATGATGAGAGCCTTAGAGGTGTCTTTTGTTATGTTAATGAAGGGACTTTTGGACCCCACTTAAGGTTGAGGGCTGGTTCCCAGAAGACCCAAATCTGTGATTAGTGGGTTGGAATTTGCAGTCCTACCCACTGCCCTCCAGGAGGGGAGAGGGGCTGAAAGTTGAATCCATTACCAATGACCAATGATTTGATTAATCATGACTCAATGAAGCCTGCTTAAAAACCCCAAAGGACAGGGTTCAGACAGCTGAGCACTTGAGATCTGGGGGAAGTGGCTGGCCTGGAGAGGGCATGGAAGCTCTGCGCCCTTTCCCCAGACTCTGCCCTGTGCGTCTCTTCCATCCAACTGTTCCTGAGTTACGTCCTTTTATACTAAACCAGTGATCTAATAAGTAAAATGTTTCTCTGTTCTGGGAGCTGCTCTAGCAAATTAATTGAACTCCAGGGAAGAGGTCATTGGCACCTCCAATCTGTAGCTAGTTGGTCAGAAGCACAGGTAACAACCTAGGCTTGCAACTGGCATCTAAATTTGGGGCTAGGGGTGGCAGTCTTATAAGACTGAGCCCTCAACCTGTGGAATCTGATGCTTTTTCTGGGTACTGTCAGCGCTGAGTTGAAACCTGCCGGTGCCCAAGAATTGCACTTGCTCATTGATGTGGGGAAACCCTCCTCCCGACATTCGCATTGATCTCTGAACGCCAAAAGGGCTGGCGTGGGACTGTCTCGTGGTAAGATTGTCATCTGATGGACTGACCTTCTCTGATACAGGATTTTTCCCTCCAGCATTTGAAGTCTTTTTAATAACACATGACTCATCTGTTAATTTGGTGTGATTGAGACCATCAAATGGCACCATTTTAAGACCCATAACTGAAAAGAGCATAGCTTGTCTAAATGAGTGGGGGAGACTAGTATCTGCTGAGCCGTTGGACATCTGTAACATCTGACAGATACGCAGGCGGTAAATTGAATAACTAGGCTCTCTCATGTATCGAAAGTGGTTTCTGTAAATAGGAAATCAGCGTTGCCCACAATGAGTCAGATCTGAAGTAATGGTATTCAAAACTGGTGACTCCCACTCAGGTATTTTAAGGACTATGTCAGCCGTTCTTAACCCTTTTCAAAATGCAAGGTACTAGAATGTGACAGGTGGTGACCCTGAAGTATTATCTGTCCCCTCTGGGTTTATCTGCATAACGCACACACAAGCCAGTACAATCAACATTTATCAGCTCATGCCCATCAAAATGAATGGAGCCATTTCCTAAATGCTTCTGTGGAGTTGTGGTTTTCTTGTCTGTGACACCGAGCCTCCAGTTGCCCAGTCCTCACTCCTCTCCTGTTCCCACGAGGCTTCTCCTGTATTCATTCTCTCCCTAGCCAAGCAGACGGGAACACGGCGCTGGCCGCCCCAACCCTCCTTGCCTTCCCACACCCACTTCAATGTCCTGCCCACTTCAACTGGGTGCTGCCTCCAATGAACTATTTTCAGAGCTAGTTTTCAGGAAAATTGAAAAATCATCACCATCCTATGGAAGTTTTAAGGCACTCTTTCTTTTACAGTGATTTAAAAAAAATATGTATTTAACCTCATAAATAATAATGTAATCGATTATACAGTACCAGCACCTGATATCTGGGACCAGCAGTCTGAACCTCGCTTTTCCTTTAAATCAGGGCAATTCTTTACGCCTGTGGATGCCTTGGCGGGTGTAGGCAACGGAGAATTGCACCACTCTCAACTCTCCCTCTTAATCGCACTGTGTTTGCTCTTCAGAGATACATGGCTCTGATGCAGCCGCTCCTGGCCTCTGCTGTGCCTCTCAGCCCCTTCCACCTGCCAGCACTGCACAGCCCTTTGCAAGTTGGTCCCTGTGCTGGGTTGGATGTGGGCAATTCCTCCCCTCAATGCTCTCTTTGTCAGCCCTGAGCATCTAAAGCGAAAACATGGTTGGCAGGAGCAGATGCGCTGCTGTACACCCACCCATGCTCATCCTCATTAGCTGTCTTTCTTCGAGGCAAATCATCAGGGGAATGCAAGTTCTCGTCCTCCTGCAGATGCCAGAAGCCGGATGTTCACTGACTTAACTCCTCCTAAGCAGCAGCTGGGTCCTCCTTCTTTCCTCCTGTGTGTCTCTTGAACCCAGTTTGAGGAAAGAACATTCCTTTGGTGCCTTGGCCAGGAATGTTCTAAATATATTAAGCCACAGCTCTTGGATCAAATGCCTATTATGCAGAAGGCAGGTCCTCTTTACTGTATCTTTCAACCCTCATATCAACTCCGGGAGGCTGGAATGGAGCCAGAAAGACCTGGGTTTGAATGCTGGTGCTGCCATTCCCCAGCTGTGTGACCTGAAGTACCTCAGATGATGTCTCTGAGTTTTCTTTTCCCATCTGTAGAATGAAGACAGTATTCCCCTGTCCTTAGGTCTGCTGTGAGATTTAAGCAGGATTGTTGATGTAAAGCCCTTACCACAAGGCCTTGGCATGTCGTAAGTGCTTAATAAAGGCTAGCCATTATCACAGAGAGGTTGAACTGAGTCAGGTTACTTGACTTATCCGAGATTATACACCTGGCTAGTGATGGAACTGAGCTGTGAATTCAAGTTTTCTATTTCCTTTCCTTCCTCTCCTCCTCTATTAGAAAGGATGCCGTGTTAGTGCCAGAGCACTGTGGGAAAAAAATGGGAACTCCTGGGTACTTTGGCAGTGTGCTATGCAATTAAACTCCAAGGCTAATAATAAAAAATTATAATATGATGGTTAATATCTATTGAGTACCCAGTATATGGTAGGAGCAGGTGAGGCATTTGGCATCTTTTCAACAGTGTTCTCCAAAACTCTGTCATTTGTGTTCTATCGTCACAATTTTTGCCATTTCTGTATACCACCTATACCATTATATTACTTAATTTTCTTTAAAAATTGGCTCTTATTATTACTTAAATAAATGTATTTCGAAAGAAAAGCTGTCAGTATTGTAAGTAGTTAGGATTATTCGCCTTAACTAGAGGATAACCAGGGAAATAGATGCAGTTAAGGCAAAGCCATGTTGTCCAGTTCCAGCTGGATAATTCTCTGGACCTGAAGCCTGTTCTTTGTCAAAGAGGGAGATTAGCAGGTGTTAAGTCTTTAAGACTTACTGGATCCAAACAGGTATTTCCTCTGTCCATAGCTGGAACAACTGAAAAGGAATGGGGAAAGAACAACATTCTAATGTGTGACCCTGTGTACTTTATTGCCAGGTCAACAGGCTACCTAATAATCTCAGTGGTCTCAGTGTCCCCGTTTCCCCCCGAGGGAAACACTGCCATGTGACAAGCTGGCAGGGAGATGTCACCACCCCATTTTACAGGTGAGGACTGAGGCTCAGAGGGTTCATGTCATTTACTCAAGCTCAGGCAACTATCAAGCGGTAAAAGATGGGGTTAGAACTCAGGTCTTTTTTGAGGAAGCGTGGGAAATGTGTCGCACTTCAGTGGGCTTGATGACTGGGCCTGCCCAGGAGCAGCAGAGTGCTTGCATGAGTTTTCTGTTATGAGTTCCTGGCTGATGTCTCCCTCAGTGGCCTGTCATGAGTCTGTCCTGCGTGAATTGACAGCAGCCCCCTTTCTAGCTTTGCTTTTCTTCACCGTGTTCCTTCTCTGCAGAGTATTAGATTCCTCCACAACTGGGGAGGAATCATCTGCTTAGCCATGTGGCCTTACGTACACAATCTCATGTACTTCTCCCCCATCCTGTGGAATGGGCTTGGTTGTCTTTGTTTTACAGCTGAAGACGTGGAGACGCTGAGAAGCTGAGCAAGTTACCAAGGCTGTACATCCAACAAATGACCGAGCTGGAAGGCAAACCCCAGCGTGTGACCAAGCCCCTAGCAAATGCCCTGTTGGGAAGCCACCCTTTCCTCTTACAGTCTGTGGTGAGTCCCCCAGCCCCATCCCCAGCCTCCAGGACTGAAGCACTCATTCCTCCAGCTGCTGGGAGTGTTGGTGGCTGGCTGAGTCCCCTCCACGGCCTGCTTGCCTCTGCAGCACAGCTCTGCGGGGCCAACTCAGCTCCAGGCTCCTGGTGGGATCAGCCAAGCCTTTAGCCGTGACTCCATCACTGTCCTATCCCTCTGCCCACTCTGTCTATGGCCTTCACTCTCCCCACAGTGTGATCCAGAGCACACTCCCCAGGAAACTTGGAAATGTCCATATTCTAGTGCCCGACAGTGAGCGCATTGGCCTGCACCCTACTGGTGGGAGAGGAGAATGGCTTGCGGGCCACGTGGCCTGGATTAAACTCTCACCCTCCATCACTTACAGCAGTGTGATCTTGCAGACTGATTCTCAGAACCTCGGTTTTATTATTTGTAATCCAAGCATGGTAATAATATCTATGCCATCCACTGTGGCAGTCGAGATAACAGGTCCTGTATTTAGAACAGAGCCTGGCAAGTGGTGACGTGGCACATGGCAGTACGTGCTGGGCATCAGTAGTGAAGGACGCCCTCTGCATTTCCCCACTTCCTTGAAATCACACTATTTTCTCAACACTTGTCCTGTTTGCTTGGCTGGCTCTTCTTCCTCCTTCTCTCCTCTTCATTTGGCTAGTCTTCAGCGTCTGTCCCGTTCCCACTTTCTCTTCCCTTCTTTTTCCATGTGTTATCTCCCCAGCCTCCTCCACTCTGCCACTCCCCACTCTCCACTCTGAAAGTGGCCTACAAGCCCTGGAGTGCCTTGAAGAGCCCCTGAAGTGGGCTGCATGTATTTTTTGTTTTTAATTGAAGTGGTTTTTGAGGAGGATGGGCAGACCTGTCATTTGCATGACTAACTGGAGCATGGCCCATTTGGGCTGCTCCAAAAGTCAGTCTGTCAAAGCTTGTGAGTTGTGTGAGCGATTTGGTTTTCAACTTCTGCCCTTGAGTAAGGGCATCCGCCTGTCTGTAATAGGTGCTATTGTCAAGGCTGATAACGCAGAGAAGGCAGGAGGGGGCGTAGAGAAGGGGGAACTGCCATTTGAAGTTCGGTGACAAGACACGGAGAAAGGGATTCTGCAAAAGTCCCAGAATAATGAGGACAATGATCCATTGTTCTCTGGGCTTCATTTTTAGACTTGTTTTGATTAGTACCTTAAATCTCGGTTGTTTACATGTGAATTACAAGACTTCGAGGGAAACATAAAACCCATGAAAATTATATGCGGAGGAATTCCACCGATGGCTTGTGTTTTGGATTCAGTTGATTGACAACTAAATCAACGAAAAAATATTTTCTGATGTCAAAGGTTAGCGTTAAAAAGCGTGGTTCTAGGAGGAGAGGGGACTGGGAGAGGAGAGCCAGCACCAGAAAAGTTGAAAAGTGGGGAGAGAGCTAACATTTCCTGGTCAACACCATACGCTCTGTACCTGACATATGTTTTCTCATTCAGTATTCAGAAGACGAAGGAGAGGATCTGTTACCCTATTTTATAGATAAGGAAATGGGGACTCAGGGAAAAAAACTCTTCCTCAGGCCACACTCAGGACGGTCTGACCCTAAAGCCTGTGTTCTTAACCCCCACCCCTCCAGAAGAACTGACTGACTTAGGAGTAGGGCACCATGATGCTGTGACTTTAAGGTCTTCAGGCAACTTTCATTTCTGTCATTAAACCATGTGACATGTAGGGACAGTGCTATAAGGTCATGGCTAAACAAGATATTCCCAAGTAGTGACCTTGCTTTGTTTATAACACAAACAAATCAGAGTCTTACGATGGATTCACAGCCCTCCTCCCTCTACACCCATCCTCCCCCAAACACACACACACACACACCGTGCACTCGCTCTCCTTGATTCAGAAGAGTCTTGGGCGAGCTTCAGTTCTGTTCATTCTCATACTAGCTTAGCTATGGTTCAACCCATTATAGCCAGATGGATTGAGCCTGCTTTCAATCTGCTTTCTGAGTTTAGGAAATTCTGGAGGCAGGTGGTGTGATAACACCTGGGTACTAAGATAAGGCCTCGTATTGCCCAGTGAAATCCTTTCATCACACGTGTGTGAAAAATTCTTGCTTCTATGAGGAGCTATTCCAAATGATTTCTTATCTGATGCCTTTTTATGACTGCTGCAAAGGCAAGAGAAGGAGAAATTATTTTGAAACAGAGAGTTTAGGAAAGAAAGAAAGATGTTTCCTCTCCTCTGTGCTTGATTTTTTTTTTAAATAACTTTTGCGGTTGAAATTTGATACTTGTGGTTTTGAAGAGTGAAATTCCCAAGGCTTTACATTGGACTTTTGTGGGGCTCAGGTCTGGCTGCCTTCCCACAGCCTGAGCTGAGCGTGATCGGAACTGTTAATATTGGCAGTTGAACTTACAGCTGATAAACAACTGCCACTAGTTCACAACAACATCTCAAAAGTTAAGTAATTTAAAAGTGGAGTGCGTGTGAGGGTCACTGCTGGCCTCATCGTGGTGTTACAAGAGGTGATGCTGGGTGTCCCTGAATCTTGGGTTTGAAAGGTCTTTCCAAGATTCTTCTTGGTTGCCTACAGTCCAAGGATTTCATAAGGTCAAAGAAAGGCCCCTCAGAGAACATGTGAGCAAAGACTGTGAGCCCAAAGCATCAATTTTGCTTTTTCCCTTTACTCCTGCCTGTGAAATATTTTCCAACTATTTTCCCACATTGTTGTTAAGCAAGTAGTTCTTCGTGCTTTACTGCCTAGACTTTCAATATAAGGGGTTGAACCATTTGCTTCAGGAATAAAATGTTCACAGGACTCCCCCACTGGGAAATCCACTTGCAAGAATAAAGCTTATGCCATGGCCTCAGGTTAAGAAACCCATTTACATTTCTTGCAAATGGTCCCCTCCAACCTGCCCTCACCTTCACTTCCCAGCTCACACCCTCTGGGGTTCTGATTTAAAAAGCACTTAATGAGGGTCCTAATTAGAACCTGATCGGGTTGCTGATGAAGTAGTTGACAGCCCAGATCAATTAAAAAGGGGGAAAGAAGCCTCCCTGGCCTTTTGTTTGCAGCCTCTCCAGGAGATGACATTCTCTTTTTAATTGCTTCGAAGCAGGCTTTGCTGGACCAATCGGCCTCTGTCTTCGCCTCTGGGCCCCTGGTCACGTGGCCTGTGCCAGCGAGAGGCTGCACTGCAGCAGGAGGGAAGCATTTGGACTTTGGAGAACAAGGTTTCTCTTTCTCTGTGCTTGAAGCTTCATAAACCTTACACTTGTAAGGGGATTGTTCTGCCTACCTGTCCTCGCCCCTGATCACCCACATAATAGCTATAAACCCCGATTAAGCTGAATTACCATTTAACCAGCACATCCCCCGTAGTGTATGTATGTATATATCTGAAAAAGTAGCAGGGAGAATTGAAACCAGAGAGACATTATAAATAATATTTCTTCTTTTTTCTTTTTCTGCTTACCTGGATGCTGGACCTTAGACACAGAACTCTAGAGTTTTGACGATTATTTTTGGAAGAAATAATAATAGTGGGTGAATTCTGGCATCGTAGGCATGACTTGGGAGAAAAGGAAGTTGATTTCTAGGTTGCATGCATCTCACACAATGTGTGAGGATTACTGTGAAGCCAGGCCTGCAAATAAGATGGGAGAGCCTGCTGATGGGAAGCAGACGGTGAGATGAGGGAGAGGGGACCCCTGGAGAAGGGCGGTGGGTGGTGTCCGGGTGTTTACACTGAAGAAGAGAAGGGTATTACAAGTGGTTTAACAAAATATTTTTAAAAAATACATATTGAGCATCTGTTATATGCCAGGCACTATAGTGGTCAGGGGTTCTAGAGCACTGAATGAAACATGACTCTTTGGAAGACAGACCAACCAATGATTGTACATGAAGTGCGTAAAGTGCGGCAGAAGATAAATTCTGAGCGCTGTGGGCAAGTCCTATATGGACATTGCAGAAAAGAAGTTTCAGCTGAGACATGAAGTTTAAATACGAGATGGCTAGGCAGAGGGGCCAGAACAGAGTCTCCACTGCAGGGATGGCACAGAGGAAGTGGGAGGGAGCGAGGGAGAGAGAGCACAGGTTTTGTTCTAGGATCTGAGAAAAGTCCCACCTGTTGGAGCAGAGAAAGGAAGGGAAGGATTTCATGAGCTGAGCCTGGAGCGGTGCCCAGTCATTCACAGCCTTTTAAGTCACACGAAGGATTTGGGACTGTTCTTGCAGTGAGGAAGGCATTAGAGGGTTTTAAGCAGGGGATTCTTATGATCAGATTGTATTCTTGAACTATCCCAGCAGCTGCGTGGGGAACTGAGCAGAAGGAGTCCAGATGGGAAGTCGGGGGGCTCATTGGGGTTTTTACAGTGGTCCAAATGGAAGTCACCGCTGGCCTGAACTAGGGTCCCGACAGCGGGGGTGGGAGAAGTGGGTAGGCTTGAGACACCTTTAGAAGTTAGAATGAGCAAGAATTGCTGGTTAATTGGATGTTGGTAGTGAGGAAGAGGGCATAGGCAAGAATGGTTCGTAAACATATGCTTGAGCACTGGGTTTTATAGTGGGACCATTTACTGAGATTAGGAGCGATGGGGAGAGAGTAGAACTGGGGCGATTATAATTCAAGCCCTGGCCATATTTAGTTTGAGGCATCGAATGGCAGGGTCAAGTAGGCCAGTGGGGTTGGTGGGTCTGGAGCCTGGATGAGCTGGAGAAGCGGGAGCACTCAGCCCACAGCAGGCTGTGAATCTGTGGCATTCCATGAAATACCCCTCCTAGAGGGCGCTCAGACCTGCAGCAGAGCCCTGAGGAATTCCATCGTTTAATGAATGGCCTCTTAGAGAAGGAGGAATGGGGAGTCGCCAAGACAACTAAGAAGAAGCTTCCAGAGACAAGAAGAGAAACCTGGAGAGGACCTCGCTGTGACGGTTTTCACGTCCAAGGCTCTCTGGGAGGAGATCACGGTGGACCAATCACCACTCAGGCCCGAGAGCACTGATTTTCCAAAATGTTTGAGTAACAGAACTCCTGAAAGTAAAATCTTACATAGATGACACGGGGAAGAGTGGGGGCTGGGCTTGGGGCCCTGCTCGCCCAGCCTTCCTCTTGTCAGCCCCGCTCCTGAACCCCAAGGCTCTGAAGAAGGACGTTGGAACAGCCCTACCCTAGAGGACAGCCACCTGGCCCACTGAGCGAGGGCTCCTCCCAGCAGAATCATCTCGGACTGTCTTCCAGGGCCACACCCACTCCGCCCCATGAACCCACCGAAGGCCTGGCTCCTTTGCTCCCTGGAGCTTACGGAGATCTGTGTTACTCCAGGTTAGGAAGTATCAGGGAGCCGATTACCAGACACCTCCCCTCTTCCCCCATCAATAAATGCCTCATAATCCTTTGAAACCCATCTTAGACGTCATTTACTTCACGAACCTGCCGGGGCCCCCGATTCAGAACGGATCCTGCCCCCACTCCACGCTGCTTTTCGCTGCAGTCATTTCACAGACAACTTGGATTATTTGTTTACACTCCCCTTCCTCCCAGACTCTGAGTTTCCCTAGGGCAGGGACCAAGTCTGTACATCTTAAAGCCAGGATAGTGCCTGGCACAGTATGGGTGGGGAATACATGTTTGCCCCATTGGATTAAATCACATTGTATTAAACTTGAAAGGGCCCTCAGATAGTCTCCAGTCCTGCCTTCTTGTCAGTGAAGGAGAGGATAAGCTCCAGCTCATCGCTGGCAGAGCTGGTTCTGAAATCCAGACTCCTGACTTCCAGTCCAGTTTTCTTAGGATCCTTCCTGCCGTGCTCAAGAGTTAGCAGCACTGAATAAATATGTAAATGTTGGGGGAGAAACTCCCCAGTTTGCAAGCTGCGGGTGGCTCCTGCTGGCTTAAATGGTGCTGTCTCAGTATCGCCCACCAGGCCCATGGCGTCAAGTGACTTTCTGCGGAGTCGCTTGCTTTTCGTAAGTAGGAGTGCGCTTGGCCTCTCCCGCTTGCCCTCACCACCTGTCATGGTTCTGGCTCCTTCATGATTTCCTGTCACTTTAAATTCTTACTTTCAGAAACAGGGCCATTTCCTAGGGGAAATGCTTTGTTTGTTTGTTTTTAATTTCCTCTTACAGGATTTGGCCCAAGAATGGTTCCAATATAAAGGCTCTGGCGCTTTCTGTGTTTGGACGGGGGTTAGCAATTCCTCGGGGGAAAAAGTAAAATTGGACTCTGTTCCTTAGAGACAGAGTAACAGTTCTTTTTTTTTTTTTTTTTGAAGTTGAAGAGCGGGTTCTCAAGAGGCATCCTTGAGTGTAAGAGGGGCCAAAACTTCTCTCTCACCTTCAGTACAGGCGATGCTGTGACCCCACCCCACCCCCAATTTAGAAAGAACTGGCTGACGGGGCCGAGAACCTGCCTGTTCACTTCTCTTTCCTGTTTCTCAATTTCCTGGGGCAGCTGTTTCCCTTCAGGTCCCCGCCTCTCGCACTAGGCCACCTCCACCTCCCAGCTTCTGGCTACGAATTATTGTCAGCCTGACCAATTTTGTTGAGGAAGTGGAGAAGGCAGTAGGAAGGAAGAGCAAAAGCTCTGGACTTGATGCCGTGTTCAAACCCCAGCTCTGCCGCTTACCAGTGTGCACTCTGCCCCTTAACGTTAGCTCCATGAGCCTCAGTTTCTTCCTTTGTAGACTGGGACTGATAGCACCTCCCTGGGGAGGAGGGGTAGTTGTGAGGACTGGTGAAAATGAATACAAAGCGCCTGGCCAAGTGCTTGTCCCACGTAAGCCACCTAATGAACATTTGTTGTTAATTAATCACATTACTTTAGGTGAAATCACTCACTGTACTTGCCTTAATCCTGGTTGCACAACAGAAACGGTTCTGACTGGTTACGATTGATCCGTCTGCTCACCATTTTCATGGACGTGAGTGCCTGGTGCGGTAGATGCTTTGCCGCTCTAATTACTGATGTCGTTAACATCACCATCCTGATGCTTTTTGATGGACTTGCTCTTTTAAAGATAGGTTCTTGTAACCGGATGCAAACAAAGAATGAAACCCGGATCACGTTATGTATTTTGCCTGTTTTGAATTAATATGAATTAATCTGTCAAAAGAAAGAGATAAAAGTGTTTAACCTATGGGGGCACTTGGACTAATGGAGCCCCGATTCTGCAGCTGCTCAGGGTATCCTTGGCAACTGGTTAGGCGAGAGCCAAGCTTCCCAGAGCTCTGCTTTTGGATGGAGGACACACAAAGGTTATATTTTCAAAGCTCTTTGTGTCTGTCAGCTAATGTCTGCAGGCAATATGTGGCTTTTAGAGAGCCTGTTGAATCACGAGCAAGATGTGGGTAGCCAGATTCTTTCCCTTGAACAGAAATATTATACTCTTTACACAAATGTCTGATTTTGATTTAATAGCTCTCTGGTTAAGAGGTGCCATATAACAGCATCTTAACCCTAGTTTAAGAGCATCCGGAAGGATTTTTTCTTTCTTTGTATCTTTATACCAGAATCCATCACTTTTCTACTCAGGGGCACTCCCTGAAGGAGCCCAGCTACTTGATAGGCCATTCGTAACATCAAATACAATGACTTGTTTCTCTTCACTCTTTTTGCAGTATTGGGGATTTGCTGGAAACTGTTTTAGTACAACCTAGTGGTACCCTAAGGAAATAATTAGGAGCACCCCAAAAGCTTAAATCCATCTCAGCATTACTCATAGTAGGAAAGCATTGTCAACACCAGAGATGTCCAGTAGTGAAGCCTTGGTGAAGGAGATGAGCCCACACCATACAAGGGAGACTGATGCAGCCACTAAATGTTGCATTTAGGAAGGTTTTAATGGCAGACATGGGAACATTTTATGATGTCATGTTAAAGTAGGACATAAAATTGTATGTTATGCCTGATCGTGACTTAAATTTTAAAAGATACATAGATGAAGACAGTCGACTGAAAAAAAAAACACACGCATACAATCTGAAAGTTGAGAGTTATGTTTTATTCGGCGGACATTTCTGAGGACTTAGACCCGGGATGACAGCCTCTCAGATCACTCTGAGGGGCTGCTCCAAAGAGGCAGAGGAGGAGCCAGGATATATATGAGTTTTGCAACAAAGACCAGGTAGTTGAAACATTGAAAGATTACTGTTAATTAGAGAAAGCCAGATATCTCAAGTTAAGGAATTTAGTGCTCTTCTGTGTGTAGGAAGATGCAAGAGTCTGGGCGCATTGAAATCATCCCTTTAATATGCACCTAGCTAGCTAGGGCCAGTACCCTGTACTTCCCATACTGGGTCCCCTTAGGTGGCACCACTGGGGGTGGCTGCAGTGGCAGAGGGCTTGGCAGCAGGTGGCCTGCTTGGTTAAGATTTCCTGATTTCCCTCCGGCTCACCATGGTGGGTGGTGAAGTAGTGGCTGATGACTTGATGGCCGCA
This sequence comes from Camelus ferus, assembly GCF_009834535.1. NCBI lineage: Eukaryota > Metazoa > Chordata > Mammalia > Artiodactyla > Camelidae > Camelus > Camelus ferus. The sequence continues at coordinate 13,754,858 of NC_045708.1, read as the reverse complement.
GCATTCTGAGTTCACTGATTTGGCAGGCGATACTTTTCATTCACAAGACTGAAAGGAAATGTTCCAAGATGATAACTGTACTAAAGTTGTTCCCTGGGAGTGGGCCTATAAGTGATTTTTATTTTGTTCTTTGTATTTTTCCATACTTTCTAATTTTTCACAGTGCACAGTAATAACTTCAATTTAGGTGAAAGTGTTATTTAGTGAAAGTCAAGACAAAAGCTCATAGGCCCAGGGAGGTGATGGTGGTAGAACCTTTAAATTAGAAATTGGTAGCAAGTGGCAGAGGCTGGATATTAATGTTTAGCACTGATATAACATCTCATGGGAGGCTTTTATGGTCTTTTATTGCACTTGAGCTCATTTTCATACCATCCCTGTGTGGCAGGCAGTAGGAATTGTAATGATTTTTGTGGGTGAAAAAAAAAAAAACAGGGACAGAATGAGCACTGCATTTTGCTTCTGCTGGTGTTTTTAAGCTGTGAAATTCGGGCCCACATGAGGACATGTTGCTACTGTTCCTCATTCACAGACACATAGACATTTAGGATTGGCAGGAACCGCAGAAACAGCGTGCTGTCCACTGCCCTACAAAAAGGAGACCGAGGGGAAACAGTGAGTTGGCCTAGTACGTGGAAAGGTCATTCCCGTGCTCACTTGTTCAGCACAGGGAATCTGCCCAAGGAGCCTTCTGCTTTAACATATGACATTATACCTGCGGAGACTCCTCCAAAGAAAGGGGAGGGATGCTGGATTTTTACCGAGTGGATTGGAGATGGGGCAGGTAAGGAGGCTACTGGCAGCCAGAGAACGTGGGCCAACCTCCTGCTTGCTGAGTTCTCCCCAGGTCAGTGTATCTGGGGTTCTTCTCATCCCCCTGTAACAGTCTGACAACCTAGGCTCCTCCTCTGTGGCCCTCCAGTCTCCTACCACCGATGTCCCCAGCATGCCAGTCCATCTATGAGAATTCTCGTCTTTGGGATTCAGAGTATATTCCCCTTAGGGCGACAAAAGAATTCTAAGCTACTCTCCCTCCCAGTTTTCTGATGTCATTTTTTAAGGTGGTCACAGTCCAGATTCAGAGGAGGCAAATACACATATGCCCTAACAGTTACCATCTCTAGTGTTTTCATCAGTGCTTAAATGGAAGATGAGTTTTTTTCTGTAGCATCCAGGAGTTTCCCAGAACTCCAGAAAAGGCAGATGTTAATGTGAAGATGCAACTTTTGGAGTTTAACAGATACCTGGGTTTGAATGGAGGTTCTTTCTTTGGCTAGTTGACCCTTGGTTTCTTCAAAGTGTAAAAAGAAGGAAATCAGAATAACATAACAGTGGCTGTGTTAGTTGGGATAGGGTATGCTATGCTGCTGTAACAAGTAAATCTGGAAATATCAGTAGTTTAGTACAGGGAAAATTGAGTTTTTGCTTGTGTGAAATCTGATGTGTATTACCTGGGCCCTCCTCGATCTGGTGAGTCTGGGATGCAAACTTTTATTTAGTGTTGCCACCATCTAACATGTGACTTCTAGGGTCACTGAGTTCTGGAAGAAAGCACTAAAAGGTCATGCACTGTCCCTGAAATGCTGTGTCCAGAAACGACACATGTCACTTCCTCTCATATTTCATTGATTGACTCAAACTCATCATATGGCTTTGCTTGACTGCAGGGGGATTGGATGTTTAAGGGAACACAGGGGCCACTGAGTGCGCAGTAAATGTCTCTGCCACATTACTAACATTAATCGAGCCCTTCCCATGTGCCAAGCGTGCTATAAATGCTTTACACGCTGATCCCACTTACCCTAAACCTTATCACGTAGTTGCTAATACCTCCATCATATATAGGATAAACTGAGCCACAGGGAGGTTAGGCAACTTGCCAAAGTCTCACAGCTAGTGAGTGATGGAGCCAGGATTTAACACCAAATAATCTGACTCCAGGGACTGAGTTCTTAACCTCAACACCCATTGCCTCCCTAATAATACCTCTCCTGGTAGGGTTTCTGTAAAATTATAAGCAAAGTAAATAAAACACTTGTTATGCAGCGTCTGACATGTCAGAATTACTCACAAATGACAGCTATTTTTTTCTATCATCATTGTTGTTGTTGGCTACCTCAGATCATTTCTGAGTCAAGGCAGAGTATAAATAGACGTCGATGTGATAGAGCTTTATTAAAAGGTATCTCTTTTTCTTGGCATCTGGGGTTCCATGGACTGCTTTAATATAACCTTGCAGAGAAGTATCATGTAATTACCGTGGTGTGGAAGTATTTTAGCAAGTCGTGTCCATTCTTACCCTGTAATGGCATGAAAGCAAAGTCTACGTTTTAATTACTGGCTTGCCATGTCTCGTTACTGGTATCTGCTGGGCTGCTCTGAGCAAAATTTAAGGACACAACAGTAGTGTATGTTGTATTTGTTTTAATTAAACATTAGCACTGTTCTTGACTGGTTCTCTGGGTAGTTAAAGCAAAGAGACTGTGCTGTAATGTGATTTCTGCACCGTTTGGGGTAGCCAGAAATACATTTGGTGTTAAAGTGACTCCCCTGCCTCTTTCCTGCCAGGAGTTAATTGATATCCCTCCTGCCCTTTCTCAGGGAGCCTTGGCCGCTGAAGACGGCCTGAGGGATGGGCAAGTGGGTAGGCAGGATGATCCTGAGCAATGAAACTGTTTGGGATTCTCTAGCTCTGCATAGGCCAGTGAAGGATATCACTGAGTTTGTAGAAGGACCGGGGCAATCAGTGACGCAAAGAAATATGACTGTGCTGGCTGGTGCCAGTCCTCGCCAGGTGGGAGATGGAAGGCAGAATCTTGGTACTGGAGAAATATCTGTAATTCTTCCCTCACACTCGGAGTTGGGGGATGACTTCTTTTTATTTCTTACCTTCTTTCAGAAGCCCAACTTCTGCCATAGATGGCAGCCCACTGCCATCTGACAAAAGAAGATGTACTCATCGGAATCTCTTACTGAACTGTCGATTGTGAGGTGGTGCTGTGCTCAGCAATGGACCAAGATAGAAGGATCAAGAGATGCACTGCCCCGGCTCATCACACAGAGATGGATACACAGTAAACTAAACAAATCAGAACCGCAAATGTGCTAAATAGAGATACGCAGGGGAGTGCAGAGGAAGGGGTGATTCACTCTGAGGGTCCGGCTACGGGATTGCTGGCCACCTCACAGACCACTTGTACTAATCAGAACCCACAAGTACCATTATTTCTAAGAACTAAATAGGTTGCGATAGGTAATGTAATTCCCCAATATCATTTTAGCTTTAAGTGATTATCATCTTGATTGATCTTTGGGTTAAGTACTGATACTTCTGACATTTTGGAAACTATGTCAGCCAGATATTGGTCACATTTTAAAATAAGTCTTTAAAAATAAGCGTTCTGCAAAATAACATGTATTCTATGACTACAATTATACGAAAATACCCATATATGTGTCCACCACCCAGATGGGAACATGCACGGTGAAGTAGTTATTTTCCAGTGGTGAGATGATGACTTCTTTTTTATGGAAAAAAAATTTTTTTTCAGTATTGCATTGCCTTCAATTTAAAGAGAAAAGAGCAAATAATTATTTTGTTCTAGCCAAAACATTCCTTTTTTTTAAAAAAAAAATCAGTTGGAAAAGCATCAATGGTGAGGTTGAGAAAGGGAATCTTTAAAAATAACTCAGGAACAGTCACACTTGATGGAAATTCTGACCTTTGGGCAGAGAACTTGAAAGGGGTTTTAAAGCAGAAACACAATTTTAGGGAAATACAGGAAGCTTTTAGAAGCCAGCAGATCCCAGTCTAATTACAGATTTGCTATTGATATTTTTTTGAAACATTAGAGCAAAACTAAGAACATGCTATATGTGAGGAAAATTTCCCCATAACACACAAATGCCATAAACCAAACCATATTTCTGTTTGTTCTTTATGTTCTAATATTTGCTCACATATAGGCACACAATTTTGACATAGCTTTAGATACATTTATTCAGTTTTTTTTTCCCACAAAAGACTCTTAAGTATTTTTTACTTACACTGTACAATACTGTATTGTTTCAAACATGCAGAGAAGGGTTTACTGACTACACTTTAAAACATCAATATTCTGGAACATTTATTCACTTGAACTATTTGACCTTCTCTTTAAAAAAAAAATAGCATTGAGATTGTAACTAAAAGGAAAGAGGTGTCAGTCTTGTCATCTTTGACTTAAACAGACATGAGGAAAGGTGTCGGTCAAGGTGACCTGGATCCCCACCACTAGGGGACTCCATGGCCAGGACTCTGTGGCAGAGAGCCTTTGGTCTAAGGTTCTTCCTAATGCTTCAGAGCGTCTGATCTATGAGGCTGACATTCTAGAAAGCTGAGCCACAAATGAAGATCCAGCACCGCGCCTGCAGCAGAACCCTGTGGTATCTTGTCCTGGTGAAAACAGGATGCATATGGCCACACAGGCGATGCCGTGAGGTTCAGAGTGCAGGACCTGTCTCCAGGAACGTGCCTGGCCTGTCCGACCTTAACCTGGGCTTCACCCTTTAAAACCACATTGCTTTTTGAAGTGTAAGCTCCTGACCATTTCCTGTTCTGCCCTGATTCAACCTGCAGAGCCTGATTGCACCATCTCAGTCTGGTCCTGGCAGAGCTGCAGCCAACCTTGCCTTTGCTGCGCTGGGCCAAGTGGAAACGCTGAACAGATACCCGCGGGATGGCTGCAGGTCTTGGTCAGCTGCAGTTAGAGACACAGCGCCATCTAGTGGAATGAACAAAAAAGCCCCTCATTGCTTTTTTTCTTTTCTTTTTGTTTTTAATTAGCCGATTCATTGAAGTAGACCAAAGAATCAACTGTCCTCATTTGATACCAAAGGAGCCTGAGAACCAGAGAAGGAAATGGATTTCCCAAATATCACACAGTCAGCTAGGGGCAGCTTCGACACTACAGAAGCTGGTCACTGGAGCCTTGGTTCAGCATTCCTTGCCCGACACTGAAATAAAGAAACCAGAAGATAAAAGAGCTTCTAGTTTTGGTTGAGGGGCATTTCAGCTCTCTTCTGAGGTGGAAGTGAACATGTGTGGGAGTCAACATCTGAAGAGAAGTCTCAGTTATTTATTGTTCTTGGCCAGACTCCTGGTGATGGGTGCAAGGCTAGAGCAAATACAGTTGTCCACCCCTCTCCTTCTCCCCTACCAATCTGCCATGAAACTGCACAAGATAAGACCACATACGTTGCACTGGGTTACAGAGCAGAAGATGCCACAGGTGACCTGTGCCCAGAGGAGAGAGAAGAGAAACAGCATGTGGGCTACCAGAACTAGTCTTTCCCAGCACTTTTCCCTCCCACATTTTTTTGACCTAAGGAGAATGTTGCACCTTTGTGGTCCCCAGGTGCTTCCTGGTCCTTCCAGGTCTCCAGATCCCAGAAGAGGGATGGGAGAGGGAGGTGGGGAGCAGCACCCTTGTTTCCTGCACTCTAGAGGCGGCCATGAGGAATTGCACAGTATGTGCGCTTCCCAGCCAGGTCTGCAGCTAAAAGGCATCCAGGCTGGGTAGATTGTGGAGGGAAAAATGCACGCTGCATTATTCAGTGTCAGTTTGCAGGGTGGAGGGAAAGGTGAAAGCCATCGCCTAACTTCATTCCCTCGAAATAAAATCCTAAATGTTGACTTGCAACAGATGGCTAAGCTTTAGGGTAAATCTTTCTCTAGTTTCTCATGGATAACCTAAAACAGCAAAAGGATTTCTTGGTGGCATTCTCTTCCTTCAGAGTCTGGGCCTTCCCTTGACTCCTGGACCATCATTTCAGCAGGAAGGATGATCCATCTTGCCTGAAACTGAAGGTCGTTGGTGGAGACTTAAACCGTGAATGTGAGTATTCTGTTAACCTTTAAGCTCATGCGTTTCATTTAATTTCTTTAAATCAGATTAGAGGAAGGGGAACGATTCATGCCATTTGTTTTTCTAACCCAGGGAATCTGACTCGGGGACTTCTGTGGATTGGAATGTCCTGAATTGGCCAAGACTGGACAAAACCTTCGGTGCCCAGGGCCCTGGCAGAGTCACAGGGCAGTATCACGTGGCCCCATTCATCCCAGGCAAAAATGTTCTGGGTTCTCCGGATGACAGTGTGGCTGATGCCGAGCGCTGAAGGCCTGGGCTGCAGCCCCCAGACCGAAAGCCCACCCCCAAGCGGGGTCCTGCTTCCACCTGCTTCAGTCCCCTAACCATCGCTACTGTCCTGCTCTCCCAAAGTCATCCTCCTCCAAAAGTGTGTGGTTAAAACTGGGCTCTGTGGCAGCATCCAGGAGTCTGTTGAGATGGAGAAGCACAGACTGTTCTTCTTTTCAGCCCCATACATCCCTGAAAAAGGGGCTATAAAGGGTATCTTCATGATGGAGATCACATTTCCCGCAGGAACACTGTTGTAATTGGGGTGCATTTCTAACCAGAGTCCTGGCAGCGAATGAATCACAGCGCTATCCAGCAGCAGGTCACAAAAGCCAATATGTCCCCAAGCCTCTGTAATCGTACACCAGAAGGAAATCTCTGACGAGCCTTTTTCCCTTGATGCTGGCGGGGGCCCCCAGCTCATGACTCAGCGTTCCTGAGCCGAGCCGTCCCTCCCCAGCCACGCACGCTGGAGCCCCTTCATCTCCTCTCCTGGCCTTGATTTTGATCCCCAAGTTGCTCCACCCTGGCTGGCTCATCTCCTTTCCTCACCAAATTCACTGAACTCAAAGACCTCTGAACAGTTCACAATTTCATACGCCCTCCTTTCCCTGCAGTACCCCGCCCCCCCCCACCGCAGGATGTAATCCACGCGGTGACGAGCAGCACCCCGATCGTCCTCATCACCTCCCTCTTCACGTTATTGGACCTGGACCGCGATGAGCGTGTGAAGAAGCCCCCTGGGTAACGCACTTACGGGTCAGAGCTCTAAAACAGCCTGAACCACTACGCTTCAAGAGGAAAGGGGAGCTAAAGAGGGCACTCCTTGGTGGCAAAGGTATTTATTGTCCTCTTTCTAGGCGCCAGGCTCTTTCCAAGGCACTCAGATACAGCTGTGAATAAAACAGATGAAAACCCACACAGAGCTCTAGAGGGGAAGGCGATGGCATCGGTCTGATGACTGGAAAGACCGTTGGCGTGGGAGCCAGAAAGTCTGAGGAGCTAGTCCGATGCTTCCCCTAACCGGCTAAGTCACTTCTCCCTCTCTGATCCAGACTCCTCACCAGAGTCCTTCCCTGTGACCATCTAAGGGTGCTTTGATTTGTGACCCATCTTAAACTGTAGAGTCCTTGGCTTCCCAGCCGAGAGAGCGGAGCTCCCCCGCCTCTCCATAAGTATGGCTCCCCTCCCAGCTCTGCCTTGCGACTCTTTTCTGCTTTGAGTATTCTTTGGTCTTAAGAAAGAAAGAAAGAAAAGGAGCACCTCTCCATCGGGTTGCCCTGCCTGCCTTCCTCCGTCATTCCCCTGTAGCCTCCCTTCTCCATTTCTACGTAGTCACAAATATTTTTCAAGAACCGTCAAATGACCCCTTCTTGAAAGATGGTGGCTGTGGGAAGATGCCTCTTTGGGGTCAGTGCGATGCCTTTGGGGGCATCTGTTCTCCTGGGCATCTCAGGGAAGCCAGCAGACAGATCACAGGGAGGGATTCAGTACAGTTGGTGCAACAGAACCACTGGAAACCAATTAACAGGCTGAAAGCCAGAGAAAGGACGGTGGCCAAAGAGCAGGCACCCCGTGGTAAACAATTACCAGTGTGGGCAGGGACGGCCATGTAGGTCAGCTCTCAGCCAGGAAATAGTTTTACGAGAGCAAAATGCGAATCCCTTCTGGAAGCACAACCTAGGTAAAGGTTTTCTTTCTGTCTTTGGGAAGGTGACCACCTGGTCGCCATGCAACCCTGCCTTGGTTTTGGAGACAGCTGGTCTGGGCTTCTATCTCTCCACCAAAAGTGGCTCAGGGACCTTTTAACCTTGACCTTCTGGGGGATGACATGAGATGGGGTTGGATCCTGCTTTATAAACTAGGTCTGGACAGGGTGCCTGGACTGTAGTCCCACATTTTCTGGCCCAGGTGTGGGAGATTCTTTCTTGTTTGTTTTTCAGAGCTCACCTTTCAGCACCTATGGTGCTTGTAAAGACCGGCCAGTTTTAGACAAATATTCAGGGAACCCAGAAATTCAAATCAACAGCCAAGTTTTAAGGACTATTCTGCAGGGATTTGGTGAAGTGAGACAGGAGGCTCTGGGTTTCTGATCCAGCTGGGGGTGAAATTGAGTCCCAGGAGCCCGTGGGTGCTCAAACCCAGAGGTTCAGGTGACCTTTCACCCTGTGACCTTTCACCTCCTCACATGCCGTGGGCACAGGCTCCTATCGTGTACAACATGCTTCCACGTTTATTCTCTCCCTTCAGTCCCTCAGAACAGTTTGGAAAGTGAACAGGGCAGGTGTTAACGCCTCCGCTTTGTAGAGAAGGGAACCGAAGCTCGAAAAGGCTGTGGGTGTGTTTGCTGAGCTGGTATGCGACCTGCCAGCCTGGGGCGGGGGTCCGGGGCTGTCTCCTGCGGAGGCCGGGAATCTTGGCACCACACCATAGGGTGTCGGGTGTCTCCTGAGAGTTGGGGTCCGACAGGCGGCTGTGCTCACAGAAGCATCAGTCTGCTGTCTCCTTTACCCTTCTTCTGGGAAGCTCTTTAGGTTTACAAGTGACTCATGGAGGCTGCTCCCAGCACGCTGCTCGGTAAGGCCCTTGGCTCCCTGGATACCATTTTCCCTCAGAGGTCACAGAACCCTGATGGGCATTTTTCTAGGCAGTTCTTGACTCTGCTTCAACAAGACCAGAGGGGAAATGCATCCTCTAAATATCCATTGCTTCCCAGGGGAGTGACAGTTGCCGTTTGCCCAGGGCTTCAGAGGTAACTAACTACTCTTTGGTCCCCACTCCGATACAGCTTCGCCCTGAGGCTGTTTCTGTTACCGACATACTTTGGGCTCTGGCTTATGAGGACACGTTGCACAAACCCCAAGACCCTCCCCTTCTCGGGCACTGGGTGGGGCAGCTCTCTGGCGTACAGCCCTCGTGCTGGTTGGACTTTCTGCTATCCTTTTCACAGAAGAACAAAGAGCTGTCATCCTCAACTTAGCGACATAAGCCTCCGCTCGTGAAAAACACCTGCTCACAGCTAGTCACGCAGCCTTCCTTAAAACGGTACATGAGACACTTGGCCAATGCAGTTGTCTGGGATCCTGGTCTTAGTTAACTTTCCCAGCTGAGTTGTCTTCCTAAGTGAATAGCAGGAGAAGCTTGCCCGGACTCATCTCTAACCAGCTGGACCAGCTGTAGCTCACGCCAGCCTCCCCAACTATTGTTCCAAGCAGTAAATGCCTGGATGAAATGGTCCACCTCCCATGCACTCTCCAGGGCCTGGTTATAGAGGGGCAAGTGTTAGGGGCGATGGAATCCATCGTGTGCCTGTAGGAATAGAATGTCTTTTTAAAACCAGGAATTGAAACGTGTAAGTAATGAGCACACTGAAAAAACCAGAGACCACCTCATGAAAGCTCAGGGCCATTTCCCAGGTTGGACAGAAATGAAAATCCCCAGAGAAAAGCCACCTCATCAATTAATAAAGGACTTAAAAAAGAAAATGTGACAAGTATTCAGCAGACATCTTGATAGACAAAGAGCATTCACCAGCCTTAAAGAAACAAAAGCCCTGATTTCTGGCTGCGTGTGGAGGGCTGAGAAGGGTAAGGAGGAAGGTTTCTGATGTACTGTCCTCTGTTCATCAAACAGCCACTAGTTTGGGATTTCAGGGTTCATATTGTTCTGAATTCTTCCTCCCTTCTTGGCAAGGACCCTTGTGTCATGTGGGCATTTACTTCCTCTGTGGGAGCCCACCCCTGGGGTTGTGTGAGGTGGAAAGAGAGTCCATGGAAAGTTTGTACTTAAGGGCCTGGCACAGAGCATGTGTTTAGGGCATTCGTTGCCTGGGTGACGCGTGATCCTACCATCCTGGGAGGAGGTGTGTCCCTTTCTGTGAATGGGGAGGGAGCAGCAGGTTAAGGAGGACCTCTGCCCATGGCCACTGCAGAAGGTCTCCCCTGTCTCTGGCTTGTCCATCAGGGCCGGTCGGACTTTAGCCCCAGTGCTGGCCACTGGTCAAGGTCACTTCCACGGCAGCCCAGGCCCCCTTCCCATGCACTCTGGCCATCTGGGTTGTGCTCAGACCGTGAGGCTGACCTACCAGCATGGTGGTAAATCGAGAATTTCCATGCTGTCCTTTATAAAGATGCTTAGTCATTGCCAAGTGGCTTGGAGCGAGGCTGTACTTCCGGCTGCCACAGCCTCAGGCCCTGCAAGCCGGTCTCCTGGCCTCACCCTCCTTGACCCTTTAGACAGACACCGAGAGGCCTTTCTGGAACCACCTTCTGATTTTGGTCACGAGACACTCCAGTTCGAAAATCTGTGGCCCTTCCTGGCTCCGTGCTCACCCCGCTGCCTAGAAGGCTCTTCCCTCCCCACTTCTCCGCCCTCTTGTTCCACCATGTAAGACTCGGCTGCAGGGTGACCTCCTCGCCATGGCCTCCCCTGACTTTCTCAGGCAGAGGTTCACGTGCTGCCCAGCAGTGAGCAAGAACCTCGTGCCTGGTGAAGGCCAAGACGTTTCCTGTTATTCGAGAGCCAGCCCCTGCCCACCCCCGCCTTCTGTGCGGGGCTTCGGTATCACTGAGGCACGTAGGTGTCGCCTGGCCTCGGGACACAGTCTCCCAGACTTGTCACGTGCTCTCCTTGGGAGACGGAGGGGAAAGATTTACCCCAGACGTTGTCCTGGATGGGGAAACTGTGTTCATAGCAGTTGCTATGCTAACTCATGTCTGTGTTCGCATCCTAGTTGCAAAATCTGTGCCCGATCCGCTGGATTTCATCACTAGGGTGAGGATGGGCCTGGGAACCTCTGAGCGGCTCCTCTAGGAAGGACACCAGGTGGCGCTGTGGAGTAACTGAAGGGCCTGAAGGAGGGACCTCAGACGGCGCACTTGGGAGAGGGTAGAAGCCAAGGTGATGCAGACAGGGAGAAGCCTGAGGCCAGGGGACCCTTGGGTTGGACAGAGAGCCCTTGGTGGCCTGATATCCATCAGGCGCAGGCGCCCTGCTCAGAAACACCTCTCTTGACTCATTTGAGCACATGCAAGAGCATCTCCATCCATTTCCCTTGCAGAGTTTTGACAAGAGTGGTGACCACATACCACATTCAATTCTAAGTGCTTTGTGTGTATTAACCTGGTTCATTCTCACAGCCCTGGGAGCCAAGCACGCTCACCACCCTGACTAAAAACCCTGGGCAGCGGGGGCACAGAGAGGTTAATAACTTGCCCAAGGAGGCCTGGCTGGAAGGTGGGGGGCCTGGGATTGGGCCCAGGTGGTCTGGCCACCTTACACAAAGAGCTGCGTTTGCCCTGGCAGCTTAAATAACTTTATGGGGTTCAGGTTACCTCCAGTTGTTTGAGGTTAAATCAGCCACATCAGCTTAGAGAAGGTGCTTCAGGAAGCTGAAAACCACTTCCTCTTGGATAATGTACCCTTAGGTTGCCATTTCCAAGAGATGCCAAACTGGTGTACCTGGGATGAGCTCTGGGCCCTGGGGCTTTCATTCACTTGTTCAGCACAAGTTTACCAGCCAGACAGGCAAGGTCGCAGTTCTCATGGACTTTATATTGGGGTTAGGAAAACAGCTATCAAACAAATCCATAAATAAAATTTCAGGTAACAATAAAAAATGAAGGAAAGTAAAGGCAGGTTAATGGGGTAGAGACTGAGCAGTGGCTGGAGGAGGGGGAGAGAACCGGCTGGTGCAGCAGGCAGATCATTCTGTATGAATTCTGAACCGCACGTGTCCTTCTTCTGTGATCTCCTGCAGGCAGGGAGAATGTCGTCTGGCTTGAACCGCAACCTCTACACACACTCACCTGTATAACCACCCTCTACCGTCACAGTGCCACGCACAGGCTATGCATCAAACGAGGGAAGACTGACTCTCCCAGGGCTGGAGGTTCCGGAGCTTGGTCAGGCTGTCTGCACACCTCGCTGGCTCACCTGGCCCCGGATGTAAACGGTGGAGAAACGCAGTCCCATTCGGTCCGGGCAGCTGGCCGTGTCAGAGAGCTCTGTGGCAGCTGTTGAACCTGAACTTCAGTTGTGAGCACGTTGCAGGACAGAGCTGTTTGTGCTTACAGCTTGGCAGTCGTGTTTGCTTTTAGCAAAAGCTCCAGTTCCGTGTGCTGAAGACCCAGCCCCCTGGTGGGCTGCAGGGTCATAGAAGTGACAGGACCCTGAGAGACTGCCCAGCCAGGGAATGTGTAAACCATTCTGGTCTCAAGGCTGCATTTCTATTCTTGAATGTATCCAAGGACGAAGATCATAGATGCATTCACCCCATGTCCTCGGGGTGACAGCTCTGTCTCAGAGCCACTCTCTGAGTCCACAGTTTTCAATTCAGAATCGTGGTCTCTGAAAGGCACCCAAGCAAGGGCCATGAGAGTGTTTGATTACTGGTCTGATGCCTGTCTTCCCTGCAGACTGGGCTTCTGTTCTTGTGGAAATGGGAAGTACTGAGAGAACAGGGTCCTCCCTGTCTTCCAGGTCCCTCACTGCTAAGCACGTATTATCTTGATTAAGGTGAGGAGAGACGTGCTCTGAAATATGTGGATGAGGACCGGAGCAGATGGACTGAATTAGCCTGTGTTTGCCAGCTCTCCCCAGAGCACTGCAGGGACTTGGAAAACCCTGCCAAGCTCTCTTGGCGTCATTGAGACATGTCACTGTGAACTGGCCAGAGGGCTTGAGTGACCCAAATGACCTAAGTCAGTTTTAGGCTGCTGATGCTGAAGATTCATTTTGTTTCGAAAGCAGACTCTTTAACAATTTCACTCTGGGGACTTTGGCACCTGCTCAGATGCCCCACTGCTGAGCACCAAGAGGAGCAGAGGATGAATGAGTCAGAGGCCAGTGTCGAAGGGCCTCGCAGCCTCGTAAAAGAGGCCAGCTTTGTGCTGGTTCTGGGACATCGCTCCTCCCTTGGCTAGTTCTCTCCTACCCGGCCCTCGGAGCCTCTAGAAACTTCCTTCATCCTCCATCTGTGATTCCATAATATCCTTTAATGTATTCATTAAGCCCACAAACACTAACTGAGCACCTACTGTGTGCCAAGCACTGCTTAGACACTTGTACTGATCTGGTGATGTGACAGTTTTCTGTGCACCGATCGGCCTCCCTCACTGCGTGGGGAGCTCCCTGAGGGCAGTGAGCACGTCTTCATTCGTGTACCCCTGGTCCCTGGCGCAAAGCAGCTGCTCAATAAATGTCTGTGGAACAAATGAAGAGAGAGATGACAACCATATAAGACAGGTAGTTACGAAAATAAAAAAATGAGCACTTATACATATATTTACATGTGTCAAAACATTCTCAATAAACATTGCTTCTCTTCCCCACAGCCCCTCGTGAAGTAATCATTTCCGTTTGCAGGCGGGAAGATTGACACTTCGGCCAAGCATGACCCACCCAGTAGACGATGAGGCCTTGATGCTAAATCCTGTGCTCTTTCTACTCCATATAGGAGTATTTTTTCTGAGAACTTGGGGGGATCCTGAGCTGGAGAAACCCAGGGAAGGGAGAGGTTGCTCCCCACAGAGAGCATTAGAGAAGGCTGGGCCTGAGGCTGCAACTCAGAGGGGACTCCTGACAAGCCGAGCTGGATGGCCCAGGGCGGGCTGGGAGGCCAGTCGCTGGTCTGGCCTGTTGAGACTGAGATGAAGTGCCTCAGAGACCACAGGTGTTGGAAGGGACCTTGACATGACCTAGCACAGCCCAGTGGTGCTCAGTCTGGGGAAATTTGTCATTCCCTGGGGCTGGTTCCCAGGCTCCAACCCAGGAGACTTTAGTTCAGAAGACCTGGGGTGAATCTTTTAAAAAATCTCCAGAGCTTTTGTATGCTGTGGCCCCCTTTTAAAATCTGTGCTTCAATTTTTGCCTATCAGACACAGTCTTAGAGTTCACTGGGAGGCACTGTGTCTCTGCTGAGTCAAAGGTATATTGGGGATGGTCTGAATTTTCCCCAGTGCTTGCAGCCTCACCCTAGTCTGCCAGCTGCATGGCACCCACCACCACCCTTTTACACACTGGTCTTCCCACTCCTGTGCCTGAAGAAGCTGCAGCCTCCGGGGTTGACTGTGAATGTGTGTGTTGATTTGTCCTCTCTTGAGCACGTACGTTACACTTGAAATTCCTAGAGGACAAGACCAAGGAATCAAGGCTGGTTGGTGCCAGATGCCTTGGTGGCCTGGCCTTTGGGGACTGATTTGAGGAGCACGGGCCAGCCTGGACAGCCAGGACCAAGTCCAAGAGCATCTTCAGTAAATCCCAGGAGTGTGTCCTCAATGGCCCCTTTCCAGTGTATATGCCAGTGGGGCAGACGCTCTCTGCAGAGTGGACTGACTTCTGCACTACCAGACCGGCCTCTGCCTCAGTCTGCCTCTTGTATCTCCTCCATCCACCCTCTTTTTAAATCCAAATTAAAAGATGTTAGAAGACTGTGGTTTGGTAGCCCAGGTCCTCAGACCGATCATTCACGGCTTTGAGAGCTGAGCATTCAGGCTTCCTTCCAAGACTGTTTCTTTCAGATCAATAGGACTATTTTCTGCCACTATGGTGCTTAGTTGGTTTTAGGCCATTGTCAGATGAGATAAAAGACTAGCATACAACTTACCACATACGATTTTTTAAAATGTACATGCCTTTTCCCACTAGACTGGAAATTCCTTGAGAGCAAAGACCTGCCTAGTTCCTCTTTATGCCCCATGGCTGGTGCATGGACATGTTCAGTTTTCTGGCTCAGTGAAGAGATATGTATGCTCTACACTGGAATTTGACACAACATTGTAAAATGACTATAACCCAATAAAAAATGTTAAAAAAAATAAATAAAATACAGCTGCAAATCTGAAAAAAAAAATGAAGAGATATGTATTTAACCAAGATTTGATTCATAAAAATCCAACATGCATACAGTTCAGTTCATGACTACATATAGTTTGAAAAGTGTAATGCTTATATCAACTATGATGCATGTATCAACAAATACGAATAGTAAGAACAAATTTCTCTCTTAGCACCACCCCCCAGTCTCCTCTTTCCTTGGCTTTACTGGAATGGAGTGTCTCACATTATGACAACAAATTAACTGCCCCTTGAGTTTTTAATTTTAATATTAAAATTATTTGAAGGACATGTAAAAAGTATTAATATTTAAGGTACTCAAAGACATGAAAAATATTTTTTAAACTTTTAGGTTCTATTTTACACAAAAATAAAATATAAAAAGCAGTAACCTTAAAACTGAAGATGCTGTAATGAAACTGTTAGGTGCTTATTAAATAACCTGTCAAAAAGCAAAGCAGAATCCATAAAGATATATATATAAAATTTGACCTACCTATACTATTCCTGGAAATTTGTTCTAAAGAAATAATTCAGAAGATGCAAAAAGCCACACAAATGACGATTTCAGCATTAACTTCTATTGCAAAAAATGGAAATATGTAAATGTTCCCCAAAAGGGAAATGACTTAATAAATTACAGTTATGTTGAAATATTACTCAGTCTTATAATAATGATGAAGACTATAGAAATTGGGGAAAAGGATATAAAACTGCTGTTTTTGCTAGGGTTACAAATGTTAAAAATATGCAATGTGTGCCTCCTGGCAAGAAAGTAATGTGCAAAATAAATGTAATCTTTAAGAATGAAATAATATATTCCAAAATATTAACAACGGTTATCTCTGACTGAAAGGATTATAGGCAATTTTTAGTTTCCTTGTCAATCTTCTCTTTATTTTTCAAATTTCCCATTATTTAAAAAAAAAGTGTGTTTTTTTTGGGGGGGGGCAGAGTGTAATGGATTCTGTAGGGTAAGCCTCTTCTGCCTGGAGAAATAATTGATGATGCCGTTGCATATTATGGGTTAGCACTTACTTTAATATGATTTTTACAATAAAATTAAGTAATACTTCTTTAAAAAGTAAATGGATTAGATTTACCCAGAAGCTGACCGCTTCGCGTGACCTCTGTGGCTACCTCCCTAGTCTGCATCTCTCGCTTGGATTGTAGAAGCAATAGCTTCTACTTGGTCTTCCGTCTTTTACCCTCGCCTCTTCTCAGCACAGCAGCCAGAGTGCTGATGTGAACATGTATGTCAGGTCTGACTCATCCGCCCAGCACCCTGCAGCGGGCCCATCCTACCCAGGGTTACAGTGCCTGAAACGTCCCATGTGATCTGTCGCTCTGCTTCCATCTCCGACAGCCCTACTCCTTCCTCACTCTAGTCGCATGGACTGCCCTTCCCTCTAATAGGCTAGACATGCTCCTTCCTTAGGACATGTGCATCACCTCTGGCAGGAGCATGATCCCTACCCCCACCAACCCCCGCCCCTGCCCCCAGCCAGGAGCTCGGCTGATTCCCTCAAGTTCTCCACTCAGATGTTGCTTTGTCTATGAGGTCTGCCTTGACACCTCCCACCCCCCTGCCATGTAAGATTTCATCCTCTACAAACCCCACTCCGCACCCTACAACCTCCCCCTACCCCACTCCCCACTCCCCTGTGCTCTCCAGCTCCCCCTCACCCTGTTCTGCTTTTCCATTTTCCATCAGGTGTATTTTTTTTTTTTACTATATTATTTACTATGTACATTGTTTCTTTTCTGTCTCCAGGCATTAGACTGTAACCTCCATAAGGGCAGGGAATTTTGGCCCTGTTCACTGACAGACCTAATATGTGCCTGGCATTCAGGTGCCTGTATACATTTTTGAACTATTTTGTTACATACCGCTGATCTGAATAATATGAGGGCCTGCTGGGAACTCCATTAAGAAGGAAAAGAGCCAGCTGTGGCCCAGGCCTGGGCTGGGGAAACCAACAAACCTCTACAGGGTCTGGATCCAGAGTCTCTGGGACATGGCCCATTCAGGTCTGGTCCGGGTTGACACTGCAGTGTTCCAGGACTGGGTGCAGGGCTGGAGTGGGGACAGCAGGTCACTTCCAGACTGTACTTCCCCGTGGGGAGGGTGAGAGTCGCTGCCATTCTCCCATGGTCTGCAGGTGGCTGGCCTTGTTAACAGTGGGCTGGGGCTAGAGCAGACCCAGGATGCCTGCCGGTGGTACTCACCAACCAGAGAAGACCCATGACCCCCACCTCTCTGCTAGAGGGCAGATGTCAGAGGTGCAGCTCTGAGCTGGTCACACAAAGGGACCAGGGCCCTCCTGCACAGATCTCATTGTAAAGCAAAGAACATGTGGGCATGGAAATTACGAAACTAGGGGCTTTGTCAGTTATACCAAAGGACAGAGGTTTTCCTTGCCTGCCCAAGTGGAAATGCACCCCAAATCAGAGCTGCTGGATTTGGATGAATAAGGGAATGAAGGGAGGCAGGAGAGGGAGGGAAGGAAGAGAGAAATAAACAATGTGTTATTTTACTGGAACAAGGATTTCTCCTAAAGTAACCTTGGCCAGTAATCATACCCCTAGAGTGAGATGGTAATTGATTTAACCTATACATTATGTGAAATAGTGACCTTTTTAGTTACATCTCTTAACTGAAGCAATTAATAGCTTTGAAAGTCTCTACACATTTGTCCAAAAACATTCACACATTTCCCGCGTATGAATGTTGCTGCTGGTGTGTTTTTCCCTTGCCAACCATGTATTTGTCTTGTTGCTGTCATGTTTGTTTCTACAGAAACTCTGGTGGCATGGTCGAACAAAATCCCAACTTGTCAAACTATCTTGCCTTTTTGTTTTCCTTAAGAAAGTGGATTATGTGTCCATGACACCTACGGCTACCACCCTGGCCCAAGCCACCACATCTCTCCTCTGGTTACTGTCAGTGTCCAGTAGTTGGCCTCCCGTCTTCCGCTTTGCCCCCTACAGTCCACTCTCAACACAGCAGCCAGAGCGCCCCTCTGAGCAAGACCGTGGGAATGAGGGTCCCCTAATGACACCCAACATCAGTTGTTCGACTTCTTGGGATAAGGCTGAAGTGTGTCCAAAAATACCCCCAGAGATTTGTGCTTGTGCATCAGCTGTTCAGGGCTGCTGATTTCTGAACTGTTTGTAGGGAGAGGAACACAGAGGGATGTCAAAAAGGGCTGGTTGAAACTACCCTCATCGGGAAGGGAAAATGTCATATCACCTATGTAGACACAAAATAAAACACCGGATTTTATTTTTATAATGTGAGTGACTGCCTTGTGTGTTGGTGAGTGAGTCACCAGAAGTCTGCTCCGCAGGGCTGCTAACTCCTCCGCGGTGGCCTCCGACCCTCTCTGCGTATGAGGTTGGGGGTTGGTTGGTTCTGGTTTCAGGGTGAGGGTGAACATGCTCCGAATTTTAACTTTGTTGTGGTGTGCTGCCTTAGTGGACGAAGAAAACAGGTATTCCTGCTTCAGTTCTCAGAATGATCGCCAAGCTTGCGCTGAAGTAAAAAAATCTCAGGGTTTCTTTGCAATTCTGTTTAAAAGGTGTAAAAGTAGATCCTCTGACCATATAAAAGGCTCATGGAAAATACACCCAAAACCACAGGCAACCGTGCACACTTTTCTCTCCATTTATTTTGAAGCCTTGAATGAAAAACTGTGTAAAGAGAAGCTTTTTTGCCCCTTGGGGCAGGATGGCTTTATTTGACATTAGACACCCCTCTAAAATGGTGCTAAAAGCGTGAACAAAAGCAAAGCCTAGGGCGTGGATGGCCTTACTTTTGTCATGCATGACAGTGACAGTGACCTGTCACTGGTCTTTCAAGCTTTTAATTGGAGTGGAAACCTCAAGGCTTGTCTTCGTTTCCTCGTGAAGTGTGTTCGTGGGGCAGTTCTGGGGTGACTCCCGGCCCACAGTCCTGTTTACCTCGCCTCTTCAGCAGGGCCTCCCTGGACTGATGGCTGTTGGCTGAGTCCCCAGGTACTTTTGGGGCAAAACTGTTATGTTAAAACCACCTGCCATCTGTTGGTGAAAATGTTTTGGATACTGAATGATGAGTCACTTATTCGTCCTGCTGTTCCTTCTGCTGCCAGGACTGATTTACCCACTGGACTCCGTCAGGGGTACAGTAGAATAACTTGTCATGAAGCTCTGTCCTATGCAAAGTTCACATCCCTAATGAGCGATCCTGCATCGCTAGAAAAGGCTGAGGGGGCGGTGGGGAAGAGTTCCCTTCGCGTTTCCACAAGGTGGGGTGAAGAGTGGGTAGTGACCTGGCCTGGTCCTCGCCCCAGGATCCTTCCGGGTAAAGCTACAGCTGCCGCCTTCAGCTGGTCCGAGTCCAGAGATGGTTCCACATTTTCCCGCCGATGTTCCTTTGCTAGGGTGCCCACGCCTGTCACCAAGCGTGTAGCACAGGGTATGCCCTTCCATGACTGTTGGTTAAATGAGTGACTCAGGTCTGTGACCGCACAGTGGGCAAACTTCAGACCTACCCCGGGCCACCAAGAGCAGTGTGCAGGGCCCACTGGACCAGGGCACCTGATTGGCAGTGCCACACGCAGAGCCAAGAACTCTGAAATTCTCACGCAGCCTGTTCTTGCCAACCTCAAAAGGGGAGTACGTGGAATGATTTGGGGGAGAAATTCAGGAGCCTCTCCCCACACAGACGGGCTCAGTGCTCTGACAGAAGCGGGGAGCCGGAGCTGCGGGAAGGGTGGGCATCTGGGCACCTGGGGAAGGCACTGGGATCTAGCAGCAGAGCCAAGTGCTTGGCCAAGAGGGAGAGTGAAGCTGGGGTGAACAAGTCCCTCTGTCCACGAGTGTGCGGTGGCTCAAGTCTTGGGCTGAAATAAGAAGACGTGTTTCTCCACTGACTCAGTTTCATGCAAATGGATTTTTATTGTTAGTATCATCATCTTTCATCCCTGCACAAATGTGGATTAAAGTGTTTCAAATCTAGCTTTGTTCGCATATCCCAAACTATCCTAAACTATTTCTATGCTCTATGCCTTCCATTTTTTCCCACCACCGCAAAGTCTAAGTTCAACAGCAGTAGCAAAACCCCAAGTGTGAACAGTCTGCCTCTTTCAAGCATGCTCCATTTCACTGCGATCTAAAGATTTCCTGCCTGGAGAAGTTACCGAGTCCCAGGTGGGTGGGATTTTATTCTTACCGCAGAGTAGGTGTGAGTTTGTGGGAGGCTCTTCCCCCAGCCTCCTAGATCAGAGGCAGAATTAATGTGCTTGAGTCCTGGGTGGGAGGTGAAACTCCTGTACTGTGAGTTCCAGGCTCAAGTCACCAGGCCCTTCTGCGTGGTCAGCAGCGGGGGGATGTGGCCCATCGCGTGGGCCTGCCCAAGGCACCACAAGCTGATCTTTGCAGACAAAGGAGCGGCTGACCAAATGGTATTTGGTATCTTAATAAGAAACTTGGCAAAATGTTCCAAAATAACCTATTCTAGAATGATCTGGGCGGCGTGGGATGCAGTTGGGACAAGATGAGCCTTCTTCAGAGGGAGCGATGTTGCGATTCATCTCCATGGCTAAGTATCGATTTGCTGGAAGTAACACTTCCAACCAGAGTCCTAATCTGTGCACAAGATGCACGTGTTGTAGAGGTGGCAACACTAGGACGCTTCTAGACCGCCTGCCTCCACTGGGTACCTAGGAGGCAGGGTTGCGTGTTAGCACTCAGGGCTGTGTGATGGCCGGGCTCGGGGAGGACAGGTCTCCCCTACCCTGGGTGGTGCTTTGGCCATAAACGGGATCCAGATGAGACGGGGGAGTCTTGCTGAGCTCACAACACAAGAGAACTTTGGCAAATGTCCATATCACCACTCTGGAGTAGGAGAAATGCGACTCTGAGGTCTGCAACACAGCTACAGGCGTCATGCTCATCAACCAGACGTTTGGGCACATGGACTCTTAGCACAGGCACAGCAAAGTGACACCAGCCCGAGGAGGCCTCTTCCTCCAGAGGATTCTAAATCAGAGAACAGGGTACCGCCATCCTTTCAAGGGAGCCTCCGTGTTGGAAGTAGAGAAGACACTGAAACTGGGGATCAGACAACGTATCCACACCCAGGTAAGCCAAGGGGGGCTTTCCTACACACTCTGCAGACTTGCAGGTGTGTGCAATTTAAAAACAAAAGATTCCATTACTTACAAAAGCAAAGGACGTCAGATTCCGCTGGCTTTTCTCAGTCTGGGAAAAATTTTGTACACAGGGAGTAGCTACCAAAAATTGTAGACCTGGTCAATCTCTACTAAAAGTAAAGTAGCTACTGGATAATCTATGCTTGTGGAAGGGATTTACTTTCCAGCTCTCAGGCTCTTTTAAGAAATGTATTGGGGGGTTTGTATTAGCTAAAGGCCTATTATTTCCTCAGAAATGACCTCACACAAATGGCAATCCCCAAGAAACTCGGGCCACCCAAGCCTGGCAAAGAGGCTGCTCCCAAGATAGGGTCAACTGCCTGTTTCTTAAAGATGCTGGCAAGAAACACAAACGCCAGTGCAGTATTTCTGGTTATTGACCAGAGCAGAGTCCTCTCTGTGAAGTGTTTAATCCTACATCAAATACAGAAAGGCAAACCACTGGCTTCAAGAGAGCATGAGTTCACTGTAAGGGCAGGCAGCTGCTTCAGAAAAGGATCCAAGGAGAAAAGAAAGCCTGGTCACAGCTGCTCCAGGAACAGCCTTGCTAACTTGACACTTCACTCCAGCGGTGGGGAGAATTTAATGGCTGGAGGAGGAGAACCTTCTTAATGAACTTGGGGCATGTGCCGATTTCACTGCTTCAAAGAAGCCGCTCAGAGGGCGAGCATCCCAGGAGTCACAGTGGTACCAGGTTCATATGGCACTTGGAACCAAGCTGCCTGGGAAGCCATGCCACCCAAGCATGCTCCTTGCTCAGAGACCCAGGACCCCAGCTGGGTGGCGGCGGACTCAGGGCCACCCCTCTCCATCTTCCTGTGAGATGCCCAGCACTGACTTGTGGGGGATTCTGCACTCCTGCAGAGACTTGGTGAGGTCAGAGAAACGTCTCCTGGGCACTTCCATAGTCTCAATGCTGCAGCGTTGGTAGGTGGCCTTGTTCTTGTGTTCTGCCACAGCGACAACAGTTTGCAAGGCATCGGTTGGCCGGAAATGGCGGACGAACCTTCGGCCTGATGGTGACCTGACAGCCAGCAGCAGCCTTGGCTCCTGATCTGATGGTTCCTCCAGGTCTCTGGCCCTGTAGGAACTTTGTCTCATGGTCTGGACGACAAATTTCCTCTCCAGGGAATGAGGTTGGGCTCTGGAATCTTCTTCGCTCGTCTTCACAGTGCAGGTCTGCTCTTGGTAGGGAGCCTGGATGCTGCTCAGCTGCAGGGAGCCAGCCTTCTTAGCTATGGTTTCCACGGCCCCCTCCTCCACGGTCTTCCTGTTGATGGAAGGAAGGACTGGGTATTTGTTGAGGGAAGAGGAAGCCCCGATGGGCGCTTGTTGCCGCAGCTCCGGGATCTCATTGGGAGCTCCCTGACTTGGAGATTTGGGCGTGCAGACCCCCAGTTTCTGGCTGCTTGGCGACTCGCAGGGAACAGCTGGAGGCGGAGAGGATGGTGTGCGGCGGGAGCGCCCCTCCGGGCCCTGGGGTTTGTGCAGACTTGGCCGAGTCCGGCCCTTGGCGGATTTGGGCCTTATGACGTGCATGCTGGGCGAGTTCGGCTGCCAAATGAAGCTGTCAGCTGCTGTGCCAACAACAGGGCTGCATTCAGGGGCAATATTCACAGGGGCTTCTGTGGCCATTGCTTCTCAAGATTCTAAGGAAGCAGGAGAAAAAAGGAGGCTGTAAGTTAAACTTTCTGGGACTTCTGGATCCAAACCATCCACCCCCAGGGGCCAGAATAAGGATTGACCACAATGCCAGGGGGTGGGGGGAGCTTCTCTCTGAATTTCTGGCATCTGGAGAAGCGCAGCAATTCATTCATTCATTCATTCATTAGTTCATTCATTCATTTCCAGCACTGGAATGTATCAGTGAATCAAAGTTCTTGCAGCTTGAATTATCACAGTGAGGAAAGACTGGTGTTAAACCCACAAGTAAACAGCTATTTTCAAAGAGTAATAACCACTATGAGGAAAATAAAGCATTGCACTGGAGAGTGACTAGGGTGGGAGACTAACTCGTATTCTTACGGTGGCGGGGGGGCATGGGGTGGCTTTAAACTGAAAGACCAGAATGATGAGAAGGAATGAGCCGTGTTACAATACAGAGCCGGGGTCGGCGAGCTTTCTCTGTCAATAGTTTTGGCTGTGGGAGCCACGTGGTCTCTGACCCAACCACTCAGCCCTGCCACTGTAGCCTGGGACGGCCGCAGACAACAGGTAGACAAAGGACTGCCACTGTGTTCCGATGAATCTCTATTCACAAAGATCAAGGTGGGCCAGATTTGGTCCACAGGACACAGTTTGCCCACCATTGATGGAGGGGAAAGTGTCTGTTGAGGGAAGAGGGTCAAGTCCTGAGTCAGGGCCTGGCTAGATGCGCTCCCGGAATCTGCCGGGCCCCGGGGTGGGGAGTACTCCCTAGGGGTGGCCTATTCCATCTGACGGACAACAGACGTGGAGGCACAGCCTTATCAGGCGCTGTCTTTGCTCAAAAGAGCAGAAGTGACCCTGTTAAGTTACTCAGCAGGGAAACCAGGCTCAGGGTTACTCAAGAGCCGAGCGGCAGACCCATGAGGCCCCCTGCACAGAGCTGGAGAGCTTCCTGCACCTGACAGCGCTTGGCTCTGGCCGGTGATCCCTGGGGAAGAGCCCCCCTCCAGATCCCCATTTTCCCTTTCTCCTCTCACCGTTTCCTTCCTCTTTTTCCATCCACCCAGAGCTTGTCCTTACTTTATTTCCCTCTCTGCTATCCTTTCATTCAGCCTGGCTAGGTGTCTCTGCACAAATCACTTCACTCAGTGTCCCCCACTGCCCTCACCTTGTCATCGGGCGGGGGGAGAGGGGCAGGAGACCCCGCTGCTGATCCTCCCATTGGCCAGGACTCACAGGGAGGTACTGAGGTTCTGGACCAGGGCGTGGCAGTCCCTCTCCATAAGTGGCCAGACAGTAAATACTCTGGCTTTGGGGACCACAGTGTGTCACAACTACTCACCTCTGCCTTTGCAGTGTGAGCCGCCAGGGGCAGGATGTAAGTGAGTGGGTGTGGCTGTGTTCCAAGAAAACCTCCTTTATGGACACTGACATTTGAATTTTATCTAATTTTCATGTGGCACATGATATTCTTCTTTTAGTTTTTTTTTTTCCAACCATTAAAAGTGTAAAAGCTACTCTTAGCTTATGAGCCACATAGAAACGGGTGGTGGGCCATCATTTTTCAAACCCTGTCCTAGGCCAACACCAAAGGGGACTGTGGGCGCACACGCATCCTATAGATGTGAGAGCTAGAAAGGCAGAGCAAATGCCCCGAGGTAACCAAGCCAGCTAGTGGCAGAGCCTGAAACAGACCTCAGGTCCCGACACCCAGTCCTGTTCTTGAGGGCTGGGCTTCGCCTTTGCCCCAGCACTTATCCCATCTGTCTCTCTGTTAGCTGTTTGCATTTCTTCTTTTCAACCACCTTGTAAACATTTTGAGGAATGCTGGATTTGTCTCTCCCACACCCTGGGTTTGGGGGTGCTTGTGAAGTCACATAGAAGCCATGCTCTGAGGCCCCACGGGAAGCGTGAGCATTTCTTGGTGCAGGCGTGGAACCGCCAAATCGGGTCTGCTCCTGTTTCCTCGCCGCCGTGGTGGCCCTGTCACTCACACAGTTACTATCACCATTTCTTCCCAGTCCCCGGTCCTGTCCTTCCCAGGATTCTGTAACGTCCTGGGCTCCCTGCCTCCCTCTGAATTCTGACCACTACTGTGACCATGGCGCTCTCCATCCGCAGGCTGACCAGCTCTCTCCCGGCCCTCTAAAGACCTTCTGGTAGCTTCTCAGAGCCTTGTGGTCTACGAGAAGCAGCATGTTTGGGAGCAAAGGGCACGGGCCCAGTGACATAAGACCTGGGTTCCAGTTCAGGCCCTGTGGAGAGCTCGCTGGGTGACCATGGCACAGTCATTCTCCCTTTCCGGTACGTCGCTTTTCCTCATCTACAGAATAGCAATATGACCTTGAAAACATTATTTAACCTGCGAAATCCAAACATCAGCCTCTTTATCTGCAATATGAGGATAGAAATACTGTAGGTAAGGCTGTAAGCGCCAGGCTTGGTGCATAGCAAAGACTTAATTAAGTGGTAAGGTTTTTATGCTTTGGTTCTGATTTTCTGCTTATTCAGTGCTTCCTATTATCTTAGGTCCAAAAGTCTTACCTGTTGCTTCAGAGCTTTCCCCCAGGGCGTCTGTGGTGGGTCTCCTCCCCGTCACCTGGAACCAGCTGGGTGAACCAGGGACTCCCACCTGCCCCACCCACTGCCCAGAAGTGCCAGAAGGTGGGCTTCAGCGAGCTGCTACCTATGAAACTGCCTCCAAAAAGGCTTTCTGATATATCCCTTCCAATTCCACACTTGAATTATATACTCATGTCACATTCACTTACTCCAAGCTGCCATCCTCACACAACCCTGAGCCATGCAACTCACGCCCCTTAGCTCTACCCCCCGGCATGACCACTCTGTGCATAGGACCACAATGGCCAGAGCTTAGGGTGCCTCCCCTTCCTCTCCATGAAAACCACAGCTGAACAAAACACAATGTCCCTATGTGTTCCTGAAGTCCTACTCGGTTCAGAGTCTGCCTTCTCTTTCTGAACTGAAAGGCCTCTCTGTTTGCTCCATTCTGCTCCCAGACCAAGTCTGCATCCACACTCACACTCCCATTTTTCCACTGCTTGTCTTTCGCATCCAGTTTGGCCGCCGGCAGTTCAGGAGCTGTCTCCTTGGTGTCCACAAAGCCTATCCAGCTCCTTGTTATTTTCGTCTATTTTCTGATCAACTGTGAAGAATGTGGGGTTTTTTTTTTTTTCCCCTTTACTTTTAGTTGAGTGCTAAAGTCTTTCACTTGTAATTAAGCAGCTTGGCGCTTGAACTCAGGGAGGCATGAGAAGCTCATAACTGTCCAACTGTTCTGTCCAAGATAAACTCAACTGGTAAACCAACTCCCCCTCTCCGCCCACCCTCCCTGCCGCCCAGGAACGGCTATTAATTTGCCACAGCTTCGACAGAATTATCACAGACTTGCCTTCTAACTCCCACACATGCCTGGGGAAGGCTCAACTGTCAGTAAGTTTGGTAACTTAGAAACCTCTTCCTTAACAACTCTGATGGGGAAAGTCATGTGTTCTCACAGGCTCTCTGCTGGATTATTTTTAGCCGTCAAACTTGAGTGTGTGTGTGCACTTTCTACACCTTTTGGTTCTATATAATTATCCACGTTCAGGGGGTGTCATATTCAAGACACCCTGGTCATAAGATAACATGACTGCGAGCTATCTCAGAGAAAAACCGCAATTATGACTAATTCCGACAAGCCCACTCATGGTTATTTAGAGACTAACACCTCCTTCAGGTAGAACCGTTCCATAGAACCTGCTTTCATCACCCGCTGCCTCCTCCCGAGTGCAGGGACCATCTGCTACATGGAGGGAACACCAGCTCTCCCCAGCCCTCTATCACATGGAGAGGGGAGGTGGGGGAAACAGGTGTTTGGGGACCTGGGCCAACTGTGCCTCTCCATTCACACGATGGGTCTCGAACTCTGCCTGCCCTCCTCCGTCTGGGAAGGCTTCTGTAGCACCCATTCCCCAACCCTGCTCAGCTCACTTCACCACCTCTAGGCCTGGCAGACTCTCAACCACAAAGGGATTTGACAAGATCTAGGCGTGGGCTTCCATCAAGCTGCCAGCTGAATGGGCAAGTGGCCTGTTTACTTAAACATAATAGCTGCACCCCAGAGGCCTGCTAGGAGTCAGGAAACAAACATTGATAGTGGTTTCCAAGGAACTGTCAAACAGGCAGGTGCCTTATTCCTTAAGATAAATCGCCAAATCGACTGGAAAGAAGGAAAATTTGATAGGAGCTGCTAAAGCCATATTCCTGCTTTCCAAAGGAGCCAACCCCCCACCACAGGGTCAGACCACCCTATTTAACTCACAACCCAAATCTAAACCTACAGTAAATGCAGTAAAATACAACCACCCACATACCATCTGCTGGCATATACCAAGGCTGCATACACTTGCATTGGTCTTTTAAAAATGTTTATCAGTTAATAGTATCCCCTGCCAATCCCCACCCCTCCTTGTGAGGCTTTCAGGATGAAAATGCTCAGAAGAACCCACAGGAGATGGCAGTTGGCCTGAGAATGAGAAAACTTTGGTACCATTCCCAGTTCTACCCAGGACTAATGGTTAGAATACACTGTCCTATGCGGAGTGCCAGGTTTAAAAGGGGAGTAGAGAAATTGGACCACAAGCCACCAAATGATCAAAGGTTTGGGAAAGGAATTGGGGACGATTCCAACAGCAGTGGGGGAGGGGGGCTGGGTATCACGGGTAGGTGGAGGGGAAGAGTTCAATTATTTCCAAGTACTGGCGGCACTGGAAAGAAGTAAGCTTGAGCAGTTAGAGGGATGTAGGGGGAGGAGCAAGAAAGCCTCTAGAAAGCGAGAGTTGACTTGGGTGAAGGAGCGCTGGTCTGGGGGAGGCTCAGATCTGGTTCCGGTCTCAGTGTGACCGGACCTCCCCTTGGCCGTCTGGGTCTGAGGCCGGTCTGTGCTGCTCAGGCAGGCGGGCATGTCCCTACCGGTCCCTCGGCCCCTCCGCTTCCGCAGAGCCCGGGAGCTGTCCCACTCCGACAACGGTGAGCTCGGGCCAGGCTGGCTTTGCCCGTGGGGAGGAGCCGCTTCCCTCCTGGCCCCTGTCCTGTCTCCCCCGTTCGGTTCTCCTCCTGGGGCCGGGCCTGGCCTCCCCCGGCCCCTCCCAGGCCTCGGCAGGCCGGAGCCAGACGCGCTCACCTCGCTGCTCAGCTCCATCCGCCGCCGCCGTCGCCGGGCTCCGTCCGGCTGGTAAACAGCCCGGGTCTCCCGGGCAACCTCGCCGGTGGGCGGCCACGTGCTTCCGGTGAACGGGCGGGGGTGGGGTGGGGTGGGGGCTGGGCGGGGGTGGGGTGGGGTGGGGGCTGGGCGCGGGGCGGAGGCCCTAGGAGGCGCCTGAGACCCAGGCCTGGCCTCCCCTGCCTCCTCTGTGCCTCCCCTCGGCCTGACTCGCTGCTCCCTCGTCTCCTGGGGGAGAGGGAGTCCTCGGGGCGCAGACCCCTGGCCTGGGGTCCGGGGGTATCAGTCCCCCCTGCTTCAAACCGTTTTGTGACCCTCTTCGTGCCCTGGGTTTCCAGAAGTAGCTACTGGCCTGTGATTCTTGCGAACTCTAGAAGGAGTGGCTGCTTTTAGGGCATCTGGTTGAGTCGGGGACCACCCATCTGTGCTCAGTGCAACCGTTTCAACACCAGTTCCTTGACCTCATTTCCACATCAGCCTCCCACTCCTGGGCCACATCCGAAACCTTGTCGACTACATCGACACCTGCTTTGACCTTCTAACCACGACCGCTTACACTTCCAGCAGCTCCAGCCACTTCCACCACATTTGTCTGTCAACACCTTCCAGACTCCCTCCCATTGCCCTCTCTGCTTTCTCCCTATCAACCTGCTTCTTCCCTAACCTGTTGGGTTCAAGCTTCATCACCTCAGCCACTCTCCTGCAAGAATCCATGCCCTTATCCTGCTGTTTTTCCATCACTCCCACCTGGTGAAACCCCAGCCGGTACACCTACACCTACACCACCAAGGTACTGCAGAAATCCTGACTGGCAACAGACATTGATGCAATGGAAACAGAGGGACCTCACTGGGACTCTTAACCCTACACAGAAATCCTTTCTCTTCCCCAGCTGAGTTTTGACTCCTTTCTCCTCAGTGGCTATTTCAAACCTTGTCCTTCCTCTCTCCTGAAGTCTCTCATCTCTCCCCATTCCTTCTCCAACTCAGAAGATATCCTTACGTCCCTCTTCAGAGAGAAAATTGAAGCCATCAGGTGGAAACTTTCTCAGCTTTCTGCCATCAGACCTTCAAACTTGCCTACTTTTATCTCCTTACTTTCCTCCCTTCCTCCTGGTCTAATGGGAGGAGACCCACCCTCTGATTCCATCCAAGACTGACTGCTGCCCTCCAGGGCTTCCCTGAAGCCACAGGGTCACTATGTACACACTCTCATCATATTCCAGGCCTTTGCTCCTACTGTCCCCTTGCCTAGAAGATTCTTCTCCACCCTCCCCAACCCTTCATCCCCTTCCTTTGCCTAATGCCCACTTACCCTTCAGATCCCAACTTAATGGATGAAGACTTTCTTCCAGGAAATAAGGTAGCTTCAGAAGGAGTACTAACTGGACTCTTGTCTGCCAGGCACTGTTCTAGACTCTTGGGATTTGCAGATGAATAACTAGTAACTATATCATTAGAAGATAATGTTAGTAGACATTCAGGAACCATGGTATTACAGGAAAGAATTCGAATTCACTACCTAGTGTTGTGGCAGAATATTTGCTATCTTGTCTATCCCAGATGCACCGACACAGGATTGTAACAGCCTAGCTCCAACCCTCCTACAAGATGCTCACAATTGGCTGAGGTGACAAGTCGCATGGCCATAAGGAGGTACAAATGAGATTCTTTTCAGGTCAGTTTGAGCCAAGGGTAGAAGAACAGTACAAGTTGGACGTGATTATGTGCCACGTGATCGGCCCGGACAGGAAGCCCTCTGGGGGTCTGGGAAGGAGGGGACCGTTTCAGCAGTGGCATTTCTGCCCATCTCAGAAAAGAAGCACCTGATCTGTGGGAGCTGCTAGTGATGGGCTGGGCTGGGTGGGCCTTCTGCTAGGGTCACCCCCTCACCCACCCTGGACATCTAGAGAGGCATCGAAGGACGCGAGAAGGTGCAGGAGGTAGAGGTTTGAGGAGCTGATGGTTTTGCAGCTTTGTGCTGGCGGCTGGCTTCTTGTAAAGGGTTCTGTCAGAACTATCTAAGCAAGGCTCTTCAGCCCTGCAACACCCACCCCAAAAAGACTAAAGTGGATTCTTCATCAGCTATTTTCATATCACCTAAGAATTATGCAATCTTTTGGGAAATCAAATTGGCTTGTCACCCCGTTTGTGTGTGTGAGTGTGTTTGAGTGCGTCTGTGTGTGTGTGTGTGTGTGTGTGTGTGTGTGTGTATCCCCACGGGGGCATGCACTGAAATGGTGCTCAGCCTGGGATCTGTTTAATATTCAGCCATGTGTGCTTTTTGCTCCCAGGTGCCGTGTACTGCTCAGCCCTAGGGGGAGGCTAGAGGGAAGAAAAGGAAGCTGGCCAGCCAGTTGCTTTGCCTGCGGGCTCCTTAAAGAGATGGCTGACTCTCTGCCTTCCTCCCTCCTCCTTTGAAGAGGCTATCTTTAAAGGATGACCCTGTAATGCCAGGTCTCTGGCCCTCATACACGGTGGATTCTCAGTAAACGTGGCTGGAGGGCACTGCCCTGCCAGCTTCAGGGTAGACTCACCTCCTTTCCAGCCGTGGGTCTCTCTACCCCCTCACCTCTCTCCCTAGGCTCCAGTTAGCTTGTTCCCCCAGTGGGTCCTCAGCCGTTTCATCTCTAGATTCTGTGCACCTGCATGCCTGACCCTGCTCCCTTCCTTGAAGTTAATCCAAATGTAGTGATCCTTCAAGGCCCGTCTTTAAAGTCACCTGCTTTCTTCAAGGCCTTTCCTGACCACCCCCCTACCACACAAACAGACACACACACACACACACACACACACAAACTTACACCCATGAGTTTTCTCTGATCCCCTCTGGTCCGGTGGAACACACCCAAGACGGCACCATGCGTCCTCGCTGGGTCAGCTCCTCTGACCTACGTGATTTTCCTTCTTGCCAATGTAGTTGTAGAAAACAGTTGGACCTCAGGGTTCCCCATGTTAATCAGCGGCAGAGCAGTTTCAGAAACCCAGTCTGGCTGATTCCGATGCCCACCCTGGACTCCAGAGCCCCTCTCCCACCCTGGCATTCCCACCTGCCACTTTGCCTGTCTCCACCTGTTGTGTGGATCATGGGGTGGCAGGCACGGCCTCTGGAGTCAAGTCTTGAGTTTGAATCCCAGCCCCACCACTTGCTAGCTGAAGACCTTGAGTAACTGCTTTAACTTCCCTGGACCTCAGCTTCCACATCTTTAGGACGGGGAGGATAAGAATAGGATTGTCGTCAGGGTGCACGGAGATAACACATGTAAAGCTCTCAGCGCAGTGCGTGGCACGTGGTCAGTGCTGGGTGAGGGTTAACGGTCAGTATCACAGTGTTTTTCTCTTACAGATCACATCTCCTTCCGCAGGTTATGCACTCCTTGTGGGCAGGGACTTGCCTGAGTCCCCTGCTTTGCCCACACAGCCCCTGCTTGGCGGTCGGTGCTTAGCAAATGAGAATTAAATTGATAATGATGGTGACATTGATTGCACAGCTGGCTTTTTTATGGGAGATCCAGCAAGCCGCCAATTGGTATCCCCCAAGGGTATGTGGCTTGAAGTCTAAATGACCTCTCCCGGGGCTGGGCTGAAGGCAGGAGCTTCATTTCTTTAGCAGCTTGTCCCCAAAGAGCAATTGGCCTCTTTTAGAACTAGCAAATTCTAGATTTTGGAGTCTGTACTCAGTGTCCTACTCTGTCCTCAATCCCATTAGATGTGTCCACTGAGATCATAGATGACCTTCAAGCAGAGGGTGAACTGGGTGGATCCTCTGGCAAAGAGGCCAAGAGGCTGGCACAGCTGGTCAGTGTCTCCTGGTGAATCAGCTTCGTGAGGGGATGGCAAGAAAGACATTTCCAGATAATGACATTCGCCCCTTGAAGCACTGCAGTTGGTTTTTTTTTTTTTTTTTTTCATTATTATTATTTCTGCTGTGTTATTGGAAAACATCCCAAAAATGTATTGCCTGCTTGCCGGTGTTCTTCAGCAAAGCACATCAAACATGGTAATTCACCTTGGCTACTGTTGACTAAGTACTTTCACCATCGGGAGCTTGTTGAGTCTTGCCGGGAGTCCGTGGGGGGCCAGGATTATTGTCTCCTCCTTGCAGATGAAGACGCTAAGGCTCAGGGAGCTTAAATGTCTCTGCCAGGCTGTGGGCCCTCTCTTTTCTCGGTGCCTGGAAGTCACTCACTGTGCTCCAGGTGCAATGCTGTTGATGTGGCTAGAACTGGCTCCCACCCTCAGTGGCCCCCGGGCTCGCAGGCTTGGTCGGTTACCACTGTAACCATTCCTCCCTGTCCCTTGCCTTCCTGCTGAGAGCAGCGGCTGTAGTTCCATTCCTGTTCAACTTCGGGGTCTGAGAGAAAAAGAGGCTGTTACCTTGCTAGAAGTTTGTCTCAAATAGGAGCATGGAGGCGTGTCCCTGGATGCTTGGGGCCATCTTTGGTTTTGTTTTCTCAGCTGTATTTCAGAGAGGTACAGTGCTTGACTCGGGGACCCACAGGTAAGCAAGAGAAACGCTTAGGGGTTAAAGGTGCTGCCTTTGGAGTCAGACACACCTGGGTTAAGTCCTGGCTCTGTCCATTTGCGGGGCAAAGTACCTAACCTCTGCCGGTCTCCACTCCCTCATCTGCTAACTGGGGTTGATCCTCTGTGCCTCTTTGGAAGGACTGATAGAGGATTCAAGGAGAGAACCCATGTGCCGTGCTTAGCCCCATTCTGGTCCTCAGTGGTTGTAGCTTTCTTTTGATTTCTATGACTTGAAGCAGGATTGGACTCTGATCATTCATTCATTCCTCAAATTTTTACTTGCTGCCCGCCTCTCCGCACCTAGGTTCCCTACCTACAAAATGAGGACACTAATAGGACTCATCCAGCTGGGGATATGAGGGCTTAATGAGTAAATGTGTGTGAAGCGCTCAGAAACCGTGCAAGGTATAAAATAAGTGAGACAAATGACACCCATCCTCATCATTCATATTAGTTGGTGCCGAGTACTGTGCTGGTTAGACTCCAGGTGAACAAAATAGAGTGACCTTTGACTTACGATCTTACAGGCTCTCTCCTTCTCCACGGGGAGAAAAGCCAACCAATGTTTCATCACTGTCCACGTAAGATGAATCGATGGGAGGGTAGGTTTCAGGGACCCGTCAGCTTGCTGGCTGCTGCCCTGGAGGCTGGCATAGGAATCATGCCTCATTCCCTACCATGTCTCCCCTTCATTCAGTCTCTGGGCCTCTGGCCCGGTGCTCTTGGTTAAGTTTGGAACATTCTCAAGCACCCTCGAAGGATTAGTCAAAGGGAGAGAATTCTGTCCATCTTGCCTGAGGCATAGCTGTGAAGGTCGGTCTGTGAAAAGGCTCTGCAGCCTTCCAAATGCCACAGGGAGCCAGGAGGTGGGGCAAGCCCTGGCCTTGGAGCTCCGGAGCAGAGGTTAGTTCTCGTCCCACTGCCTGGTAGCTGCATGGATCTTTTCAGGTCACTTCTCCTCTCTGAGTTGGTTTCTCAACTGTCAAATGGGGAAGTGATAGGCCCCACCTGGTGGGGTTATAATGCAGCAGAATACAAATTTAAGGTCATTCAAGGTCCCCTCATATTCCTCCTTCCTTTCAGAGGTAAGTTCCCCGCTCCCATCTCTGAGCTCAAAGGCATTTATTTACACAACCACCAGAGCAATGCTCATCACTATGCGTCAGCTTAGATCGGCCTTCCTGGACCCAGACTCTGAGATGGAGAAGTGCATAGCCAGGAGGCTCCCTGGAGAGACACCTTGAGGAAGTGAACAATGCAGGATTGGGGACAGGCGGCAGCTGGCACACAGGGGTAGTTGCTGAGTCCACAGCTGGTCCTCCAGGGTACTCTGGGCCTGGGATGGCCTCTCAGAGCTGCCCTGAAGGAGGCAAGGGGAGACCCCTTTATTTTATTTTTATTTTTATTTTTATTTATTGAAGTATGGTTGACAAGCAATATCATGTTAATTTCAGGTGTGCAACATAGCAAGTGACTAAATACATTAAGAAATGACCAACATGGCAGATCTATTAACCATCTGTCACCGTACAAAGTTATTACAAGATTATTAACTATATACCTTATGACTTATTTTATAACTGGAAATTTGTACCTCTCAATCTCCTTCAGCTATTTTGTTCAACCCCCCCACTTGTCTCCCCTCTGGCAACCACCTGTGTGTTCTCTGTATCTATGACTCTGTTTCTGCTCTGTTTGTTCATTTGTTTTGGTTTTTAGAAACCACATTTAAGTGAAATCATGTTGTCTTTCTCTGTCTGGCTTATTTCACTTGGCAAAATGCCCTCTAGGCCCATCCACGTTGTTGCAAATGGCAAAATATTATTCTTTATGGCTGAGTAATACTCCATTATATACATATACATGTATACATACACCACATCTTCTTTATCAATTTATCTATCGATGGACGCTCAGGTTGCTTTCATAGCTTGCCTATTGTAAATAGTGCCGCAGTGAACGTCGGGGCTGTGTATCTTTTTGAATTATTGTTTTTGTTTTCTCCGAGTAAATACCCAGAAGTGGAATAGTTGGAGCGTATGGTAGTTCTATTTTTAATTTTTTGAGGAAACGTCGCACTGCTTTCCTAGTGGCTGCACCAGTCTACATTCCCACCAGCAGTGCATGAGTGTTCCTTTGTCTCAGCGTCCTAGGAGGGTTGGGGGTTGGCCATTTAAATCATCACCTCAGCCAGGGGCTACTCCTCTCTCCATCACTGGGAGGGGTCACGACCTCTGACCAGACAGTTCCCTGCAGCAGGGGCAATTCCCAGTGAGCGATGAGAGTGTCAGGAACAGCTGGTATCCCATCCCTAAAGCAGGGACCTGGCAGAGATTCTGCCGAGCATTCAGAAAGCAATGGAGAACCAAACATAGAATTTCTGCCCACACGGGGCTTTTGATCTGTATATATGGTCTGTATTTACCTATTTGTCTCTCCCGCCAGCTTGGAGACCTCCTCGGGCCAGAATCTTGTCTCATTAGAGGAACACATAGTTGGTGTTTAATCAGCGCGTGCCATCTCATCCCCAGTAGTGCACCCAGGTCCCTTTCTTTGTCTCTCCCAAGTGTCATCACTCGCTCTTTTGAAAGATATTAGCCTTTTATTGTGGGCTAGATCATCACATCATTATTTTTCATATTCAAAAGAGAAAAAGGAAGCCAGCCTCTAAAGAGGGAACTTCATTTTAGAACATCCCATGCAGCATTTGAAACAAAGGCTGGCTGGGACCTGGCCTGGTCAGGGCCCAGCCTCTCAGCACCCACCAGAACCCTGCCTAAGAGGACAAAAATCACAAAGGCACCTGATTAACTCTCCCAGGACTCTGCAGCAGGACGCTGTTTTGGAAATTTTCCTGGGAAACTTGACCACAGAGTGCAAATCTAGCTGAAGCCCTATACCTGCCAAGTCCTCTAGGCTCGGCCGAGCTATTGTTCATACTCCAAGTCCGACGTTATCAGATTTCGCCTAGTTTATGATGGGATGCATAAAAACCACTTGTGTTTAAAGAGAGCTGTTGACTGATCAAGGGGGCTGCACGTGAGGACTGGGACCCTGAGCCCACCTTCCCCTCTGTCGTCCGGTGGGAAGTGTGCCGGATATGGTCACCGCTACCACTGCTAACAGCAGTAATAAGGGTGCACTCACCTGGCCCAGCATCCTAATAGTGCCGAGCAATTTTACCTGCATTGTGCCAGTTGGTCCCTAAAAGTCTGTGCGGCAGCAGGGGGCTGTGCGAGCACAAGGAAGTTGTCCAAACCCTCCAGGCCTCAGTTTCTCTGTCTCTAAACTGATAACAGAGCCTCTCAAGTTATTATGAGGATTAAATAATGTAATAACCAGGCAGCCCTTAAAGAAAATAGCACCTGGCATTTACTATTTCTAACTAAATACATGTTTGGAATTACTGATAGGCAATTTTAGTGTCACTCGTCAGGAGAGGAAACTGAGATTCAGAGGCACTAAGTTTATGAATAAAATGTTTGGGCAGCAAGGAAGGACAACATGGGACTGGGTTGGGGGTGAGGGTGGGATGCCATGCAAATGGGGCCAGACTTTCCCACACTGGATTTCATCACAAACCATTTAGCATTTGCCTCTCAACCTGGGAACAGAGGAAATACAAACTCCCCAAAGGGGGAAAAAAAGATGAAGGAATAGTGTTGCCAAAGAAAGAAATTAAAAAAAAAAAAAAAAAAAAAACACTTGCACTTTTCAAACAATTGAACCCTTTTTACCTTTATATGTAAGTCTGAATACCAGAAGGGGTATCATATTCAGAGATAATTGGGTTTAGAAAAGGTCTCTTTGCTCTGAACGTCCACTGAGGGCTTCAAAGCCCTGTGCTATAGTTGGGCTTTGGCGCTCACATGGTCTCCCTCATTTTGGTCTTTTCCTCCTCAAACAGGAGTTCAACTGGCAGAGCCCTGGGGAGCCGAGGAAGGTGTGGTCCTGGCGCCTCGGACCCCCTGGTCTCCTTGGGAATGAAGATCTTCAGGGTTCTCGTGGTCTTTGCCTCCTGCCGTAAGTAGTAGCATCTGGGGAAGGTCCAAGGCACTGTCGTCCTGTGTGTCTCTGTCCGGGGGGTGGCCCCTCCTCATGTGGCATCAGGTCGGGGGAAACCAGGTGTCACTCAGAAGAGAACCGGGAGTGAAACGGGCTCCCACCAGAGTCCTCCTTCTTCTGTTTCTTCTGCAAAATGGATCGATCCCAGTCCTGGGATCTCACAGAACATCAAGGAAAACAGGTTGCTAACCCTTTGCTAAGAAAAAGGGCATTTGACTACTGTTTTGCCCCCACCCCCATCCCCCGCAGGAGTCCTTTTTTTCCCTTTGGATGACAGTTGCCTTTATTTAAAGTCATGTGGATTCCAGACCAAAAATGCATCCATATATCTAGCTAATTTGGAAATGATTAATTCTCATCAGAAAGGCATTCTTCTGGTGATTTATGGAATACTTGGTAATCATAGGGCTTCGCTACCAGGAGATGAGATTACGTATCTCTGCAAAGTGAAAGAAAATTTACCAGGAAACAGTGATGGGTCTGTTGGAAAACCCTTCAACTCATTGGTTTCTTTGATTCGTTGAGAAGAGATTTGCCCAGGTCCATTTTTCTATCTGTTTCAGAGGTGATGCAATCACGTTTGGGTTCCCTAAAGTCAAAAGGTCAGAAATGGGGTTCCCGTTTCCTGTCATCAGTGGTAGAATTTACACTTTTCAAGATTGTGCTGTTAGAGGCGGAGAGCCCTGCATAGGAGGTCATTTCTGCAGGCAGGCCCCACAGTGTTCTCGGAGGGTGAGGGTGAGAGCGGTGCGGGAGTGTGGTCCCGCCCTCCCTCCAGGGGCTGCTCCAGCAGCAGGGACCCCCCGCCGGGCTTCAGCATCCTTTGCGGTGCTTTGTGACCTCTAGGCATCCAAAACCCACAGCATGAGATGGGAAGGCTTCCCATGAGATGGGAAGGCTCCCCAACGCCCCCTGCCCCATCTTTGATATTCTTCTTCAAGTTCATATTTTATTTTACTTCTACTGTAAAATTATTATCAGCTTGTAATGAAAAAAGTAAAATAAATGAGTATAGAGTGACCAAATAATGTCCCTTCTCATCCTTCCCAGACCCCGATCCTTTTCCTATACCCAGACGTAACCACTCTGAAGAGTTTGACATACATCCTTCCAGGCCTTTACACATGTAGGTCGCAAACATTCCAACAGAAAAGCAATACCTGCACATTGTGGGAAAAAAAAAAAAAGAAATCCAGACAGCATAAAAGTGTTTAAAATAAACGTTGCTTGTTTTTTCCCTCCACCTACTTCCTCCCCCCCACCATTGCCTAGTGATATTGCTATTAACAGCAGGATACTTTCAAGGCATCATTTAGTTATTATCTCCCTGTCAG
This sequence comes from Camelus ferus, assembly GCF_009834535.1. Taxonomy (NCBI): domain Eukaryota; kingdom Metazoa; phylum Chordata; class Mammalia; order Artiodactyla; family Camelidae; genus Camelus; species Camelus ferus. The sequence goes on along the minus strand of NC_045708.1, from coordinate 13,716,857 downwards.
TGGGCATGTGGGTAGTTTCCAATTTTTTGCTGTCACAAATAACGTTGAAGCAAAACATTTCTGTGTGTGTATGTGTATATATATATTTTTTTTTTTCCTCTCACTTTCCTAAGTGAGTTTTGTAGAAGTAAAAATTACTAGGTCTATGTGTATTTGCGATTTAAAAAAAATGGACTGAGGGCAACTTTTTATGCCTCTTAAATTATTTTGTTTCTCCTGCGAGATTGTAAATGCCCAGTGATGCTCGCAAGGATTGGCACTTCTGTCTTCCAACGTTTCCCATTAGTGTTTAACATCAGACCTGAGGGTGTTCCTGCCTCGGATGGTGGGGGAAGACTGTAGTGGACAATATTGTCGTGAACATCACGGGGACTGGGTTCTCATCCTGCACCAGCAAGGAACTAGCTGTGTGCCCCGGGAGAGCTGGTCCTGTCTTCTCCCCGCATCAGAGGGGTTCTGATGCCCAGGCACCGCGTTTAGGGGGTCTCCTCATATCCGAATGCCAAGTGCGCTGGTTAGGAGACGCGAAGGCAGCATCTTTCTTATCACATCTTCTCTTCTTCCTTGTTTTCTCGTTGGCAGTGATGGCCCCCACCCACAGCAGCTTCTGGCAGTTCCAAAGGATGGTCAAACGCATCACTGGGCGGAGTGCCTTCTTCTCCTATTACGGATATGGCTGCTACTGTGGGCTTGGGGGCAAAGGGACCCCCGTGGATGACACTGACAGGTGAGTGCAGCGGCCCCGAGAACTCCCGTCTTTTGATTTGCATTGAAATGCAGGCTTGAAGAGAGAGCAGGTATTGGGACTTGCATTGCAAGGAACCAAAACCAATTCAGGTGAGCCTGAGCGTAAAAATAAAATTGAATGGGAGTGGGAAGGCGGTCTGGATCAAGCCACGGCCAGGGCTGCGCAGAGTCTCAGAGCCTGCACGTGGTTCATGGCTCTGCTGTCACCCCCTTGAAATGCCTCATAATGGTTGAACAAGAGGCCCCGCGTTTTCGTGTTGCACCAGGCTTTGCAGATTAGGTGGTCAGCCCTGCCCAGAGCTCAGAAACATTTTTCATTCCTCAGTCCTCATGTTAAAGGTGGTCTTCTCTCCCGGCCCCCAGTTTTAGAATTACAGGAGCAGTAAGACTGAGCCGCTCTCTCCCAGTCCTAATTCCATTTTCCAGGAGAGAGATTCCGAGTGGCCCAGTTTGGAGAAGATGTCCATCTGGGTGTGGACACATGGCACAAACTTGGCTGCCAGACCTACTTCCAAGGATGGGGGTGGGGGAGTGTGAGTTCTCAGAAAAGGTGGAGGTTGGTGTAATCCGGGGAGAGAACAGGGAGGGAGGAAACAGGAAGGTTTGTGTGTCTTTTCATCTGAAGAAATAAGAAGCAAAATGTCCCAGCAGGGCCTGAATATCACCCCTGGAGCTGGATTCCTCTGGGTTGGACTCTTGGGACCACAGACTGTTCCAGCTGGAAGGACCCTAGAGCCCTGGAGGGGACTGACACTGACGAAATGCCCATCACATCCTGAGCACTGGGATTGGTGGTTTGCATGCAGGGACCAATTCAGTCCACCCAGTGCGTAACCAAGGCCGTGCCACCCTCCCATTCTACAAGTGATGACAGTGAGGACCCACTAGACAAAGTGGCAGAGCCCAGACACGCAGCCCCCAAGCACAGGGTCAGGGTTTGAACCAGAATTTGCAAGTTTCAAAGTCCAGGCCCTTTGACACTCTGTGCCTCCCCTTCCCAGTCCTAAGGCTGATGAGAATTTCAACACTGTTAGCCAAAGATAAAGACGGCAGAGAGCCCAAGTGCGGCTGGGGATGGGGAGGCTGCCAACGTATCGGCCAATAGTGGCTCCTTTCCGTGTCTTAGCATCCAGCCCCAGACCCGTTTGGAAGACAGCCGAGGCTGTCCCGCAGCTGTTTCCTCTCCTCCTTAGGAGGGTTCTCCCTCTTCCACCACCCAACTCTGAGCATCAAGAGAGCAAAGACTAAAGGAGTTTGTGTGATGTGCTGACCCGGCTCCTAGAGCCTCTCCCAGGGCTGGGCACAGAGTGGGTGCTCAGTCAAAAGTCATTAAATGAATGAATGAGTCACAGGGACCTACATTCGAGGCCCGACCCCATGACTTTCCAGCCATGTGATTCTGGGCCATTCACTTCTGAATCTTGTTTCCTCCCCTGGAAAATGGGGACAGCGATGGCACATCGTAGGGTTCCTGTGAGGGGCTCATGCAGCAGCTGGAGGCAGAGAAAGGGCTCTCTCTCTGCTGTTTAATATCATTAGGAATTTACCTCCCGGGCTTCCGCACCTTCTCCCCCAGGGCGAGTCCTTCCCAGCTGGGTCCCCGGGGCCACCCTCAGGGACAGCCCCTCACCTCCTTCCCGTCTGGCCCCCAGGTGCTGCCTGGCCCACGACTGCTGCTACGAGAAGCTGAAGCGGCTGGGCTGCCAGCCGGTGCTGAACAGCTACCAGTTCCATGTCGCCAACGGGACCGTGCTCTGTGAGTCGCCTTCTGCTAGGGGTGTCTTTGAACCTGGGCCTTCTTTAAGGTCTGCCTCCTCGTGGACCCAGAGAACTTTGGGGAAATGGGATTTTTCCAAGGGCTTTGGGAAGGGAAGCAGCAATTCTGAGGATCAGTGCTTCCCAAAAGAGTCCTGGCTCGGTCTCTCCCTATGGCCCCCCCGCTCGCAGCTGTGCGGCGCCACCGCCCGGAGCGCTGTCACGGGGCACGGTGCGCAGCGTAGACAGGCGTGGACTCGGCACAGAGCTGTTGACTTGGGACTGCGCTGAATCTCGCAGCTTCACTTGGCAGCTGCTGCTGCTGCGAACTCTCTTCCTGATGTCTGTCGTGCGTTAACAAGGCAGCTCGGCTCTCCTTCAGTTGCGCAAATATTTGTGAAGGGTGATTGCGTGCCAGGCACTGGGATGGGTGCCGTGGGGGACACCAAAGTAAATAGGAGGGGATGGGGAAGGGAACCCACGTGTCATCGAGGCCATTCAAGGAGGAGGGCAAAGGACAAGGGTGGGTAAGTGCTAAGAGGCCAGCACATGGGGAGGGGCCCCGTACCCCACAGCGTGTCCTGGGGCTGCTGGGGTCTGGGTGTGTCAGGCAAGTTCCATCTAACAAGCAAGCAGGCGCCGGGCCCAGCCTTCTTGTGGCCGCTCAGCTCAGCGGGGCCAGTGGTTTGCATGCCCCGTGGAGCGTGTGACTTGCCTTCTGCTGGGCTTTGTGGAGCTGGTGTGAACCACCGTTCCCTCCCTGTGTATTTATTCACAGCTGTGAGTGTGTCTTGGAGACCACCTGTCTCCTCCCCCCAGGTCAGGGGACCATCTCCCTTCAGCCATCCCAGTGCCCCCCACCCAGGGCTCCAGCTCCGGACACAGAGAGTCAGGGCGGAGCCAGCTCCCTGGTCCCAGTGGTGAGACCTGAAATGTGGTGGGCTGGCAGCTCGGAGCCCTGCGAGTGCGAGGCTAGCTTCAGTGTGGTCTGCTTCTCAGCGCCCCCAGGCACACTGCCGGTGGGGAGGAAACCCTGTTTTTCCCGTGTGAGCTCGAGGAGACTTCCTGTGCTGGAGCTCTCTGGCCATGACCACCCTCAGGCCTAAAGCAAGGTGTCTCTTCTGTGAGGCCCCAAGGCCACATCCAGGAGATGGGAAGGGAGTGGGACCTGGTAGAGGGGCAGGGGGTGCGGGACCAGGGGTGATTGTCGCCAAAGCACTCTTTGCTTCAGCACTTGATGCCTGCCGGAGGCCAGGGACCGAGTTTCTGACTGCTTCCTCCCACACGTCTTGGCCCCACGTGGTGGGGGGCCAGGGGCAGGCCTGGCTGTTGGTTGGTGAGGGAGGGGCACACAGAAGAGGTGCCCCCGACTCTCCTCAGCCTGGTTCATAGTCTCGCTTTCACATAGTTTTTTCTCACCTCTTTTCATCTTGTTCTTAACATCTGTCTTGGCAAGTGTTACCTTTAAATGGTGGAAGACCATCACTTTTAGAGAAAATATACTCCAAGCGCTCTCTCCTCTGATCCCCCAGAAAGCACAGGGACCAAGGAAGGAGGGAAGCAGTGGTCTAGGAGGGAAGTGGTAGCTGCACAGGACCTCGCCACCCTGCGATCCCAGGCCCAGACTAAGCCTCCGCCCCTGCTCCTGTGGGCTGGCCGCCCTCCCGAGGCCTGGCCGGGCACTCTGCACCAGGAGTAGATCCTTAATCAGTCCTCTTCACCCTCCCAGGTCGGGGCCAGAGCCACAGCCCAGGACCCCAGGGGACGGAGGGGATGGAGGAAAGTGAGCTGCGGGCAGAGGCTGGATGGAGCCCCAGGAGGTGGTGATACAGGAAAAATGTGGGGCGAGAGGATGGCCGTGTCCCAGGTTTTGGCTGAGTCCCTGGCATGTGCCCCACCAAGTGTGGGCCCTTGGTTTCATGCAGGAAAGAATTCAAGAGTGTGCCACCGTTGAGTAAAAGTAGACTTATTCAGGGAGGTGCACACTGCATAGACAGAGTACAGGCCGTCTCACTCAGCAGGGAGGGCGGCCACAGGTGTGGGGGCTGTTAGTTTTTATGGGCTCGGTACCTTCATATGCTAACAAGTGGGCGGATTATTCCAACTACTTTGGGAAAGGGCAGGGATTCCCAGGAATTGGGCCATTCTCCACTTTTTGACCTTTTGCGGTCAGCCTCAGAACTGTCATGGCACCTGCGGAAGAGCCATTTACCATGTTAATATATTACAATGAGCATATACTGAAACTCAAGGTCTGCTTGAAGTCAAATCTCTCATCATTCTAGGTCTCAAGGTCTGCTGGCGGTTGAGTTTTCCACCGTCTTGGTGTTAATTGCTGTGTCATTTCTTGAATGTGCCCTGCCCCCTTCTTTCCTGTCTCCAGTCATGCAGGATGAGGTCTCTGCTTGGCACAGCATGCTGGGGGGTGGTGGGAGGTGCAGGCAGGGGCTGAGAGCTGGACCGGGAAGCTCGTGGCCTGGGCTGCGCTTTCCGCAGATGCTCCCCCTGCCAAGCAGCAGTGGCCAGTTGTTCCTGAAGCTTGACCGGGGCTCCCGGAGTCCGGCTTAGGGGTCAGCGGGGAGGGATGCTTCCCCACCCCCACCAGGACGTCAGCGTCCCCTCCTTAGCTGACCCAGCCAGTGAGCACCAGGCTGACCTCGTGTTCCCCACGAGGTAAAGTGGGTACTTTACCAAGCCCGGCCTCCAGGAGCAGGGCTGGGAGCTGGGTGATCTGGCTTCTAATCCAGAGTCTGATACGTGCTGAGACTCCAAGCGAGCCCCACACACATCCGTTCACGCGCCCAGTATCAACTGAGCACCCACTGGGTGTCCATCCCGGCCCAGTGCTGTGCCAGGAGCCAGACATACAGAACAAGGCAGCCCCAGGCCCTGCTGTCTTGGCGCTCCCCGGAGCTGAGAGTGCCCTTGAAGACCATCTAGACCCACCCCTCACTGCAGTGATGAGGAGACTGAGGCCCAGAGAGGGGAAGGATTTGATCCAAGTAACAGGTGAGGTTAAAGCTCCTGTGTCTGGAGCCTTTCCAGTGCTCTGGAACTGCTGGCCTGAGTTTTCTTGGCCTCAGTTTCTTCATCCATAAAATAGGCGCACTAACAACAGCTGCGGCTCATGAGCGTCTATGACAGATGCTTTACACTCGGCGCCTTGAATCCATGGTAAACCTTGGAGGTGGGCATTATTCTCCCCCTCATCCAGGAGGACCCTGAGGCTCAGAGAGGTTAAGTCAGATGACCGAGGTCACACAGCCAGAGAAAGAAGAGCTGGGGTTCAAATCCTAGTTAACTGACCCCAGCGGATGCTCCTGCCTTATGCTACCCTCCCCAGTGTCACAGGGCTGTCGGGAGGGTGATGGGGATGCGCTTGACCGGAGAGCTCACACCAATGCCAGCCTCATTATCTCCAGCACACTTGTCAGAATGTTCTGCCCTGGCCCAGGGGACAGGAGAAAAAATGCTGAAAGAGCTGGTCTGACCGTAACGCCCCAGACCTTTCAGTTCTAGCTCTATGCACCCTGCTAAGGGGCCCAGAGAGAGCGCACGCTTTGCAGTCAGGCAGCCTTGACCTTTTCTCGCTGGGTAATTACACAACCACCCTGGGCCTTAGTCTCCTCATCTGTAGAATGGAGACACTAAATGGAACTTCATAAGGCTGCTGCAAGGACTGACCAAGGTAACCCAGCTCAGAGGTCTGACCCGTAACAGGTGCTTAGTTAATGCCCTTCCTTTAGAAGTTAAGGTTTCTCTTTTCATCTCAGTGTTCTTTTCCCCTTTACTTTGTGGAAAAGCACTGGGATTTTCTTTGTTACTGTTGAGAGATTTCTTTGAAGCATCTCTGCACTTGAATCTCCTCAACCTGATGTCACTAACCCCTTATAGGATAAAAGCTTTTCCCTCACCCCCCAGTTATACTGCAGTTCAAAGAGCTGCCCTGCAAGAGTTAACCGTCTCCCCAGCCTCTGAGTTCTGAAATCCTGCACCGGAGCCTGGTCCCAGGTTGCCTAGCAACCAGTGGCTGCTCCAGGATGCAGTTGGTGTGAGCAGGGAAGGGAAAGGAGAAAAACAACTTGGTCTGTCCATGTCTCTAAATGTCACTGGGAGATCCACGCAGAGAAAGGCCTGGGACCCAAGCCCTGGGGCCAATTTACCAAGTGGTGAAGGCCGCCCTCGGGCAACCGGGAGGTTGTTACCCCTCTTTTGAATGGGCTTACATAAGTGCTTGGCATTGGCAAGGGACTTTAAGATTTGCCTGTGGTGACGCCCCCTCCACCCACACATGCATGCATATATAGTTCTGGGGGGAGCCGGGCGGCCGTGGGCGGCAGAGCCCGGGTTCCAGCCAAAGGTACCACTATCACCTCCATCTCTGAGCCTGTGACTTCTCCCTCTGCCAAAGTGGGAGGGTGAACAGGGTAACCACTGACATTTATTGTTTGCAAAGATTTTTCTCCTTTGCAACTGAGTTGACTGACACATCACCCTTTTTCTCTCCTGGCATTTGTCTCTACCTGACATTACCTCATTTACTTACTTATTTACTTAGGCATCAACCCGATGTGAGTTTTGGGAGATCGGGGAGCACCTGTCGGTGGTGGTGGGGCTCATTCTCATAGAGCCACAGAGAAGGATGCCCAGAGCTATGCAGTGTGGGGTCCTCATTCAGATCTACACCCCTGCTTCCTAGCTAAAGACCAGGCTAGGAACTCAGTATCTGTTTGTTTGATCAGTGAATGGAGGAAAAACCTCATGAAATAGTGAATGCAAGTATCTGTACCCTCACTTGAAAACTGAAGAAAGAGTCTCAGAGAAGGGTACTTGCCTGAGATGCTAAAGCAGGCAGGGGGCAGATCTGGACCGAGAGAGAACCTGACTGCCTGTTTCCTGGGGTGGGGCTCCGTTCACTGCCTCACAGGCTATGTTAAGTCCAGCCAGGGAGGCAGCGGCAAACAGTGATAGGGAGTTTATAACATGTTTGAGGTTGAAGATCTGAAACAAAAAGACAGACTCCCTGCCCAGAAGGAGCTTGTGTTCAGGGAAGGAGACGGATCATGAAATATTCAGAAATAAAGAGACACTCAGGTAGTAGCAAGTGCTGTGAAGCCTCTAAGATAAGGCAGTAAGCTAAGGGATGACGATGGCCGTGGGGGGGAGGGATGGCTACTTCAGGCGGCCGAGCAAGACCTCTCTAAGGAGGTGGCACTGAGCCGGTGTGGTAGGAGCAGCGGAGACGGGAGGGAGGGGATGTGAGGATGGGCGTCGCGCCGGGAATGAGTCCCATGGGGCCTGGCGGATGGGATAAGGAGCTCGCCTTCTCCTTTAGCTGCAAGGGGAAGAGGTAAAACAGGAAGTGATCTGCTCTAATTTTACTTTAGGAAGATCACTCCAGACCCGGTACAGAGAAGTTGGGGAGCAAGGGAATAAAGAGGGGGGGACCATTCAGTCACCCTGGGGAGAAGCTACCCTCTTGTGGCTCAGTGGCTGGGAAGAAGCGTCGTGCGCTGACTGTGTTTGGCAGGTAACTGACAGGACCTGCTGATGGATGAGTTGTGGGACTGGAGGCAAAGGGAAGCCAAATCTGACGTTCTTGGTCTGAGCAGCCATGGCTAATGGGGTCACCCATGAGCTCGTGCAGATGGGAGACAGCAGACTCTGAAGACACAGCAAGAGCCTGGCATGAGCCGTGTTGAGGCTGAGACGCAATCAGACACCCAAGGGGGAGTCAGGTGGACACGAGCAGATTGGTGTCTGAAGTTCAAAGGAGGCGTCTGGTTTGGGGTGAGGACTAGAGCGCCGTCAGTGCTCATGTGGTATTTATTTATTTATAAACATTTTACTTTTTATATTTTATTTATTATTGTATATTTTATTATTTTATTTTGGCGGGGGTGGGAGAGCTAATTATACTTATTTATTTTTAGAGGAGGTACTGGGGACTGAACCCAGGACCTCATGCTTGCTAAGCACGCACTCTCCCACTTGTGCTACATATACCCCCCCCCCCATCAGATGGTATTTAGAGCCCTGAGCGTTGAAACGTGAGCACTGGAGGAGAGGGTTGAGAGACCAGGATGGAGATCAGGCAGGCAGTCTGGGTTAGCCTGGGCGGGAACGTAGACTTTCTCGCGTTGTCTCATGGAAGTATATTTCATGGAATGAGGAAGAAAATCCTGAAGCTGTCAGTTCCCTTCTTCATGCCTCAGTTTCCCCACAAGCAAATTGGAAGATGCAGGATCTGGCTTTAGGGTCCTACATCTTGGCCTAGGGCTGGGTCCTTATACTTTGCAAAGATTTTTCTCCTTTGCAGCTGAGTTCACTGGGTTGGCTTGGTCCATTTCTTGGCCTAGGGCTGCCTCTTCTTCCAGCCCAGGACAGGCCTGATCCTACCACGGCTGTGGGGGGTCCACAGCGATGGACCGCAACTCCAGATCGGTCCCAAATGCCTGGGGACTGGGCAAAGCCATTAGACGCAGGACTGGATGTCAGGAGAGAATTGTACCCCACAAAAGGAAAAGGTCCTTTCTGCTTTGGGAAGGACCAGAAGACAGAACGAGAAAGGGAGAGGGACATGTGAGAAAAGAAGAAGGGGGTTTGGGGAACTAAGATGGACGAGAGAAGAGATGGAAAAGAAGAGGAACAGGAGACAGAGGGATAAACAGGAAGAGAGATGGATGAGAAAGAGGAAAGGTGAGAAGAGTCTCACGTCTGGTTTCCACCCGGATGAGTGACTGCACGAGGTGCCAGGCCTTTTGGGAGGGAAGCGAGGTTGGATAGGGTGAAGCCCTGTGTCCAAGAAGCCCTTGGCCCCACCAAGACCACCAGCCACATGACCTGGTGGCCTCACAGAGGTGGCCATCCAGGGAGGGGAGCAGAGGGCGCGCTGGGCACAGCAGAGGTGAGAGATCCGGACATGGATGGGGATGGGGCTCTCAGGGAGTCCCTGGGGGAGCTGGCGCCTGAAGGATGTTGCCAGACAGACGGAGAAGGGGAAGTGGGAGGGCAGAGGTGACCCAGGCACCAGGAACAGCGGGAGCGGCCGGAACCATACCCTGGCGCATCTCCTGAGGGTGAGTACCGCTGAGGCATACGGTGGGTGTCAACCCGTCATGAGACATCCAGTCTCCAGCGAGATGTGGGAGGACAGCTTCCTGCAGGAGCTGTGGACATCAGAGAGGGGAAAAGGCAAACAAGCAGAGCACCGTCAGCGCTGGGTCCGGCTCAGAAGTCCCTTCTCTTTCCCACCTGTGAGGCTGAGCGCGCATCATCCTCATAAATCCAGCGTCACAGGGCACGCCCAGGCCGCTCCGCCTGTGACAACAGCGAAAGTCCTCCCAGGGATCTTGTGAAGTGGGCACCATTATTTATTTTGGACACTGTTGGGTTTTTATCACCATTTTATAACTGATACTGAAGCGAACTTGCCCCAGGTCAACACACCAGAATCTGGTACACACACATACACACACACACACACACACACACACACACACACACACACACACAGCACCACAGCTCCGACTACTAAGTGAAAGATCACCCTCTAGTGGTCACTTGGCCACAGGGCAGACGTTCGACCCCAAAGGCCCATTGAGGCTTCTTTCATTTAGTCAGTGACATCTGAGCACCTACTATGTGCCAGCATGTGCTCTGCATGCTGGAGATACTGGGAGGGATGAGACAGACAAAGCTCCAGCCTCAAAGAGCTTACACTTTGTCCATGAGAGACAGGCATAAGCAAGTAAACAAAGAAGAGAAGTAAGAGATGTGAAAAGTATGGTGAATCATCAGACGGGGGTGTGAGGGAGAGTGGCTGGGGAGAGCTTTAGGAGGAGTGGTCAGGGAGAGCCTCTCTGAAAAGGGGAAATTTGATCAAGACCCAAAGGGTGGGATGGATCCCATCATTTGATGATCCTGGAGAGAAGTGTTTCAGACAATGTGAACAGCAAGTGCAAAGGCCCTGGGGCAAGACTGAATGAGACATGTGACATAGAGAGGCCGGCATTCCTGGAGCAGAGTGAAGGTGAGAGAGTGGAGGACCGTGGGGATGGAGAGGCTGTCAGGGGCCCCATCATGACCAGCCTGCTTTGGAACCTGGGCAAGGATTTGGAACGTCTTTCCCAAATAGAAGGGAACCACTACAGGGCTTTCAGTAGGAGAGTGAACCTAATTCAAGTGACACTTAAAGAAGATCCCTGTTTGTTTCCTTCCATTAGGGAGGAAAATCTGGTGATGACATGGATTGGGTTTGTGGCCAAAAGGTAGAAGAGGGTGGGGTGTGAAATATTTTGAACATAGAGACATCAGTGGAGCTTTGAGGGGACAGGATGTGGTAGAGAAAGGAGGGGAAGAATCGAGATTAGCTGTTAGTTTTCTGGCTTGAGTGGGAGGTGGTACCACTTCCTGAGCCGGGAGTGGGGGTGGAGGACCACTTGGCAGGTGAGAGGAGCACTTCCGTCAAGAGCTTCCTTTGGGGCGTCTTACACTGGAGATGCCTGTGACGCCCACGTGAGACGCCAGGCAAGCTGTTGGAAATAGAAGATGTGTTCTGAGAAAATTGGCCCCGTGCCCTTGGCCTGTGTGCTGCCCAGGTGTGCTAGGTCAGGGCCCCTCCGTGCAGCATACACCTGCCCCTTCTCTTGTTTCCTTCCAGGTGCCTCTTCACGCCAGTACTCCCGGCATGTCCAGGTGTGGTAGGGGAAGGGCTTAGGGATGAAGGAAAAGGACTCCTGGTTCCTTTCTTTTCTGTTTGTTATCCTTGACCCCTTGCAGTGAGCTCCCAGTTCTCCCCGATCTTGGAACCAAAAACTGGGGGTGGCCAGAAGCTCCTGGTGACCCTCTGTCTCTCTGCAGGTGAATGTGCCCTTGGTCCTGGTGTCGGCTGCCTCTGTGGGCTGAGGGCCTGCGAGTGTGACAAACAATCTGCATACTGCTTCCGAGAGAGCCTGCCCACCTATGAGAAAAACTTCAAGCAATTCTTCTCCAGTCGGCCCCGCTGCGGCCGCCGCAAACTCCAGTGCTAGCGAGGCCGTGTGGTCCCTGCTGGGCACCAGCATCTGCCCCAGTACCACCCTTCCGGGGAGCCTTCTCACTGTCCCCAGCAGGCTCCAGTTCTCACAGCTGACCCTTCAGCATCTGGCCTGGGCTGGAGGTCAAGAGTGGGCAAGACAAAATCCTGACCTTCTAAGGAGGGAGATAGACCATAAGTATACACATAAATAAATGATATATTCCAATAGCAGTAAGCTCTAGGAAGCAATAAAACAAGGTGACAGGGGAGGGAGATGTCCCCATCTCCCATCTCAGGAAGTTTCCAGGAAGGGAGAGGCCCCAGGATCCACCTTAAATGCTCCGTCCATCCCCACCCCCAAATCAAGATGTGGGGTGGACTTGGGAACCAGGCCTGCAACCCAGATCCAGCTTGAGGGCTGCCATCTTGGTCTGAGCCACCCTCACCTCGTTTCTGGGCTACCACTTGCCCTTCATTGTTCTCTCTGCTTCCACCCTCGGCCTCTGCAATCCCTCGTCCACACAGCGGCTGGTCAGCAGAGTGCCTGGTGTCTGACCGTGTCACTCCTCTATCACACCCTCCACTGGCTCCCCATTTCCCTCTGAGTAGGAGCCCTGAAGCCACGCATGATCGTCCCCTCCCAACCTCACCTCCTGGACTCTCCCCTTCCCCACCCTGGCCTCCATGCCATGTACTGAACACACCAGGGACACGCCCTCCTGAGGATCCTGCCCCGGAGGCTCCCTCTGCCTGGAAGGTGCTTCCCACGTGCCTCACTCCCTGCCTCCTTCAAGCACCTCCAGGTGCTTGCTGGAATCTCAGCTTCCTAATAAAGCCTATGCCGACTACCTCCTTTAATACTGCACACCCTCCCCTGGCCTCTCCCATCCCCACTGTCCAGTTCTCTTCTCTGTTACCCGATGAACTGTGCACTCACTGGTACGCACTGTTCATTGTCTGCCTCCCCCCATGGAAGATGCACTCCTGAGGGCAAGGATCTGTGTCCTTTTCCCTCGCTGATGTATATGTTGAATGACGTGAGGTCAGGGCAGGATGTGCAATGTGAAAGGACAGCATTAGCTCAGCGCAGGGAGCATGGAACATGGGGGTGGATTTTAGAGCAAGCTGAAGTGATGCGGAGAGCAGGGCTAGGTCAAGGAGAGCCTGTGGCCACTCTGAGAAATCTGGGAACTTGACCCTGGGAACAGTGGGCGTCCCAGGGTTCTGAGCCACCCATCGCTTTCCACCTGTAAGGACTCGGCCAGCTCAGTGTCCTCATGGGCAACATGGACAGCTGAGACCAGGGCACGTGATGACTCACATAGGGAGGGTGGCATGGCAATCATGGGGACACAGTAGTGTTCATTCCCTTCCCACTTGGCACTGTTGTTGGAGCGAGCGCCCTGCCTCAAAGGGGACAGGCTGCGGGTGTAGATGTATTTTTACGGACAGCTCTCTGTCTGCAGATTTTCCTCCGTCACATCTCTTGCCATCTGGTTGAAGCTATCAGACAGCCAGGGAGGTGGAGCGGTGGGCATGCCTTCCACCAGGGGCGGGCTTTGGGCTCAGTGCCCCACAGGGGAGAGGCTGTCACTGCTTTGAGGAGACTGAATGCATGGCAGGCGGAGTCGCTGTCCCCCAGCCCGTCTCCTGGGTTCCTGCGAGGCTGTGAAAGGCTCAGGGATGAGCAGATGTGGGGAATGCAGCTAAGGAGGCGTGGGCAAGCCTGGAGCAGGGCCACCGGCTGGAGTGCGGCGGGCAGCGAGGGGACTGGGTTTCTGCGTCAGTGACTACAGGGGTTACTCGTGTCTCCTGGGATGGGCCAGGCGTCACTGAGCGCATCAGGAAGCAGAATCACATCCAATGGGAGAACAGAGAGAGCTGGGGGAGGGGCATGGCCCCGGCCCCAGGTCCTGAGTGGGGAGAAGGGGAATCCAGATGTGTCCCCCAAGCTTTGGCTGTTGGAATGGGAAGCCTCCAGTACTGAGGCTTCCCTCGTCCTGGCACAGGGCTACCTTTACGCAGAGTAACCCGCCCATCTTTAGGCAGATGCTCTTAAACCCCCAATTTACTGAGGCTCCAGGCCACACAGCTAACACACGCGGCAGAGCAGGGACTTGAGCCCGGGCTGACTCTCCTCACCCTGAGATTTCCTGTCCAGAAGGAATACAGGGCTGGAGAGTCTTGGGGGAGGCGGTAAGTGAGGAGGCTGCTCCTGGAAGTTAAACACGTGCCTTGGAGGGAGGCCTAGGTTCCGATTCTGGCTAAGCCGCTAAATCATTGTGTGGCTCCATTCATTCGTTCATTCATTCATTGACCCTGTATACAAATATCCAATGTGCCGAGACTGGGCACTGGGGCTTCAGTGGAAATAGGAGACGCCTCACCACCACCACCTGAAGGGCACAGCTGAGCTGGAGACAGGTAAGCAGGTGATAACTGGACAGTGAGGAGTGGGGAGCCTGGATGCAGACACACCTGTGGGGCACCCCATCCAGCCTGCTGGTTAGAGGAAGCTTTCAGATGTGAAGGTTAGGTGGGAGTTAGCCAGGAAAGGCAGAGAGGAGGGAGAGTGTGCCGGGCAGAGGGGATGGCCTGAACAAAGCCCAGGAGGAAGGTGAGGGGGAGAGAGGCTGGTGCCGGGAGGGCAGAAGCAGAGATGAGTGTGAACCAGGGGTGGAGCTGGAGGGGGCTGGAAGGTGGTAAGCAAGGAGGCTGGAGAGAGGGCCTAGGTCTCTCGTGAAGGAAGCTCGAGTGAGGTCGACCTCACATAAGCTCCTTTGTCTTTCTGGGCCCCAGTTTCCTCATCATAATGAAAAACTGATATTTGTGTACATCTGACCCTTCCTGAGGCTCTTTTTCATCTGATGTCTTGTTGAGCATCAGCAGAATCTCAGGAATTAATCATCCCCATTTCACAGATGAAACTGAGAGGTCTGAGAGGGCGGGTGTGGGTGGAATGGAAACTCCTGTCTTCCGATTCTAACTTTCTTGTGTCCCGTCCCCTTTCTCAAAATGAGGAAGTTGGCGGGATGCTCTCTGAGGCCAAGGCTCTGGAGTCGGGGTTCAAACCCTGCTTCTGCTGCATGACCTTGAGAAACATCCTTGGTGTCCCTGGACCTCTGTTTCCTCCTTTTATAAACAAAGCTATTAATAGACTCCACCTGCTAGGGTTGAGAGAGGGTTAAACGGATGGCACACACAGACCGCTGGGCCCAGAGCCTGGCATCAGTAAGTGCTCTGGGGCAGCTGACAGCAGCGTTGCCGTGTCAGCCTCTGGGGAGGCTGGGGCCACCTCCCTGCACCCATAGTCCTGAGCATGGAGGGTGGTGGCTCCCAGGCCCGGCTGAGACTAGGGCCCAGCAGGCAGCAGGTGTCTGGCTGTGGGGTTGGGGCACTAAGCTGCCCCCTTCCACTCTCCCGCCTCTCCACCCCCATCTCCCCTGCCCCAACACGCACAGGCAGAGAGTCAGATATTCTTGCTGAATCGCAGCTTTGCTCTGCCAGGTTTCTGTTCTGGGGAGAATGTCACAAGCCATACACCTCCATCTGCATCTTCCTTCCGTCCAGCTACTGCCATTTGCTGATCTGGCCCTGAGGACCTTTGCCCCAACACACAGCCAAGGGCTCCAGCCGCCTGCATTGACGGTCTCCATTCTCCGCACCAGGCCTTGGCTGGGGGCGTTTTCCTCCATGGCCTCATACAGTCCTCAGATCCCACCACAGCCTCTTCATTATTATCCACATTTTACAAAGGGAGCGGTCAAGACTGGGAGGCGTGTGGTGACTAACCCAGGGCCGTGGGGCCTGTGAGTGGCAAAGCCAATGTTACACCCAATCTGTTCTTTGTGAGAGGAGGTGTTGATGGCAATGATAAGGTGGAGGTGACAGTGATCATTTCCTAGTCCCCTCCTGGGCCTTGCCAGTCTGGGGAAGGGTCTCCCACTGTGGGTTCAGAAACAGAAGGGCAGGAGGTCTGGAGCAGAGCATTGGTGGTGACCTATATTGACCACTAGGTGTCACCCAAGTTCTAGAAAAGAGTTGGCAGTCACTTCCAGGAGGAGTCTGAAGAATGGGGGAGAGAGGCGGTGATTGTCCGAGAATGCAGAAGACTGACCCAGGTCTGGGCAGAGGTGGTGGTGTAGAAATTCAGAGCTGGAGAGAAGTTAAAGTGGTAAAAGTAGATTTTATCCAAGAACTATTGCAATGGGAGGAAAGAGTAGAGACCCAGTCTCAATTCTTAACAGAACAAAGAAAAGTGGGGATTTATAACTAAGGAGCAGAGTGGGGGGGGGGGGGTTGGTGGATGGAAAATTGCTAAGAGAGTAGGGGATTCTTGCTAAACTGACCTAACAGGATTCTTGCTGGAGGCAGGTCAGGACGATCAGTGTCGACTGAAATAAAATGCACAACCTAAAAGTTAAGAGCTATGTTTTATGCTGTGGGCATTTCTGAGGACTCAGACCACTTGAGTCTGGGATGGTGGCCTCTCAGACCGCTCTGAGGGACTGCTCTGAAGAGGCAGAGGAGGAGCCAGGATAGATAGGAGTTTTTACCACAAAGACCAGCTAGTCGGAGCATCAAAAGATTACTGTTAATTAAAGAAAACCAGGCATCTCGAGTTAAAAATTTTAGCACTTTTCTATATGTGGGAAGGTGCAAATGTCTGGGCTCATTGAAACCACTCCTTTGACGTGCACCTGGCTAGCTAGGGCCAGTGTCCTGTTCTTTCACATGCTGAGTTCTCTCAGGGTGCTCGATGCAGTGGCTGCAGAGGCCGGCCTACCTGCTTATCTGCATCCTGAGCTCACTGTCGGGGGTGGCAGTACCAGCTGATGACTTGATGGTCTCAGCATTTTTTGTGTACTGTTATGGCTGGCAATATTTTTCATTCACATCAGCTATCACCTGGACATTGGTGGGAGGGGGTGAGGAATTTGTTATTGAGGGAGGGTAGGGATTCTCACTAAACTGATACAGCAAAATTCTTTCTAAAACTGGGTGATGCAAAGACAAGCCCAAAGTTTGAGGCCAAGTTGAGAAGAGGTCTCAGAGGAGCCTCACTAAAGTCTGGTCTAGGAGAGTCTTTGCCAATCCCTCCTCTTGTTGAAGGAAAAAAGAGAAGACTTTCTTTCCTCTGAACAATGAGTGCATTTCTCAATCGGTCATTTTTTGTTCATTAGTGGCCTGTGGCACCATCTGTTGAGACTTGGTGGTAGAGGGTATTTCGTGGATGGTGTGAACTATCAAGCATTTGAATGAGGTGGGGGGTTCCATGGGGAAAAAAAAAGAAAAAGAAAAACAAAGATTAAGGATTGGAGCAGACTAAACGCAGTTTCTGAGTCCAGAGGGCAGCCAGTTGAGATCTCTGGATGTTGAACTTCAGGCATCTTTAGACGGTGTGGTGAGGACAGCAGTGGAAATCCAGCGGTCTTCCTGGTTTGCAGTTTGCATCGTCTTTGGTGACGGTACAGACATTGCTGCCACAGTCCTGTTTGTTTCTTGGAGAAGAGCATAGGGACATCCGGCTTCAGCTTATAGGGCTTACAAGGTCGCGGTAAGAATCCAGGTACATGTGTGGAATCTTAAAAAATAAAAGAGAAAAAAATACAAAACAGAAACAGACTCATAGACATAGAATACAAACTTGTGGTTGCCAGGGGGGAGAGGGGTGGGAAGGGATAGCCTGGGAGTTCGAAATTTGTAGATACTGATAGGTATATATAGAATAGATAGACAAGATTATACTGTATAGCACAGGGAAATATATACAAGATCTTGTGGTAGCTGACGGTGAAAAAGAATGCGACAATGAATATATGTATGTTCACGTGTAACTGAAAAGTTGTGCTCTACATTGGAAATTGGCACAACATTGTAAACTGACTATAACTCAATTAAAAAAAAATGAAAAATAGAATCAGGGAAGTTGGGTTTTAGTTCTCAGTGACTCCAAGTCAAGAAGGTGGGAGGAAAGCTGGAAACATTAATTTGAAGAGTCATAGCCAGATTTTGGAGGCAACTAGTAGAAAACGTGCAGGATGGCAGGACCCATTGCAGTGGACTGGCAGATGACAAAGCAGAAAGGGAAACGGAGTCCGACTGAAAGGTGAAAAATAGCTGAATGACAATGACCAAGACTGATAATCCATGACGGTGCACTGTAGTTTCCCACTGAAGCATGGAAAATGGATCTTTGTAGTCACCCTTCTTTTGGACTTCTGCTTACAAAATGAATCTGATCTCATTAGATTTGGTATGATTATTTATATAAGGGCAGTCAGAATGATAATTGACCATTTTGAGTTTGCTTTGCTGGAACTTTTCATAAGGAATCTCAGACTGGACTTTTAAAAGCCTCCCAAGGCTAGGAAGCCAAGCCAGAAACTCACCACCAGATGTTTCTTGTAAAACCTATAGACTTGAGTGACATCCTCTCCTCCTTGAGGTCCCCAGGGTACCCTAAGCTTCCTGGGCCTGCAAGGAAGTAAACGTCCTTACTCACCTGCAACTATGGAGCCCTGTAAGCCAGGTATGAGGCTGGTTTTTCCAGGAGAACTTTGTAAGCACTGGCTCCAAAATGTCAACAAGTCAACCCTAGGTCCTTAAAACTGTCTGGTTATATCTGATTCTACGCCCATCGTTCCAATACGACATTCCAGCCAAAGCCTTGGTAATGGCAGTGGTAATACAACCAATGTTTCCAATTATGTCCTATTAGAAGGAAAACATATTCTTATTGAATTTATGCAAATAATTGTATTGCCACGAAAGTAAGAATACTCAGTACTCAATAAAAGTTTCCAAATTCTGGAGAGGTCAGGCAAGAAAAAAAGATAAATGTTTCATTTCTGTTTGTGAAAGTATAATCTACTGAATTGTCATGAGTTATAGATATCTTAAGATAAAAGAGGAGGAAGTCCCTAAAATTCAGAAAATAGAACGTTAGAGAATGAGCAATGTTCCCAAGAAAAACCGTAATTATCCTTCATTGGTTCAATCAGTTCCATGTAGTTGATTTTTGCTCCGCTTGATCTTGGGGGTTAGCAGTCTTATGAATCACGGTCAGATTCTCTACTAGTTCTGGAAGTCCTTACTCAGTCCAGTGGTATTATCTGAAATGTATTCAATGTCATCAGAAGCCTGTTCCCCAGAGTACCTGTCACAGTCCTTTCCTTGGGTGTCTGAAACAGGCCTTTCTGATGAGGATGGAGCATTTTAGCTGCTAGCTGATTGTATGAGCTTTCAGGAAGACGCCAAAGGAAAAGAATAACTATCTGTTAATGACAAAAGGCTTAAAATGTCTGTGGTTAAAGGTCTGATGAAAGTCGATTATAATGCAATTGACAAGGAAACTTATTTGATTGTCTCTGTGACATACAACATATTAAGATAAGAACTGGAATTTTGACTGATAACATTATACCAGGAGAGTTCATGAATAACAAGGGCATTGATAAGTTTCTATAAACTTCATATAATTTCTAAAATATTTACATTAATTAAAAAGATTTACCTGTCCACGTATAACTTAGGAAAAATTCAAGTATCTCTTCTTATTTGACAATGCCTGTCATGCAATTTAACATTATCATATTATCATATAAACCAAGTTATTTTTAACTTCTCTCTTTATACAGGGTGAAAGAACAAATTTTGTGATGTTCCAAGGCCCTTCTGGAAAGGGCCAGTTTGAGGTCAGTTTGAGATCGAGAATTCCTTCAGAATTTGATTTTGGGAAAGCAGAATTGTCAAAAACATAAAAATAAAACAAAACAAGAAAGTTAGCTCTTTTAAAAGTGAGAAGCTTGGGTTCTCTTAAATAATCAGTGACATGATACAGTTAATATAAGTGCAGGAAATTAATCTGATAAAACACAAAATCTTCATTTCCTAGGCAGTTTATAAAACACAAAATCTTCATTTTCTAGGCAGTTTACTCAAAAAGTAAAGAAAAACACTTTATAATCTCTTTTTAAGAGCAGACCAATAATCCAAGAAAACTTTGCTGTTTTAACAGAGAGGAAACCAAACTCTAGTTTTGCTTCAGTACACTATTCGGCTTATTTTTTAAAACCTTGTAAATCAATCAATTCAATCTCAGCCAGCTTGACAACACATAAAATTCCTTTCCCACAAACCCTCTATGACTTTCTATATCTATTCTAATTCTTTTTGGTTTTGTATTTTTCTCTTTCTCATTCTGGAACAACTTTTAAACAACCTCTTAACAACTACTTTAAGACAAAAATCACAATCCTTTTTCCTTAAAAATATATCCTCCATTTTGTATATTTTGCATAGTTTTTTTCCTTCGCCTTTATTATTTGTAGTAGCTTCATTTACATATACTGATTAGAATCCTTAACCCTTAGTAACCTTAATTTCCAGTGAAAATGAGGAAATAGACAATTATTAACAATATCAACATTCTACAATAAATTAGCAAATTTTGTGAATATGCCCATCTTATAATTCCTGGAACAGTGTGCTTCCTCAAGTGCAACTTCTCATGTTTATTTAACAGATCCAAATATATGTCTCTATACCGTATAAAAATAAGAACCAAAAGTATATGAAAGTAAACTTGTGCTTAGTAATTCATGTTTTAGTAGTTTATCTTAGGAATGATCTAGACAGTGAATATCTATTACTTAATTTAGCATAACTCTAAGGTTGCAAGTTACTAGAAAGATTTAGAAAGTGTTTTTTGGCAGATACATTATAACATTAAACAAAGCTAGCCATCACCCCAAGTTATTTCCCTCTTAACTACTTTTACAGCCCATGCACGTTAGGCAAGTTCCATAACAGCAAAAATCTAACAAAGTTAAAGACAGAGGTTCTCTGTTTTACTGCTATGCTTAATCAAGATGAAGTCATGGATATCAAGCAATTCATTTTTACTACATTTTTACTTATGCATTTGTTTTTAGGCTGAATTGATCATTTTTGTTGTTGTAAACGTTTAGTGGATAAGACATTACCCTGTTTAACTACTAACCCCAAGTAGAATAAAACGTATGCTCATGTTACACTTTAATGTTGATGACTCGAAGACACAGCTGTTTTTATTAAATCAATAATATGAAACTGGTCTTATTTATCAAAGATTTGCTCAAATCATATGAACTTTTAAATTATCTTGGTTAATATCTACATTTCAGGGTGTTTTAGAAATAGTTAAGTGTTTATCTCTAAGCCATTTTTGAATAGGACTCCTTTAAGAGATTAATTTGGCAATACCATCTTGAGTAGAAAAATATCACATATACGTTACATATATACATAAATACGTACACACATGCACACACATACCGACAGCAGAGTCCTCACAGGTTTCATTCCAAAATTTTAGCCATGAATCAATAAAACTATGATACAAACCACTGGTTTCTATACAATAGTTGGATCTCATCTTTGTTTCACTTTGTATTTTTATCTGAATTGTGTTTCTGGCAGATACGGCGAGCTGAGATTACTTAATCAGTATGAGCGCTAAAGCTTTGTGCCAATAATTGTGGAGGAGGCCTTTAAGGTTTTCATTTGCCCTGATATGTAATCTTAAGGAGGCTATGGATTACATTTTAAGTGAGAGATGGGAGACATCAAAGCAGCTGCCTGGATGTCTCCAAAGCCCATGTGAGTGGACAATATATGCCACCTACTTCCTTTTCAGCCCCAGTTGCTTATAGAGGTCCCTGAGTCCCTTGAGAGCCCCCGATTGAGAGGCAAGGGAGCCAAATATTTAAGGGACTGAGGGTCTGGAGTGTGATGGGAAGGTCTGGCAGGTAGACGGAGGGTTGGAGAGAGTAGCGATGAAGGGGGTCTCAAAGGAACTGAAGGGAAGACGGAAGGTGTGAGAGGGGGAGCTGGGAAGGAGGAAGCCTTGGAGGAGCCAGTCTGGGGATACCTCAAGTTTCCCAAAGAAGCCAGTGAAGTTCCAAATTCCGCGGAGTTTCAAAAGGAGGGTTTCAGTCGACTGAGGAATTCTCGTGGGAGAAGCAGGATCAAACAGAGAAAACAGAAAGGCCTCACAAAGAGCCACGAAAAATTCTCCAGCCTGAGGAGTCAGAGAGTGAATCCTGGCTCAAAGGAAAGAACCAGAAAGAGAGTCCCAGCCCAGTGGGTGCCTTTCAGACAAAGCAGCCTGGAACTCCAATCAAGCTTCAGAGACAGTAAACTCAGAATCTTGAGAATCAGCCTCAGCAGACAGTCATCCAGAGCACGGGCTCCGGAGTCGGGCTCACAACAGATCCCTGATCAGCCCACCAGGAGTGAATACAAAGGCGCCCACTTAGGGTCTTGGGTGGGAGGCGTCGACTGGGGAAAAAACACACAACCTGAGAGCTGTGTTAAGTTTTATTTGGGGGCAAAATAAGGACTCTAGCCCAGGAGACAGAGTCTCAGATAGCTCTGAGGAGATGCTCCGAAGAGGGAAGAGGGGTGAGGGAAGGTCAGCAAACAGTGTGATTTTGGCGAAGGGGGAGCCATGCAGTCAGGCTGACATTCTGGCAGAAGGTTACTGCTTGTCACAAGGAGCAGACTTCTCCGTGAACGATTTTAGTGCTTGTCTAGATATGAGAAGAGGCAAGAAATTGGGCTCATAAAATCTTCTCCTGAAAACATCTAACCATCTGAAGGCCTGTTCTGCCAGTTTTTCCCAGAGCACGGAGCACCGCAGTCCTGTCCTCAGCCCTGAACTCCCTTCAGGGGGCGCTGAAGGTGACTTGTGACTTCATCCTTGCAGAACCACATGACAAGAGACAATTTTTATTTGGCAGAGGTCTGGGGGTCCAGTGGTGCATCTGATTCCATCTGAGCCATGACCCCTAAAAAACCAGAGCTGGACAGTAGTTTAAGTGGCAAAAACAGATTTTGTTCAAGAATTATTGCAATAGGGGCCAGTACGGAATTGGGCTTAATTCCAAATACGATTTCAAATGCTCACTTCTCTTAAGTGGGGATTTATAGCCGGTGAGGGGGTGGTGGATTAAAAATTGCTGAAAGGATAAGGGATTCTTGCTAAACTGGCCTAACAGGTTTCTTGCAGAAGGCAGGTCAATGGGATCGGATGTCACCTGGGGAAAAGTGGAGGATGAGGCATTTGATCAGATATTGAGGGCGGGTGGGGATTCTCACCAAACTGATGTAGCAGGATTCTTACTAAAACTGGGCAGTGGAAACCCAAAGGCCGAGCTGAGAGAAGGTCTCCCAGAAGCCTGAGTAAATTTCGGTCAAGGGGAGAGCCTTTGTCAGTGGCAGCCCCCAGAGCAGCACAAAACAAGCATAACCCCCTCCTCAAGCTTTAGCATGAAGACCCCACCAACTTGCAAGGAGTCTTGAGGAGGGAGAGGCCACCCAGACTGCAGAAACAGAGACCTTTCCCCCAAAACTGTGACCCCACTTCTCCTCACCACCTCCAGAGGCAGCAAATATGCCATCCCAGGTCCACCCCGTCCCCTTGGAGACTCTTCCAGGACTGCCACAGACACACTGGCAGCTCTGTCCTCTGTGCCCCACCGACATCACTTGGCACCATGTGTCAAGGTTATCGGCCCACACGTCTGCCTCCCCCTCCTAGGCTGTGGGCTTCCTGCGGGCAGAGGCTGTGTCTGATTGTGGTGCCCAGCCCGAAGCCCAGCATCATGTCTGGTCCATAGGAGACCATGGCGATAGGTCCATTGAATGAATGAACCAATGAACAATCGTGTCCAGAGGTTTTTAAACTTTTAGCTGAAGAGTCTCTTTTTTTCCTTAAGTAGCTCATGTCAAGGCACAATATGTAACACAGGAAAAGCAGGACTGCTCACGGGAGAATGAGTTGGGGGCACAGACCCCCATCTGCTCGGCCTCCCCTTCCCCAGACATCACCCTTGAATGTCTTCAAGCAAACGCACAGCTTTGGGGAGCATCTGAAAAGGCTGCTCTGGTCATTCTGCATGTGGGGAAACTGACGCCCAACCCAGGGAGGGGCTCTGAGTCAGAAAAGGGGCCAAGGCCAGGACCCAGGACCTGGCACCTTGCTGGACTCTCAGTTGCTTGTCTCACTGGCCCTAGCTGCCCGAGTCACCATTAAGAAGCCATGAGGAGATGACATTAAAAGTCAGATGCTGAGGATTCTGATCCTAGCCCCACCACTAATGACCTGTGTGATTTTGGGCAAGTTCCTTTCCCTCTCTGGGCCTCAGTTATTCAACAGAAAAGGATAGGGTGGAGGGCGAGCATTGTGGAGAACGATGCCTGGCAAACACTCAGCCCAGTTATTGTTATCATTGTCCTACCGCCGGACCCCAGCCCCACTTTCCAACCCTGAAGGAGGGCCGCTTCGCACAGGAGGGGAAGAGGAAGGGGACAGCTGCTAGGTGTCGCGGAAGTCACATTCCCAGAGCTGGAGAGCCAGGCAGGAGTCACTGTGCCCTCCCCTGATGCCTGGCTGGTGGGTGCCGTACCAAGGAGGACCCAGCAGGGGGCAGCGGAGGCAGAAGGATTTATTAGTTTAAGGAGGGGAAACTCTCTGGGGGTCACCGCATCCAGGAGAGTCTGGGGTGAGGTGGAGGGGGCAGGCAGAACCCCTTAGCAGCAGAATCTCATCCCAACACCCAGAATTTCAGGAGAGGGTGTGTGTGCATGTGTGGAGGGGCACAGCCAGAGCCCTGGGCTCCCACAGGTAAGGGGCCGAGGCCTCTGCAGTCCCCACCTCCAGGGGGACTCCGGGTGTACCATCCTGGCTCCTCTCTTGCTTGGAAAGGCCTTTAGCTCAGAGAAGGGGGTCCGCCCAGGACAGTGAGGAGAAGGTGGTTTGTTAGCTGAGTTCTTGAGAGGGTCTCAGTGACTGGGCAGGTCGGGTCAGGACACACAGGGGACCACAGCCATCACACACCATAGCCAGTAGGACAGCAGGAGATGAGCAGCAGAAAGGCCCCCTCCCACACACAGCGACAGGTGACCTAGCCAGCAGCCTCACCCTCAGTCCCCAAGGCTGGTGTTCTGGATGCTGCGGTTTGGCGGAGCTCCGTCCAGCCCTGCCGTCTTTTTCATAGCTGTTTTCTCCACCCCCACACCCCTGCTGGCCCCCACTCTTCTTGGCTGTCCCTTCCTCTGAGCCGGTGGTCCTCAGGGGCCCCGGGGCAGGCCGAGCTTCCTGGTGGATGTTCTCAGTGTCCAGGTGGGTCACAGCGCTGTGTCAGTGGGTCCTTGGGGTTGACACCAGATGAAGGCAGAAGGCGGGGTGAGGCAGGACACGCCGGTGGCTTGGAGGCCGCTGACCCTGAGGTCAAGAGGTGAGACGAGGAAGGATAGGGGAGGGCGCACCTGGGGAAACAACAGTGCTGGGGCAGAGTCAGGAAAGCTGGCCCACTGAGGCCTGATCCTCCTCCTCTCCTGCCCGCAATCCCACGGGTCCCAACGGGAACCCGGGCCCCAAGGGACCCCTGTACCCCAAGGCTCTCTACCCGCTTCTCCTGCTGAGACTGCTCTGGCCTGGATGTCTAGTCCTCAGCTGTCTCACCAATCTCCCACTTTCTCCCCTCCCACCCCTCTTCACATCCTGCCCCCTCCCTCCTGCCTTCTGGAATCTTCCCCACGGGCCTCCTGCCTAGACCTGGGCCCTCCTGCCTTTGTTTCAGTCTTCACTGAAGCAGGTCTCAGCCCTCGGTCTCCTCCCCATAGAGAGGGCTTTTGTCGCCAGCTGCCCAGGGAGGGAGGGTTCTGGTCCTTCCATCCCCTTGCCTGGCTGCCACCCCGGGGGTCTTAGGGGCCCGGGCCTTTCTCCCCTCCCGAGTTTGTCAGGGACTCAGGGAGCAAGCAGTCAGGGCTCTCCTCAGAGCAGTTCCACGTTGCAGGGCGGGCCGTGGCCAGGCTGTGTCTCTGACATTAGTGGGTGGGCAGGGGAGGCAGGAGGACCCGAGTGATGGGGTCATATTTGGGCGGGCCTGCATTTCCGTCCCCGTGTACCTAGGGGAGTGCATGTGGGTTCTGTCAGTGCCCAGGAGCCTGCTCTGAGGCACTCTGGGGAACTGAGGCCAGATGTCAGGGCTGGGATACTAAGCACCAAAGCCCTCCTGTGTGTGTAGGCCGGGACTTCCGCGCCGCCTTGGGAAGGCCAGGATGGGGCCACCTGCTCTTTAATGGGGCTCTGGAGAGCTTCGAGGCCCTCAAAGCAGGGGTCACTCTGAGTCATCCTGTGGGAGCAGCCAAGGGGACCCCAGTACCCAGGCCTTGTGAGCAGCACTCTGTCTGCCTGGGAGCCTGGATCCTAGGATGTCCCAAGCTCTGGGCCAGTGTCGGCTGCCCTGGGTCTGGGTCTCTAAGACCGGGGACCTAGCCCTGATGGCCTGGCTGTGGAAGTCAAGCTCAGAGGCCCCCAGTCCCTCTTAGGCCTTGCTTTCCAAACTCTGGAGAACCCCCAACAGGCCACATGCTCCCTGCCATGTCCAGGATGAAGCCACCCCCGGTGCTGGGCTAGGGGACCCAGGTGGCCACGGTCAGGGCCCAGGCCTTTCTGAGTCCTCTGAGAGCCGATCTCACTGGAGGGCTCCAAGATGGAGGCAGCGGGGTAGCCTGGGGACTCCCGCCCTTCCCCCACCTCCACCTGCTCCAACAGCCTGCACCCTTTTCTCTGTCAGGCCCCGGGGGCACTAGGGAGGTGTGGGGGGCGCCAGGGAGCTGTCCTCAGGGGGCGGCTCATAGATGCTGCAGTTGGGCGTGGGGCCCTGGCAGTAGATGTTGAGGTAGTTGCGATGCTGTTCGTTGTACTTCTGCTTCTGGAGGCACAGAACCACGCTCTTGTCACACTCGCACGTCTGCTTGTCACACTCCGTCTGGTTGAGCTCGCCTACGGGGAGCGGAGCACATGGACTCGGAGGCTGCAGAGGGCCTGGGAATGTGGCCCCGGGTCGGCGGCACTGGCCACCCCCCCCCCGGCAGGCCCACCCCGGGTCTGCAGCGTCTGCAGGCCACGGCTCTGCGTTGGGGCTCAGCCAGCTGCGTTCCCAGCCCTCCAGGTGCCCCTGGTGCATGTTGAGCAGAGAACCACTAAAGCCCAACGTGACAACATCGTGGGAACGCTGGGGAAACTGAGCCCCGAGAAGGGGTAGGGTTTACCTAAGTCACCTGGGTAAACCCAAGGCACAGCTGGGACAGAAACTCAGGTGTCAGGAACTCCCCACTCCAGGCCAGTTACTGTCTACCATTCTAGGCCATCTCTCTTCAAGCACAGAATCACAGAACACCCACCCAGGAGGGAGTTTGTGGTAAGGACAGAGTGAGAAAAACATTTGTAAAGAGCATAGCTCAGTGTCTCGCACGGAGCAAATGCTTAATACCTGGTAACTGCTTTTATTCTACTGGCCTTGAGAAAGCATCTACCCTGGCAGTTTGCAGCCTGAGATGGGCCTTAGAATCAGATGACATGGCGCGACCCCACCCTTAGAGCTTCAGATTCCGTAGGTCTGGGCGGGGCCTGATAACTGTGTTTCTAACCAGTGGTGCTGATGCTGCAGGGTCAGGGAACACCCTTGGAGAGCCACCCACTCGCCCAGTGATTTGCAAACTTTCAAACTTTCCATCAGCAGAATCCTCGCTCTTAAATGAACCTCTTTGCAAAAGACTAATGTATCAAACAGTTGAGAGAGAAGCCACTCGAGCTATCAAATACTTCAAAGAGCAAGGACCACTCAGGGACACCCACCCGTCACTTCTTGCAGCAGCTGACCTGATGCCCCTAGAAATCCCCAGAGCCCTCCATGAAAACCGCTGCTTAGGTCAGTCCACTGTTTTGGGCGAGGAGGAAGATTCCTCTCCTTGAACTGCTTGAATGAACCCCTCCTGAACTCCTCTCTCAAGCCGGCCCCTCCACCCACACTTGAACATACGAGGGGCACACAGCCCTGGGCTGCCAAGGCGCCCCAGATGTGCCCAGTTCCCCTTCCAGACTCTTTCCCAGAGAACAGGAGTCTTGAGTTTCTTTGCAAAGCTGGCCTTGCTTGGGGGCTGTTAGTGATGGACAACACAGAGCCTGGGTGAGACAGGGAGACAAAGGGAGGCCCGGCTGCCTGTGGGGCTGCGTCAGGGGGCACCTGCTGCCCCAGGGAAGTAGGGCAGGGCAAGGACACCTGGGCTGCCAGCTTGGCTGCTGCGCCCCTCAGGTGAAGAATGACTGACCATGGAGAGTCCACAGTAAGGCAAGGAGTCCCGCCAGGCCTGACTCCAGCACCTCAAACCCCTAGGTGTCCTAGGTTGGGACCACCGCACCTGGTGGGTCCCAATGACAGAACTAAAAGGGAACGGGTCTGCTCAGAGTCAAACTCCTCAACGTGCCCATGGGGAGACTGCAGCCAGGCGAGGAGACGCTGGCAGAACTGGGCTCCAACCCAGGTCTCCCGCATCCCAGTCAGCATGACACAAAATCTCAGAATCACCCAAGGATCTGATTAAAGACAGAGAGTCCTGGGCCCCACCCAGAACTGACCCACTGAACCCAGATCACTTCCTAAGCTCTCCAAAGCTTAAGCAGCTCTGGGACTAGGGAACAAGGGTGCCAACTCAGGCCTGGGGGCTCAGAGCACATCAGGGAGGCGTGCCAGAGCCCAGCCAGGGGTGTCAGATTTAGTGACCAAACAAACACAAACAAGATGCCTGGTTAAATCTGAATTTCAGACGAGAAATATTTTAATGTAAGCATATCCCATATAGTGCGTGGGATCTACTTACGCTGATTCTTAATTTTATGCTAACATTTAATTTTTGGTATAAGTATATACCATGCAATATTTAGGATATAATTATATGAAGACATTTTTCATTGTTTAGCTGAAATTCGGATTTCACTGGGCATCCTGTATTTCATCCGGCAGCCCTGCCCACAGCCCCAGCACAGGCTGGGTGGGCTGGCAGTCCGCGCCTTCCTTGGGGTCGGGGCCTGGGGTGGGGGCAGTGGCAGGGGAGGGACTCACTGCAGATAATGTCGGCGTTGTTCTCGATGGTGTAGTCATAGTGGTCAACGTAGGTGTGGCAGCCCAGGTCAAAGAGCTTCTGGTAGCAGCAGTCGTGGGCGTGGCAGCACCTAGGGGCGGGAGAGGAGAGCACGCCGGTGTAGCCTGGCCCACCTCCCACTGGCAGTGACCCCTATCATGAGCATCTCTTCTAGTCCCTCATCAGTCAGACCTTCAGAGTGAGGCCCAGAGAGGGCAGTTACTTGCCTGAGGTCACACAGCCAGGCAGAGCCAGGCCAGCGCCCCGGGTTCTTGCCCATGATCGTGTCTCTTTGTCCTATGCCCAGAGCTCCAGCTCCACCCCCACCCCCCGACCCTGGCTGCAGCTGCGGTGGGAGGGGGGCTTGTGCTCAGGGTGGGAGGCAGCAGCCTGGGTTAAGTCAGCGTAGGAGGAGACCAGCTGGATGCTGCTGGCCAGGGAAGGACAAAGGTCTGGAGGGTTAAGTGGGGACTGGGGGCATGGGGGACAGGAAGCAAGTGTGGTGTGGCCGCCCGTCCCCTGGTGGAGGGCAGGCAGTTAGTCAACAAGCATTTTTTAAGCCCCGGTGATAGTAGACTTGGTGCTGGCTGCTTTGCAGGGAGAGAGGGACGGGAGCTAAGCCATGGCTTCCGGGAGCTCGCAGTCTGAAGGAGGAAGCACAGGCCTCCAGAGCCTCCAGTCTGAGGGGGCAGAGGTCACGGCCCTTGCCTGTGTCGAGCACGAGCTGTATGAGTGTTCTCACGTGTATTTAGGATTTAGGTCAAAAGTTCCCTCCAGTGAGAACGGAAGTTGAAATGCATCCAAGACCGAGACCTTGGAGATGGACAAGAGGAAGTGTCCTAGACAGTTGAGAAGGACACAGGTCGAGTGTCAGGCTTTTGGCCACTGACTCATTGATGAAGCCTCCTCCCTGGGGAAGGGCCCCCTCCCACCTCTCAGAGATGGAGGAAGTCTGACCTCCGCTGCCCCCGCCCGGTTCTGACAGCAGCCCAGACACCCTGGGACCTACCAGTCCACCTCGTCCATGGGCAGGCCGTGCCCCCCCAGCCCGCAGTAGCAGCCGTAGCCCACGAAGGATAGGATGGCGTTCCTCCCTGTGATGGCTTCCACCATGGACTTGAGGTTTAATAGGCTGCTGTGGGTCTCGGGCAGGACTGCGAGAGAGGACGAGAGAACGGAGGGGATGCTGTGAGCTCCCCGCCCCGTGCGTGGCTGCTCCTGTCTGACTGGCTGCCTTCCCAACACCCAAGGGCAGGGGCATAGGGGAAGGGAGACGGGGAACAGGAGAGAGAAGCAATCAACAAGCACCCTGTGCGACGTACACGTCCTTACGTTAAGCACCATGACCCTGAGAATATAATAATAGTTTTTCCTGAGGGCATCTCTGTGCCAAGCACTGTCCTGTGCCCCTTCTAGGCATTAAACTCATCAAGTGTTCCCCATAACCCTACGAGGTATGGAAATTAGCCCCATTTTACAGATGAGGAGACTGAGGCCCAGGGCAATAAGTAACATGCCCAAGAACACATTGTTGAAAAGCGGTGGAGGTGGAATTTGGACCCAGGCAGCGAGAGCCGCAGTACTTGGTACACCCTGAGGGGTTTGCAAATGCTACATGCTCCTCTGAACACGATTCTGGGCCCTTCTGGCCTGGCCTGGCTCCTCTGCTCCCCGTGGGGACTCAGCATCCTGGGGCCGGTGCAGAAACAGTTATCCAGAGACAGCTGGGTGCTCTGCACAGCCAATGAACACACACACGCATGTGCACGTGCACATACACACATGTACAGATGTCTTTCTGCTCCTTTGTCCTTGTCTCACAGGAAGCGGTAGTGCACCAACCCTTCCTCTGGCAGCAGAACCACAAAGTCAGTTTTCTGGCTCGTGCCAGGCCTGCTCACCCCAGCAGCACAGTCTGCCCTCCCCTGCTTCCCTGCCTCCTGGGCTCTCGGATATGCTGGCTCACTGCTTAGTCGACACCAAGTCTGGCACGTAGGTCCCTATCTGGGTGAGCCCCCCCCCCCACGGGCAGGAGGGCTGCTCTCACTCCATTTTATGGATGAGCAAACTGAGGCTCAGAAAGGAAGTTTTGCTCAGGCCATAGAGCCTGGAAGTGGCAGAGCCCAGACCCGAACGTGGGTTCGTATGCCCCAGGGCTGGGATGCCAGCCGCCACACAGTCTGGCTCCTGCCTGCCCCCGCTGCCGGGGGCTCCTCTAGCTGTGCCCAGGGCTGGGTGCCCTGCTCAGCATCCTGCCCCCTGCTCTCTCGCTGCTCCTCACTCTGCCTGAAAGAGGGAAGGTACTAGGAGAGGGAGGAAGCCAAGAATTTCAGAAACCGGAGGCCAGATGGAATCCCAAAGGCCGCGATTACTTGCTTCTTGAGACGTGGTTGTCCAACGCCGCTAGTGACGACGGGGACTCACCACCTCCACATGCCTCACTGGGAAGAGCATAGACTGTGGAATCCGGCAGGTGTAGGCCCAGAACTAAAGTTCCCTGGGACTCGGTTTTCCCATCTGTAAAATGGGAGCAACAATCCCAACCTCCAGAGATCAGGCAGGCCGGTGCCCGGCTCGGGGCCCTGCACTCAGCAGCCCCTTGCTCCCCCACAGCGCCCCCTCTCCAGGCTCGTGGGGAGGCTGGGCCAGGCCTGCCCTCCTCATCAGGGGGCTGAATTGGGGAGTCCTGCTCCTCCTGAGTCCTCATGTCTGTTGGCTTCGAGAGTTTTATCACAACAGAGAATGAACAGCAAATGAGAGCAGGAACGAGGAAGGAGCAGGGAGAAATGACAGACGAGTTTAAGAGGGTGGTTTACGGCCTATGAACGTCCACGTTGGGGTCCGGGGCAGGGAGAGAGAGGCTTCTGCATTCTGGGGGCCTGGCCTGTCTCCTGGGCCACACAAGGGAGACTCGGCTGCAATGGCTGTTGAAGAAAATTGGGAGAGGGGGGCCAAGAGGGGGTCCCCGGGAACGTTAGGTCTCCCCCCACCCCTTCCTCCTGCTCCGCGGGGTCCTTGATGCTGGAGTCAAGTGTGTGCCAAGCAGCCGCCGGGTCGGACAGTCTCAGATCTGCAAACCCATTTCTCCATTAGTGCTGTGGGGCCGGGGGAAGGTTGTTTAACCTTTTCCACTTCAATTCCCAAATCTGAAGAACATCACGAAAGACATCCCTGCAGGGCACCGGGACACGTCACCCGCTGTGGGGTCCTGCCTCCTCAATCCCCCAGCCCAAAGGAACCCCTGCCCCCACTCCCCACCCCCAGCCATGGAGGTGCTGGCCCTGGGGGGCAGCTTCCATCCCCGGGGCCCCCAACCATCAGCTCCCACACACAGGATGGATGCACACTCACACTCTTACACTCACACACACAGGCATAGACCCACTCGCCCACTGCACACTCACCTCCACACACTGCAGAATTGTGCACGCACATGCAAACACACAGCCACACATACTTCACGCACCAGCACACACATCACACACAGACACACGCTCATCCTTGCCAACCTCACGTGCGTAGTTGCTGATACACAACTGACACATCACACACACACCCTCACAGGCCTCACACTCACAGACAGGCCCACACTGGTGCCTACTCCCAGTCTTACACATCACAGACGCACTCACACACCTGCTACACCCAGAGTGGCCACGTCCACACTCACACTTCGAGCGGAAGAGACCAAACCTGCGTTCACTCAGGCTCTGCTCCCCCCACACCATGGTCTGGGCCGAACCCAAGAGGTTATTTTCTAAATAACAGGTCACTTTGCCCGAATTCAACCAACAGTTTCTCATGTCTGGTCACATTTAGCCTTATTTTATTTCTGGCATTTTTTTCCTTTGCCTCAAGCCTGGCGGTGTTCAGGAGACGCCGAACAAGTGGACCGAGCGCCAGTGGCACGTCCACCTTCCGCTTACATGGGGCACCTGCCACCAGGATGCCCGTGTGTGTGTCAGAAGCCTCACCTGTCCTGGGAGCACCACCCCCAGGAAAGAAGTCCCCAAACCCCACCCCTGTCGTCTCCCAGGACACTTGCACCCAGACAGCACTACACACACGCGTGTGCCCATGTGTGCGTCCTACATTCATACACGCACGTTAGAGACACACATGCCGGGATGAACACACTCACACACCTTCCTGACGTGCATTACACCCCTAGACATCACTGCGTGCTCAGACACACCCACACACACGTACATATACGCGGATATCCGCATGCAAGCTCACTAGCTCCCACCTGCACGCACACACATACACAAACACGCACTCCTATGTACACAAACCCCCCTGTGTCGCCGGGTGCCCCGACGCCCAGCCAACGCCACCACTTTGGGATGCTTGCTCAGCTGCGGCCCCTGCCCCCTTGAGGCTCGTAAATTATAAATGCTTACCTACTGCCCTGGGGTCCTGGGTGTGTTTACAGGTGGCTGGAGGAGTAAACAGCCCCAAAGAGGGGAGGAAGCAGGCAGGGGCTGAGCCAGGAAGCAGAGGCCCAGGGGGAGGAAAGGCAGGCCAAGGTCTCAGGGCCCAGGGGTGGGGGCAGAGGAGGAGTTTCCCAGAGCCTTCACTCACCACTGCTGGCCAGGAGGGCGATGGTGATGAACTTCAGCCCCAGGCGAGATCTGAGAGAGGAAGACATCCTGGTGCTGAGCCCATCCCTTCCACCTGCGTGCAGTTCCAGGCCTGCTGCCCCCCCCCCCACCCCGGGCCTCATGACAGGCGCAGTCAGTGTCATCAACGCTATCCCTTGCTGCCCCAGTTCCTGCTACCCCTGTCCTGTAATTAGCTCCTCCAGGAAGATCTGGGCACCTCTCGCCTGCCTGCAGCTCCAGGAGGAACAGCCCCCAGGATGGCAGAGCCAGGAGGCAGCGGGAGCCTCCTTCCCTCCCACCCCGAGCAGGAGCTCCCTATCTCGTGGCGTTGGGCCACTGTCACAGATTCGAACAGCCCCCCTCCATACACTCACCGGGGAGTCACAGGACCCAACCTGGAGGCTGGCTTTTGCACGCAGAGCCAAGAGACCTGGGTCCCCGGGTGCTAGTCGCAGCTTTAGTTCCAAAATACCGTGGGACCGTCGATAGATCCCTTGGCCTCTCTGCTCCTCAAGTGCCTATAAGGACTGACTAGATGACCCCAGGGCCCTTCTAGTGCTGAAAATATGACATATCTCAGCCACTATCGGAGACTCAGAGCTCTCCTTTCTGGAGAAATGGATTCTAGGAACCAGCTGCCCACCCCCATCCCTGCTCCTCTCCACGGAGGGTTCCATCCTGGGGAAGCGAGCACGTACCTGGAGGTTCTCAAAGGAGAAGCGGCCCTGAGGCTTGGGCCCCTCCACCCCGAGGGGTGTCTAACAGCACCTTCTTCCTGAACCCTTTGGGGTTGGCCTGAGCCCCATCTGCCATGTTCTGGTTTCTGGGGGGCCAGTGACATAGGGCTTGCAATGTCCTCGATCCGCTCCGAAGGCACTGGGGAGCAGGCCCCAGCTTCCCGTTGCTGCGCAGGCTGGCAGGTTAGTACCGGGGCAATGCCCCTGGGCAGGAGGCAGGTGACACATGGCCTAGAAAAAAGAGGCTCCACCTCCTCCCACCCACTGCCGCCCTGCCCACAGCTGCCAGGTAGTGTCCCACGCTGCTGGGGTGACTACAGGGGGTGGGGGTTGATGCATCTGACAGGGAGCTGCCCTCCCCCCACGCATCTCTCTCTTCCCATCTGAAAAGGATGTCAAAGAAAAAATTATTCAATGAAACTTGTTGAAGTCCAGCAAGGCAGACTTTATTCAAAGGGAAGGGCCATTGGATAGGTGTAGGAACCACTACAATGGGGGAGAGAGACAGGACTCAACTCCAAGTGCAACAAAGAAAAGTGGGAATGTAGAGCTGAGGTGCGGGTAAGGGTCCATGGACGGGAGATTACTAAGAGGACAAGGGGTGGATTTGGGCTAAACCCACCTAACTGGATTCTTGCTGAAGGCAGGCCAGGGTGATCAGACATCACCTGGGGAGGGTCGGGGCGGGGGTGAGGAACCCCATCAGATATAGGGCATGAGGGAGGCTGGCCGAACTGACTTAGCAGGATTCTTGCTAAAACTGGGCAACGGAAGCCCAGAAGTGGAGGCCTAGTAGAGAAAGGGTTCAGGGAGCCCAAGCAGGGTGGGGAGGCCCTGCCTGGGGATGTGCGCCTGTCTGTAAGGCATTTCTCCATGTCTGGAAGGGCTGTAGTCCAGGATCTGCAGAGAACTCTCCACCCACACCTGCAAGCTGTTGGTGCCCACATGTGGCAAAGACTGGAGGGGCACAGACACATGCATCTGGCAGGAAGCCCCCCACGCACACCTGGCAGGGCGAGCCTGCGGGATCTGGAGCAGGGCTACTCCGTCCCAGCGACACTGTCATGTGGCCTCTCTGGTGGGGGCCGTCCTAGGCATCCTAGGGGGTGGGCAGCATCCCTCACCTCCACCACTAGACCTGGTGCTTCTCCTTGCTCTCCTTGCTCTTCCTCCCTCTCTACCCCCCAAATAATGCCTCCAGACATCACCAAATGTGCCCTGGGGGGGGGCGGGCACAGTCATCTCTGGTTGAGATCCTGGTGGCCTGGGGGTTGGTGCCATTTGTCTCTTGTTTGGGGTGGTGTGTGCGGGAAAGATGGGGCTGGGGAGAAGCTGAGGGGGCTGGAGTCCTGGCAGCCCCTGGTGGTTTGGGCAGTTGCATGGATAGGGGCTCCAATCCCAGCACCCCAAATTCCTGACTGTGAGATCCCAGCCAGATAGCTCCCTTCCCTGGCCTCTGTGTCCTCAGCTGTAGGGTGGGTATAACTGGGCATCACTGAGTAAGAAAAATGCTCACAGATAATAACAGATAACAGGCGTTGTGAGCTGCGGGGCAGGTGCTCAGTTAAAGACCTGTTTGTTACCAAGCGGAGGCCTTTCTTCAGCCT
Source organism: Camelus ferus (assembly GCF_009834535.1). NCBI lineage: Eukaryota > Metazoa > Chordata > Mammalia > Artiodactyla > Camelidae > Camelus > Camelus ferus. Next base: position 13,681,414 of record NC_045708.1, on the reverse strand, counting down.
TGAGGTGAACTGAAATGGTGGGAGGGGAACAAGGGGGCGGGGAGAGAAGAGTACTATCGGAGATGAAAACTCCAAATCATCTACCACCTTCACATTGGCCCTTCCCTCCCAATGTCCTCAAACTTGCTGACAAGGGACAGGAGAGATGCCATTCCACTCCCCGCTTCGAGAGGCGTCCCTTCCTACCCTTAGCTTTTCCAGCTTCCACTTCTGGCTGGACCAAATCAGCTGGCTGGCCAATCCCACGTGTCGATGTCCTCTCCTCCCAGTTCCCACCGTCCCCCTGCCCAGCTCCTTCTCTGTGGGTCCAGGCCCTTCTCTTTCCCCGGAAGTTATCCTAGAAAAGCCCCACTGCATCCAGTCACACGTCCCTTCGTGGACGGTGTTGATTGCCACTTGCTTATTCAGTCCTTCGTAGGCACCTGCACGTGTTTTGGCTTGTGGGTCTTGACACCGCACTCAGACCAGGGGTTTCAGAGAACAGAGGGACTACAGTGTCTTCCAAAAAAGCCAGGGGTTCCCAATGGGACAGAGGCTGCATCTGCTCCATCAGACTGGGAGCTCCCTGAGAACGGAGGGTGGTGATATGAGGATAAGGCTGGTCTCTGCCTTCACTTGCCTGCACAAAGCTTGGCTTTGGTTCTAGCTTCGATTTTTGCATACGTCTCTTAATGACATCACTCACTCCAAAGGAGGAAGAACCAAGAAGTAAGGCCCAGTCCAGTCCACATACTGAAGATATAGCCACCAAGATGCAGGTAACCAGGAGCCCCTTAGATCTGTGCTCAGGGGACCTCGGCTGGGGCAGTGGGCCGGCTGTGGGGGGTGGGGGAGGGGAGCGGGGCTCCAAGAGCCTCTGAACAGCCCTGTGCCATTTTCTCGGCACACATTCCTACCGGCTGCGCTGGTTCGGCTGGTGCCTTGAGAGGAGGATGAGTACTTCCTTCCGCCCTCCCACCCCCTACCCACAAGCACAGGGTGCTCAATATCAAAAGTCAGTAATAAACTGGTCGAGCCAGTAATTCCACTTCTGGGACCGTAAACCAAGATGCCAACCTGAGTTGTTCCCACAGACAGATGAAAATGGGTAATGACTGAGGCATTCTTTATGCACACACCCCCGCCAAAATCAGAAGCACCTTAGTCTGGGGAATTAGTTAAGCAAATTATTAACCATCCATCCAAAATTATATTTTCAAACAACTGATGACACAAAAACAAAAACCTTAGATATTAACGGTAATAGCAATTTTGTTAAAGAAAAGAAAAGGAGGAGGTGGTGGTGAGGGATTGGTGTGCACATGTATGAAAATTATCTGGAGGGACATACAGCAAAACATTAGCAATGGTTGTTTTTAGACAGTAGAATAACTCGTGGTTTCATTTTCTTATTTGTAGGGTTTTTGGTATTTTTTTTTTTTTTTGGTATTAAAAATTGAATGTAAGGCAATGCATTCAACAACTAAGATGGAATGGTCAATTTCCTTGAAAGACACAGACTCACTCAACTGGAAATAGCCCCTATATCTATTGAACAAATTGAACACGAACTTTAAAACATTTTCATAAATAAACGCCAGGTTAGATGACTTCAAGGGTGAATGCAGTTGAACACTTAAGGAGTGAACAATACCAGCTGTATCAGGCTGCTAGGGCTGTCATAACCACGTACCACAGACCGCGTAGCTTACATAACAGAAATCCATCTTCTTACGAGGCTAGAAGTCCAAGACGAAAGTGTTGGCAAAGCTGGTTTCCTCCTGAGGCCTCTCTGCTTGGCTTGCAGACGGCTGCCTTCTTGCTGTGTTCTCTTCTGGTCTTTCCTCTGTGCGTGCACATCCCTCCCGTCTCTTTGTGTGTCCAAGTTATATCAGCTTCAACGTATAAAGTTTGCAGGGACACAGTTCAGCTCGTAACACCAATTACACATAAATTCCTCCAGAAGATTTAAGTGGAGGAAATTCTTCCCAAATCAGACTATTAAGCCACTATGATTCTGATACCAAAACCAGCTAAAGACATTACAAGAAAACTACAGACTAATATCCCTCATGAACACAGATATAAAAATCTTTAATAAAATTTTAGCAGACAGAGTCCAACAAGATATAAAAAGGAAAATACCTTGGGATCAAGTGGGGTTTATCCCAGAGATGAAAGTTCGGTTTTACATTAAAAATCAATCATTGTAACACACCGTATAAACAGACTAAAGAAGAAAAGCCATATAGCCATCTTAATAAATGCAAAAAAAAAAAAACCATTTACTTAACAAAATCAGACATCTGTCCCTGATTTTTAAAAAACCAAAAAGCTGTCAGCAAACTGAGATAGAAAGAAACTTGCTCGGCTTGAGAAAGGGCATCTACAAAAACAAACCAACCAACCAACCTCCAGCTAATATCACACTTAGTGGGGAAAGGCTGATTACCTTTCTGCCTAAGATTGGGAACAAGACAACAATATCCACTCTCACCACTTGTACTCAACATTGTAGTGGTGGTTTTAGCCAGTTTAATAAGGCAAGAAAAGAAATAAAAGGCATTCAGTTTGGAAAGAAAGAAGTAAGATTCTATTGACATAAACATGAATCGTCCATGTTAAAAAAAATCCTGTAGAACCTACCAAAAAGCTGCTAGAACTAGTAACTGAGTTTAGCAGCAAGGTCGCAGGATATAAGGTGAAAACACAATAAAACTAATTGTTTTCTATTTACTAGCAGTGAACAACTGGAAAATGAAATTGAAAAAATATGTTTACAAAACGTTTCATATTTCCAAAATATGAAATATTTTGGGATAAATCTGATAAAATATATAGAAGGCTTGTACATTGAAAGCTATAAAACAATGCTCAGATAAATCAAGAAATACTAAGATAAATACAGGGACATACTGCCTATGAGTCAGAAGGCTGAATATTGTTAAGATGTCAATTCTTCCCATTTGCTCCATAGAGCAATGCCCTCTCGATCAAAATCCGAATATACTTTTCTTATTGAAATTGACAAGCTGATCCTAAAATTCATATGGAAACGAAAAAGACCTAGAATATCAAATCAACTTGGAAAAGAAGAACAAAGTTGCAGGATGTACACTCCTTGATTTTAAGGCTTATAAAGTTGCTTTTATCAAGACAGTGTGAGTTGGTATAAAGACAGACAGATAGATCAGTGGAACAGAATAGATGATCCAGAGTTAGAACTATATATCTATGGAAGCTTTATTATTGACAAAGTTCCAAAGGCAAGTCCATGGAGGAAGAATAGATCCTCAACAATGATGCTAGAACAATTGACTATCAGTATGACGAGAGAGACAGAGAGAGAGAGAGAGAGCAAGGAAGGAAAGAAGGAAGGGAGGAAGAAGAAAAGAAGAGATAAAAGAATTTTCATCCACACCTCTCACCATATTCAAAAATTAGTCAGAGTGGATCTTAGTTCAACAAAGGTGCCAAGACAATTAAATAGGGAGAGACGTCTGCAAAAAGTGATACTGAGGCTACTGGGTATCTACATTCAAAAGAATGAAACTGATTCCCTTCCCCACATAATACACAAAAGTTAACTTGAAATGGATGATAAGTTTAACAGTAAGGGTTATAAAACTCTTAGAAGAAAACATAGGAGTAGATCTTTGATCTTGCTTTAAGCAATGGTTTCCTAGATAATACAACAAAAGCACAGATTACCAAAAAAAGATAAATTGAACTTCATCAAAATTAAAAATGTTTGTGCTGCAAGCTATATCACCAAGAAAATTAAAACGCAGTCCACAGAATAGGAGAAAATATGTTCAAATCATATGTCTGCTAAGGGGCTTGTGTCCAGAATGTATAAAGAACTTTTATAAGTTAACAATAAGGATAACACAATTTAAAAATTGGCATATGAACAGACATTTCTCCAAAGAAGATAAACAAATGACCAATAAGCACATAAAATAATGTTCAACATCGCTAGTCATTAAGGAAACACAAATCAAAACCCTAATGAGGTACCACTTCATACCCATTAGAATAGCTATATATTTTTAAAAAAAGGACAAATGATAACAAGGGTTGGTGAGGATGTGGAGAAATCAGAAACCTCATATATTGTTTTTGGGAATGTAAAATGGTGCAGCCACTTTGGAAAACAGTTTGGAAGACAGTTTCTCAAAGTGTTTAACATGGAGTTACCATATAGGACCCAGCAATTCCACTCCTAGGTGTGTACCCAAGAGAAATGCAAACATGCGTCTGTACAAAAATGTGCACACACATGGCCATAACGGCATTATTTATAATAACCAAAAAAGCAGAAAAAAACCCCCAAATGTCCATCAATTGATGAATGAAAGGTGATATATATATATATATATATATATATAATGGAATAATATTCAACAGTTAAAAGGAATAAAATATTGATACAGGCTGGAACATGAATGAACCTCAGTAACACTAGGTGAAAGGAGTCAGTCACAAAGACCACATACCTGATTTCATTTATATGAAATTCCAAAACAGGAGTTGCCTAAGTCAACAGAGACAAAACGTAGATTAGCGGTTGCCCAGGGCCTGGGGGAGGGGGTGGGTGTGCCAGAGGGGAGTAACAGCTAACAGATAGGGTTTCTTTGGGGGATGTTGAAGATGTTCTAAAATCTGATTGTAATGATGGTTGTGTAACTGTGAATATAAAAAAAAAAATCAAATTACACACTTGAAATGAATGAATGGTATGGTATGAAAATTACATTTCAGTAGTTATTTTTTAATAAATCATATTACTCAGCTTTAACAAGGATGGAAATTCCAACACAGGCCATAGGGATGGACCTTGAGGACATTATGGTAAGTAAAATAAGTCAGTTGTCAGAGGATGAATACTGTATGATTCCATTCATATGAGGTGCTTAGAGTAGTCAAATTCATAGAGACCGAATGTAGAACGGTGGTCTCCAGTGAGGGGATGGGGAGACGGGGACTGTTTAGTCGGTACAGAGTTCTAGTTTTGCAAAAGGGAAGGACATCTGTGAATGGATGGGGATGATGGTTGCACAACAGTGTGAATGTACTTAATGCCACTAAATTGTATACACTCAAAAATAGTTTAAGTGTTGGGTTATGTACAATTTTACCCAAATTTTAAAATACGCATATTAAAAAATGGATCATAGACCAAGATGTAAAACTCATGTTTATGAAATTTCTAGAAGAAAACATAGCAGAAAAATATTTGTGACCTTGGATTAGGCAGATTTCTTAGGACAACACCAAAAGCACAATATGTAAGAGGGAAAAACCCATAATAAATTGGACTTCATGAAAATTAAACATCTGCTTTTTTAAAGACTCTGCCAAGATAATAGAAAGACAAATCACAGACCAGAAGAAAATATTTACCAATCACACATCTGAATAAAGGACTTGTATCCAGAATATATAAAGAACTCACAAAACTCAATAATAAGAAAACAAACTACCCAATCTTTTATAAGTGAGCAAAAAATTTGAACAGAATCTTCACTAAAGAAGATATAGATGGACAAATTAGCATATAGAAAAGGTGCTCTGAATTGTTAGTTGTTAGGGAAATGAAAATTAATACCACATGAGATTTTACAAGAATGCCTGAAATAAAAAGGCTGACCATATCAAATTTTGTGTAATTGTACCTCAATAAAGTTGAGTTTAAAAGAAACCAAAAATTCACATTTCTTCTATATAGCACAGGGAACTATATTCAGTATCTTGTAATAACCTTTAATCAAAAAGAATATGAAAAAGAATATGAAAATGAATATATGTATAAATGTGCATGACTAGGACATTATGCTGTACACTAGAAACTGACACATTGTAACTGACTATACTTCAACAAAATAAATAAATAAAAGAAACAAAAAATTAAGAAACACATTATTGCTTCTACATTTATAACAAAAATGTTTTATACATACAAGCGTATATAATGACTATTTGACCAAATAATTCCTAATCATTAAGCAGGGGACTCCAGAGGAGGGGGACGTCCAAGGACATTATTCCCATCTTATGGAGGTGGAAACTGAGGCAGCAAGCTGGGAAGCCAGGTGGCTCAGCCTTGTGAGTCAGTGGTGGCTAGACTACAAGCAGTGACCTGAGGACCAGGCCAGTCCTTCAGACCAGGTCTCTGTGCTGCAGGCAAGGTGTGTGTGGACATTGAGGGGAGGGGAAGGGGACCAAGCAGAAGAAAGAGGACCGTAACTAACGGCTGCTCACCTCCTCCAGGAAGCCTGCCTCTGCATCCATTATTATCACTGGACTCTCTTAACACCTGTATTAATCAAAACACCACAGAGTTGGGGGCTTAAACAACAGAGTTTTATTTTCTCACAGTTCTAGAAGCTGGAAGTCAGAGATCAAGGTGTCAGCAGGGTTGGTTCCTTCTGAAGCCTTTCTCCCTGGCCTGCAGATGGCCGTCTTCTCCCTGTGTCTTCACATGGTCTGTCTCTCTGTCCCTGTCTGTGTTCCAATCTCCTCTTCTTATAACGACACAAGTCATGTTAGATTAGGACCCACCCTCAAGACCTCATTTTAACTCAGTTATCTCTTTAAAGATCCTATCTGCAAATAGTTACTGGGGCCTAGAACTTCAACATACAAATCTGTGGCGGTGGGGCAGACACATTTCAGCCCATAACCCCACCTGTTGCCCACGTTGTCCATATGGCCCATGGCTACGGCCCACTGGAAAAGAATCAGACTTGAGAGTGAGGCGGCTGGGACTGGTCAGTGCTCTGCTTGAGAAGTGACTTCGACCCTTTGGTGCCCCACTAACCCCATCTGCAAATGGGACAAGTAATACCATACAAACTGTGAGATCAGAGCCTTGTGCAAGGCATTGCTGTTCCTTATGGAGTTAATGGGGTACCCCTTGGGGCAAGAGGCTCTGGGCCCCTCTAGCCTCTTGTCTGGCCCACATAAGTCAGCACCTCTGTAAACCCCCCAAAATAAAATCTTGCTGTTATTTTGGGGAGTCTCTGGAGGAGCCTTGGGAGCCCTCGGCTCTGTTCCATTCCCCCCTCCCCACCTCCACAGCTGTTCATGAAGGCCTCAGCACCCAGCGGGGTCTCCCTACCTTCCAGCCTCAGAGCCACACTGAGCACTGCACAGAGGAGAGGGCATGCCCCCAGGCCCATCCCATGCCATGGATTCACCCCTCTGATCCCCATGCGCTACAGAGCCCCACCCACTGACCACGGGCTCTGCCTGGAGCATCTCCAGGTCTCTCTCCACATGACTCAGGCCAAAGCCAGACAAATATCTTGGTGTCCACAGTCATCCCCCCATTCGGACTTTTCAGGCAGATCAACCCATCCCCCCTGCAAATTAACTTGTGCGAATTGGCGTGAAGTCCTCACCCACACCAACTAGACGAGCCACTGGGGGTCTACACAGCCCAGGTTCCAACCAGCTCAAAAGTGTCTGGTCAATCCCGGGACACGGTAAGTTCCTGGCAGGCTGGGGCTTGTCTTACTCCATCCTCTCTGCACCCACGCAGCGTGCTGGGTCTGCCTCGGGGCTAGGGAATAGTGGGTGTTCAGGAAATGCCGGTCGAATGGAATCATTTGCCCGGTGCCTATGGGGTTTCCTAGACATGCGGTCTTTGTCTCTCATAAACTAAACTAACAACAACAACTACCATTACTGAGCACTTCCTGTGTGCAAGCAAAGCACTGTATGTGCCCCATGTCTTGGAATCTTTACAAGAACTCAGATAGCTGGGCATTCTCATTTTTCTTCACCCCACTTAACAGACGAGAAAACAGAGGGGGAGTCACAATCCACATTGTGAATCTGACCCCTAAGCTTTCTTCTGAACATCTAGGCTCCGCTGCTTTCCAGCCTGATGTGGCCTTGAGGAAGGCAGCGGGGGACCGAGCCAAGTCTGAAACCCAGATGAATCTTCAAGCAATGACCATCTTGACGCTTCTGGGTGTGGAGATTTTGAGTTATTTTGAAAGTACACTCTGGGCCCCTTGTCTGAGCTTGGGTCACTCCAAAGGAACTGAGAGGTCAAATTGGAAATCCCCTGCTATGTGAAACCAACTCTTACCATTTAGAAATAAGAGTCTCTAGGCCCAAGGTGTGGAGGGAGGTCAGAACTTCAGATTCCTTTTTCCTGGGAGGAGGAGTCACTAGATGCCATGAGTGACTAACCACCTACTGTGTGCCAATCATTCCACCTGTAGTCATGACAACAAGCAGGGGATGTATGATTGGTCCCATTTTCAGGTGGGAAGCCTGACATTCAGAGAGACGAAGTAATGTAATCAATGTAATGTTAATAAGCTAGAATTCGAAGCCAGATTTGTCTGACATCAAAGTAGAAATTTCTTTCTAGTACACAACCTCAGATGTTCATAATCTAGAAGGATATCTTATCATCTAGAAAGACACTGGATCATCTAGAAGGATAGTGGATCGCCTAGAAGGATAGTGGATCGCCTAGAAGGACATCTGATCATCTAGAAGGCTATCTGAAATACTTCAGAAATTACTGAAGTTTGAGTCCATTTGTTTTTCTCATCATCATCCTCATTATCATTTGTTATTATTTAAATTTATGGATGCATGATGTATATAGAGAGGAAAACACAAATCAAAAGTGAACTGCTGGATGAATTTGCACAATGTGAACAGACCAATGTAACCAATATCCAAAGACAGAACATCATTAGCACCCCCAACACCCGCCTAGTAACCCCTCCAGTCACCACGCCCTTCAATGGGTAGCCGCTGTCCTGACTTGTAAAAGCACAAATCAGCTTGACTGTTTGGGAGGTCATATAAATCTCTCTTACAACCTGTACGCTTTTGTATCCAGCTTTTTTCATTCTGCATTATGTTTGTGAGACTTTTCCATGTTGTTGTGTGTAGCTGTGGTTCGTTGGTGTGGTGTTACTGAAACAGAGCAGGACCCTAGGGGGCTTTATCCCAGGACAGACCCCCCACTGCCCGCCATGTCCTCCATCTGCCTCTTGTCTGTAGAAAAAACTGTAGTCAAAGAGTAAGTTTAATCAGAGAAATAAGAAAATACAGAAACAAATGGAAACAGTCAAGCAAAATAAAATAATAATAATAATAATTAAGCAAAGCCATGATTCCTCCTCAAAGGCTGTAGATAGTATTCTGAGCCATATCCTTGGAGCTGCTTTGTAGATACTGAAACCCCCACCAGGTGGAAGAAGTTAATTCCACGATGACCAGACTGTAGCCATGACATAAGCTGCCACAATTCTGAGCACTGGCCTCAAAGAAATGGGAACAGACTGATCCTGGAGTTGAAAGTTAACTGTACTTCAAACAGTCACGATGATGCTGACCAGACCACCACATGACCAAGTTCAGGATGACTGTCAGAGCTGACTGTGCTGTTCTGCATGCAGCCCCCTCCCTCTGCCTGTACATCCCTGAAACTCCCTTTGAAAGCTCTTGCCCACTGATTGTCAGTGGCAGGGATGGGGGGAGGCAGGCAGAGAGTTGGCTTTTGGTTAGGAGTCCGCCCAAATCCCACCCCTCCCCCTCCCCCATCCCATCGGAAGATGCCAGCCTCCGGAATAAAGTGAACTTTCCTTTCTAACAACATGTGCCTCTTTTTGTACTGGCTTTCAAGTGGCGAGCAGCTGGACCTGCATTTTGGTAACATTATCCCAGAGTAGCTTCACCACCATTTACATTCTCAGTAGACAGACATTGGGTGTTTTCCAGTTGTTTAATCCATCTGCTTTAGTTCTGCCTTGGTGCAGCTGGAGAAAAGTGGGTCACTCTCCCACAAAGGTATCTCAAATCTCTCCCTCCCACTTCTCCCTCTGCCAGAGTGGACCAGAGATGCAGCTCAGAAGACCCAGAGGAAACCTAGCTTATTTAAATTTCCTCTTATCCTGCAAACCTTCAGTCATTCTGAGCTGTGTCGCTAATCCCCTCTGGTAGGTTTCATCATGGATGGAATCCAGGCAATGGGACCACTTGGTACATGGGGCTTTACAGGGAGGGATGTGTTGAGGGGAGGACTCTGGCCACTGGCTGAGAAGACTGCTCTCACCCCATGGGGGTGTCTCCTGGGAGGTGAGGGTCCACTTCTTCTCGGCAGTGAGGCTTGGGGTGGCAGGCTCCAAGCTCTGCCAGCTCTTCTCATTTCCACCTCCATCTATACTGGGAAGGCAAGAAAGTACCGCAGAGCCCCTGGGTAGCAATGACTCATCTGTAAAATGGGGATTAGGGCAGTACCTACTCACATTTACTATTTGTGAACCACTTAGTACAGTGCCCAGAACATAGTAAGGGCAGATCTGGCAGACCTATATACTAACCCACATTCTGACATATGTCTGCTGTGTGACCTTGGGCAAGTTTCTAACCTCTCTGAGCCCCAGTAGATGGTAACTATTCTTCATAGAACTTGCACTCCAGCATCTAAGCCCTTTCCTGCTCCTTTGTGTCCACATCTGGAGATCTTGATGGAATGCGGCCTAACAGTGTCACCAAGTGTTTTTCCCATTGTTTCAAGGGACATGAAAACACAGACTTGCTGACAAATCTCAAGAATTGATGAGGCCCAACTATTATACGTTGTTGATGGAACCAGAAGCAAGGGGGTTTCTAAATTCCTACTAACTTTAGAAAAAGGAAGTCTCCTAAGAATTCTTCTATCTTCTGATTCAGCAATTTCACTTCTGGAAATCTACTCTAAAGAAATCCTCCTTTTAAAAATAGACAAAGATTTATCATCATCGTGCTATCAACAACAATGAACAGTGGTGACCTAAAATTCATAATTAGAAAAAAATCAATCAGTAGAAACAGATCTAGAAATGACCTGAATGATAGAAATAGTAAAGATACCAAAACAGTCATTATGACTATATTCTATATGTTTAAGAAGATAGAGGAAAGTTGAATGTGTTAATTAGAAAAATAGGCATTAAAAAAAAAAGTCAAATTTCTAGAGAGAAAAAAATACATGAAGATGATAGAGTAGATAGGATTGATACAGGAAAAAAATGTGGGGCGAGAGGATGGCTGTGCCCCAGGTCTCAGTTGAGTCCCTGGGATGCGCCCCACCAAGTGTGGGTCCTTGGCTTCGCACAGGAAAGAATTCAAGAGTGAGCCACAGCTGAGTAAAGGTAGATTTATTTAGAGAGATGCACATTGTCATAGACAGAGTGCAGGCCTTCTCTCAGAAGGCAAGAGAAAGGCCACAATGTGTGAGGGTTGGTGCTCAGTTTAAAGTAAAATTAGATACATAGTCCATAGACAGAGTGTGGTCTGTCTTACTCTGAAGGGAGAGTGGCCATGAGATGTGGGGGTTGTTAGTTTTTATGGGCTCGGTTATTTCATACGCTACCAAATGGGAGGATTATTCCAACTACTTTGGGGAAGGGGCTGAGATTCCCAGGAATTGGGCACCGCCCACTTTTTGACCTTTTATGGTTAGCGTCGGAACTGTCATGGTGCCTGTGGGTGTGTTATTTACTGTGTTAATATATTACAATGAGCGTATAATGAAGCTCAAGGTCTACTGGAAGTCAAATCTCCTGCCATCTTGGGCCTCAAGGTCTGTTGGGAGTTGAATCTCCCGCCATCTTGGTGTTAATTGCTGTGTCATTCTTTGGAATGGCCATGCCCTGCCCCCTTCCTTCCTGTCTCAGGATGAACAACAGCTTTGACAATGCAAAAGAAGAGATTAGTTATTTGTTCTGTTTATTATAAGCTGTGATGATACAGATGAAATGATGATGGTGATGGGAGGAACCATAGATAACATTTATTGATCTCTAACTACAGACTAAGCTCTATTCACATATCATCTCATTATTAATCCTCACAACAAGTCTATGAAGTAGGTGCTATTGTAACTGAGCAGGACCCTATGGGGCTTTCCTGGGACAGATCCCCTAATGACCTCTGCCTGCCTCTTGTTTGTAGAAAAACTGTAACTTCCTTGGCCTTTCCTGAATTCCAAAGAATACACTGAATCAGAGAAGTGAGAAAAGGCAAAAATAAAGGCAAACAGCCAAGCAAGACAAAATAATCACGGTTTAACCATGAAACAAAGTCAAGGACCTTTAGTTCCTCCTCAAGGGCTATAGATAATAGTCCGAGCCAAATCCTTTAAGCTGTTTTGCAGATATCGAAATCACCAGGTGGAAGAAGTTAATTGTAAGCTGCCCACAAGCATGTAGACACCAGGCAAATTGGAACCAGAAGGTTGGTGATGTTGACTCCTGATGACCTCACCACCAACCAGTCAGAAGAATGCCCATGAGCTGATCACACACCATGCAACCCCCTCTCCCACACCTTGTCTTTCAAAACCTTTCCCTGAAAGCCATGGGGGAATTCAGGCCTTTTGAGTACTAGCTGCCTGGACTCCTTGCTTGGTGCCCTGAAATAAATGCTGCACTTTCCTTCACCACAACCCGGTGTCAGTAGATTGGCTTTACTGCAAGCGGGCCAGCGGACCCCAGGTTGGTTCGGTAACACTATTGTCACCTCATTTCACACAGGAGGGAGCAGAGGGCATGGAGCTGAGCAGCTTTTTCCTGGTGAAGCTACTGGAACACCAGGGTGGCACACTGGGTTTGAGTTCCTCCTCCTGGCCTCTCCATCTCCACGTGATGCTATATAACTCTATTGCAGTCACCATGATGGCATTGTCTCCATAGGTGACACTTGGTGTGGTGTGCTGTGTGCACGTGGCCTCTAAACTCCACTATAATCAGAGGAGGGAGGTACTGTTGCCCCCTCAATGTCCCTGTTCTGCAAATGAGGAAACCAAGGCTCATGGAGCGGAAGTGATTTGCCCAGGGTCCCATAGCTGGTAAGGGAAGGAGCGAGGGTTTGAACGAGGTCCCTTCCATCTCAAACTCAGCCCTTCAGCTGCACCACAGGGCCTGTGCAGGTGTCCAGGACAGCTGTTTCTGAAGCACCTTCGCAGCACTGATATCATGTCTTCTTTCCTGTTAGGGAAAAGCCTTCTGGAATCAACAGAGGTCCTGGCTACTTTTGCGCCTGCCCAAATGATGCCAGCTTGGGGGAAGCTGGGGCTCTGGAAGGTAGCCAAACACCCCACCAAGAGCCCAGATCTAGAAGACTGTACATGAAGATCCCACATTGGTAAGAGCAGAAGGGAATGACTATTGAGCACACATGGGAGGCATGTCAAAGAATATGCCAGAGACATTTTGTTTGCCCGCTGCTTAACTATTTTGCATGCGAATTCTTTTCTCATGTATGAGGTGTCAGTTGGTGACTGAGTCAAGGAACAAAGGAAAACTCTACTGAAAAGAGAGAGGGAAGGGAACCCTTCTACACTGTTGGTGAGAATGTAATTTCGTGCAGCTATTATGGAAAACACTACAGAGCTACCTTAAAGAACTAAAAATAGACTTAGCCTAGGGTCCAGCAATCCCCCTCTTGGGCATATATCCGGAGAAAATTCTAATTTGAAAAGATACATGTACCCCAGTGTTCATAGCAGCACTATTTACAACAGCCAAGACATGGAAGCAACCTAAATGTTCATCGACAGATGACTGGATAGATTGTGGTGTACATATATATATAATGGAATAATACTCAGTCATAAAAAGAATGAAATAATGTCATTTACATCAACATGGATGGACTTAGAGATTGTCATACTAAGTGAGGTAAGCCAGAAAGAGAAAGAAAAGTACCATATGATATCACTTATATGTGGAATCTTAAAAAAAAAAGGTCACAAGTGACCTTATTTACAAAACAGAGACAGACTCACAGACATAGGAAAAAGACTTGTGGTTATCAGGGGGTAAACGGGGTGAGGAGGGATACATTGGGAGTTTGTGATTTGCAGATACTAACTACTATATATAAAATAGATAAACAGCAAGGTCCTACTACATAGCACAGGGAAATATATTCAATACCTTGTAATAGTCTATAAGGATAAAGAATATGAAAAGGAACATGTATACGTATGTATATAACTGAATCACTATCCTGTACACCAGAAATTAACACTATATTGTAAATCGACTACACTTCAGTAAAAAAGCAAAACAAAACAAAAAAGAGAAAGAAAAGAGAGTGGGAAGAGGGCTGGGGAGGGGGAGCAATCCCCAGCAGTGACACACTTTTTGGGGTGAACTGATTAGATGGCAGTAAAGAGCTCTGTCTGTGCACAATGTCCTTGAATAGCCATCTAACAGGCGTGGAAGAAATCCAGTTTCTGCTCTCATGGATTCTCCGTTACACCTTGGAGATTTACCAGTGGAGCTCCTGTGACACAGACCGTCCCTTTGTAATGCCATGTGTGTCCTGCCATCAGCACCTCCACCCTAGTCAGGCTGAGTCCACACCATTTGCCTCATTACGACCTGTAAACCAGGTCAGAACTTTTGCAGGGTAAGTTGCCAACACACGTCACTTGTCTTCAAATTGTGTGTGTGCTTTGACTCAGCAAGTCCACTTAAGCAGTAAATCCTATAGAAACAGTTCTGGACAGGAACTGAGATTGAACCTCAAGGATTTCTTTCACTGAACCACTGTACAATCTAGAATAGTACAAAATTGGAAATAACTGATATGCCCAGCAACAGGGGATTCAGTAAATGAATAGCATAGTCGTGTAATGGAATACAAGGCTGCCTTTCAAAATGTTTCTGCAGAAGAATATTTAACATAGAAATATGTTCAAGTTATATTAGTAAGTCAACAGACAGTGTGCTTACCTTCAAAGTACTACCTGTAACATTTTCCTAATTTGGTCAGGGAAAAGTGTGGAAAGAGATATATAGCAATAGAACCAGAAGAACATACACCAAAATGTTAACGGTGGAAACAGCGTGAGTGCCCAGCAACGGATGAATGGATAAAGAAGACATCACATGTGTGTATATATATATGTGTGTGTGTGTATGTGTGTGTGTGTATATATATATGTATGTATGTGTATATGTGTGTATATATATATATAAAATCACAAAGGAACATTATGCAGCCATGAGAAGGACATTCTGCCATTTGTGACAACATGGATGGGCCTTGAGGGCATTATGCTAAGTGAGACGTCAGATAAAGACAAATACCATATGATACCACTCATATGTGGAATTTAAAACTGCCAAACATATAAAAATAGAGTAAAATGGTGGTTACCAGGAAATGGGAGGTGGGGAGGGACAGGACAAATGTTCTTTAATGGTACCAACTTGCAACAAGCAGTAAATAAGTCCCAGAGACTTATTTCATAGTGCAGTGAACACAGGCAACCACACTCTATTACAATCACCAAACCTGCTAAGAGACAAGAGCTTAATTATTCCAACCACTAAAAAGAAATTGTAATTATGTGACGTGATAGAGGTGCTAACTATTGCTGCAATGGCGCTCGGATTATATGTAAATTATCAAATTAATATGCTGTGCACCTTAAATTTCCACAATGTTACACGTCAATTAGATTTCAAATTTTAAAAAGTTAATGGTGCTTAATGGAGTCACAAGTAATTTTAGATTTCTTCTTCTTGTTTATGTTTTCTAAATCTTCCATGCTGAACATTTTGTTTTGCAATCGCAACGTTTAAAAAAAAAAGATATTAAAAACAAAAATAGTAAAATTCCCCATTGCCAGAAAGAGGAAACAGAAAGAACATGGGTGAGCTTTACCGGAGCTGGAGCTCAGAGGGCTGCGTCTAATAAAAGGGGCTGCCAGCAGGGAGGGGGACTTCCAGCTGCTGCTTCCACTGCTCTGTTGGGATCATGGAAATTCCCCTGCTGTGTATGCTGGCGGTGTTTGCTGGTAAGTGGGGACAGGACCCGCAGCTGGGAAGGGAGGGAGGGAAGTAGATATGCCCTATATCTCTTTCCTATTCTGAGCTGCTGCTCTGGTCCCCACTGGCCTGGCTTCCCAGTCCCCAACTCTTTGGCCCCCTTGCAAAGAGTCATCAGCAGCTGTCAGTCCCCTGGAAAAGTGGCTTTGGCCAGAGAGCTCTAGGTGGCCAAGCTGTGTGACATGCCTCTGGACTGATGGGAAGGCATGAAACTGGAAGTTCAGAAACTGGGGTCCTGCTGAGCGGATGCCTTTGGTACTTCGAATGCAAATTACAGAAATGGATCTGCATCTCTCTGTCCCTTTGACCAGACAATCTATTGCATATGCTATGTTTTTAGAATCCTTTTGTGTTTATTATCTTCCTTGAACCTGGGAAGAGGGTTCTGTTGATTGTTGGGCAGTTTCCATCTGAATGGAAACTTTTTACAGTTTTACAAATGTAAAAATGTGTCCCCTACAAACTGGTGGTTTTGTTTCTTGATCCATCATCTCCAAATATGTGATTTTAGAAAGGATTTTCATTTTTAAATGTGGTTTTATGTTATTTGGAGACTCCCAAATTCTTGAGAGGAACACATCTCCAGGGTTACAGTGAAAACAATTAGGAAAGTTACACTCAAGCTACAGAAATTCATCTCTCAGACCCTAAGAGACAATACAGTGTGGAGATTAAATACACAGATGTACCTGCCTTCAGACATTGACCTAACCCATCATCTCCTGGCAGTATGACCTTGGCCAAGTCACCCTACCTCTCTGTGTTTGCTTCTGTAAAGTGGGCCTGATAGCACCTTCTTCACTGGATTGTTAGAAGGACTTCAATGAGAAAACGTATACAAAGTGTTTAGCAAGCACAGGTAAGAGTAAGCGAGTGATAGCTTAGCGCAGAGCACGTGCACGAGGCGGTAGTGGTGTTGCTCCTGCCCCTGTGGCTAATCCTTGGGAGAGCATTCCCCTCAACATCCCCCTCAGTGGCAGCCGAGGATGGAAAAAGCTACCAGGGAAGGAATTGCTGTCAAGCCAAACCAGTGCACCAAAGCCCTCCTGACCACAGGATGATTTCCTTAATTTCTCAGGGCTGGGTTGACCTAACTGTAAAATTTTAAGAAGTCAGACTACCCCAAAGCACTCTGAATTAAGGCTGAATTTGTTTGCCTGGCAAGGGAAAGCTGCATGATTCAGCTGTAAGTTTACTTGGGTAGATGTTTCTAAGCTGAAATAGAAAGGACTAGATTTAGGGCAGAAGAGGGGATGGAGGTACATCCAAGAGGTGAGATTCTCAGTTCAGGTCCCTGGTTGGTCCGCGTAACTGTCTTGGCAGTGGACTGCTTTCAGGTGCTTCTCGCCGAATCCCAGATTCCAGAGGGCCTGGGATCATTCCTCAGCGTGGTCAAAGCTTAGAAAGATTTCTCTTTAACACCCGCACAGCTAGAGCCACCGTGTCAAACAGGAGTGGTAACAAGGATCCCCACACACTGGGGACACGACCTGCCTGCAAGTCCCAGACACCACCAGTCACTTTTAGCTGCAGCCCAAGACAAACAACCTGCCTGTGATCTCACCCTTGGTCCACTGCTCGAGTTCATCCCACCCTCCCCTTCCCACCCCACCGTCCCCCAAATTTGGGGCTCACCTCTGGTTTATTACTTACTTCATTTGCAAATGGAGCTTTCATTATAACATCATTTACTTGAGATGGGGGGGCAGGGCTCCAAAACTAGGGTCACCCGAAGGGGCCTTCCCAGCCCAGTCTCCCCGGGACCCTGGGGTCCATCTGTGCTCTTGGATCGTCACCCGATGTTGCATGCGAGGACATTCCAGTCCTCTTCTTATCTTGTCTGTTTCTCCCAAACTCTCCCCTGAAATCATTGACTTAATATATTTTATTTCTCCTAACTCAACATAATACATTCCTCTCCCCCCATAAAATAAATTCCCTTTATGATCAATTCTAATCAACAGATATTATGACTAAAATGAAAAACATCCATAAAAATCATTTCCAAATTACACTGCTTCCCAGGGAGCCATGCATGCTTTTTAATGTGTGGATTTCTCTGCAGTGGGGGAAATGTAAGAGGAAAAATGAGCCTTCCTATTACGGAATGTGAACTCAATGCCCAGAGACAGAGAACAGAACCAGACTGCCTTGGGTTTCCATCCTGGCTCCTCAATTTACCAACCACTAAGACCTGGAGCAAGTTTCTTAGCCTCAGTCTGTTCATCTCTAAAATGGGGATTAGCAGATACAAACTATATTATATATAAAATAGATTAACAACAAGTTTCTCTGTATAGCACAGGGAACTACATTCAATATGTTGTAATAACCTATAATGTATCACTATGCTGTACACCAAAAACTAACCCATCACTGTAAATCAACAGGTCACTGCATGACAAGATGCGTCATAAGCATTCACCAAATACTGTATATTTTTAATAGCCATAGTGTTTGTTATCCAAGGTCATTGGTTTGGTCCAGGCAGGGCAGAGGTGCCAGGCTTGCGGCCCTCCGAGATTCATACCCTCTCCTTGTGGCCGGGCTCCTTGGCAGGTGTGATTCCAGCCCAGAGCAGCATCCTGAACCTGAACAAGATGGTCAAACAAGTGACCGGGAAGATAGCCGTCTTCTCCTACTGGCCTTACGGCTGTCACTGCGGACTTGGTGGCAGAGGCCAGCCCAAAGATGCCACAGACTGGTAACCCCTTCCTGGGCAGGCCCCTGGTGGGCAGTCCTGCCCTGCCCCCGCCCGAGGACACGCCCCTGTCCTCTCCACCCATGTATTCATTTTGCACTATGTGCTAGGAACTCAGGTGAGCTCCAACACAGTCCCAGCCCTTCTGGAAGGTTCTCCAGGGTCTCTGAAGGCCCCCCTTGTCCTCCCCACCCCTAACCTTTGTGCATTGTTTTTAAAAAGTCTCACCTCTTTTTACCATGGTCTTATTTTCACAACAACCCTAGGGATCAGCCAGAGAAGGGATGAGAGCCGGCCAGGCCCAGGGAGAGCCCCTCATCCACCACTTACAGGCTGTGTGATCTTGGGCCAGTGGCTTGACCTCCCAGTCTCAGTTTCCTCATCTGTGAAACGGGGATAATACTTGTACCTCCATCACAGCAGGGTAGAGAGGACTCAGAGAGAATTCATAGATAGGGCAGGTACCTGGTTCACAGGAAGCACTCAATAGTTGTTAGCTAGAAAAAAGACTAGATCCCTGCGGGCCTTGACTCTTCCAAGGTGGGCACGGGGTTTCTGCTCTGGGGCAGGGACAGCCAGAGAGACCCAAGTCAGCCAACCTCCTGTCTTCTCCTTCCAGGTGCTGCCATGCCCATGACTGCTGCTACCATCACCTGAAGTACCACAAATGCCATACCCACTGGGACCACTACAGCTACACCTTTTCCCAGGGGAACGTCCAGTGCTGTGAGTGTCCTAGCCTTGGGGTTGGAGTTGGAGGCCAAGGAAGAGAGTTCTAGCACACATTGCCTTCCTATGCTGTGTGACAATGCACAAGATACTCGACCTCTCTGTTTCTCTCATGTGTCTGAGGGCAGCAGCTGGGCACTGGAGGAGGGGCAGGAATGGGGCTGGGGGTATGGAGAGGTCCAATGGAGAGTTTGACCCCTTCAGGATCTGGAAGGCTGGCTGATCTCAGCTTGGATCCCAGACCCACCACTGACTGCCCAGCTGTGTGACCTTGAACACATTGCTTGACTTCTCTGAACCTCAGTCTCTTCATCTGGAGACTCAGGCTGATAACAGTACTCCACCCGCTAAAGTTAATTCAAGGTCTATAATGAGAGCAGACAGAATGAGCCTCAGAGACGCCCGCTGCTGATGCACACTCGATAAGTTACCCGGGGTTACTGCAACTATTTTCATCATCATGGGTCCTCATAGCAGCCCTGCCAGGAGGCAGCACTGCTCCGATGGTCTCCATTTTACAGACAAGGTAACTGAGACTAGAATGAAGTGTTTGCTCAGGGTCACAGAGCTGCAAATGATGAAGCTCGGGCGGTCACCCAGGTCACCCGACACCCGGGTCCATGCATGGAGAAAGGCACCAGGTCCCAGGGCTGGGAATTGAATGGGCTCATCACAGCTGCCACTGTTAATGATAATAATAACAGTAACAGCCAACATTTATCGAGCACCTACTATGTGCTGGAAGCTCTGCCTTCTTACCTGAATCCTCACAACAGCCCCTAAGGCAGCATGTCTTATCCCCATTTTACAGCACCGGGGTCCCTCTTTCCTCAGAGTCTTGGCACATGCTGTTCCATCTACCTGGAACAGTCCCCTCCTTCACCCTGGCTTTCCGTAGTGGGAGCAGACCCTTCCCATCTCAGCTCAGATGGCTCTTGGCACTTGGCATCTCGTAGCCCCTGCGCTGTTCCTTACCTCCTCGCGGCACAGTTGGCAACACTCATTTCTGTGGTTCTCAAATATCTGCCGCCCTAATGGGAGCGTGACCCTCGCATGTCCATTTTATTCAGTCCTCTCCCTCCAGTGCCTGCCACCAGAGAGGTGCTCAACTGTTTTTTAAATGGATAAAAAAATAAACAAAGGAGCAATGGCCCATGGGGACACATCGTGGCACGTGCCCAAGGTCACGCAGCTCACGTCAAAGAAGCTGGGAAGGGTGCGCGACAGCTGAGCAAGGGCCAGGCTGCCTTCAGAGGCTCCCTCCCAGGACCCTGACCCACCCCTGCTCTGTCCCGGGGAGGGACGGTCGGTCGCTGAGCCCTCCTCTTCTATCCCGCAGCTGACAAGGGGGGCTGGTGTGAGCAGCAGCTGTGCGCCTGTGACAAGGAGGTGGCCTCCTGCCTGCGGCGGAACCTGGACACCTATAAGAAGCACCTGCGTTACTACTGGCGGCCCCGCTGCAAGGGCCAGACCCCCAAGTGCTAGCAAAGCCCAGTCTGCGGTGCCGCGCCCCCTGCCCTGTTCCTCCTCGGCATCTTTAGTTCTGTAAGTCCAGCAAGGTTGCTAGCACCCCTACCCTCGGATCTAACCCCTGAACCAGCCTGGATCCTTTAAAACACTCCCAGGAAGAAGGACGGTCTTGGCTCCCCCCCTCCCCCCCACCCCTCAACTTGCCTCTTGGACCTTCTAAATCTTCCCAGTCAAGGCAGCAGCTGTCTCCTCTGAGGGTGGATGGGGATCTTAGGAAAGGCCAAGTCCAGGAGCCCCCAGGGATGGTGCCAAAGCAGCAGGTGCTGGGGAGGGTGGGGTCTGGGGGCCAATGTGTCACAGGCTGTCTCTCCACTGCTACTCACCAGGACCCCCTACCCAGGGTCCCATCCCTCCAATACACTATCCTAGCTGCAGCCCACCTGGCCTCTCTGAAGGGTGATATTGATCTTTCTGCCCACATGATCCTACTTCTTAAAACCCCAAGGCCCTGCACGGCCCAGGATGGGGCTTCTCGCAGGAGTCTGGTGCCTTCACTGGCTGGCGCTGAGTCCCTCTCCCGCAACTGGGCTTGAAGGTCCTTGTGGGTGGGGCCCATGTCTGTCTTGGACTCATTTGCATCTCTGGTGCCCAAAACAGTGCCTGGAACTCAGAAGGGGCTTGGCAAATACATCTCGAGGGAAGGGCTGAAGGAAGACGCTCACTTCCATTGCTTCGGTCACCAGGTCCCCAGGCACAGACTACATGTTCTCCAATCACTCTTTCCTCTCCTGCTGCCTGGCATTTGCTGGCTGGACTTCTGCAGAATGTTCCACTGGCCTGCTGTCTCTAGGTGGCTAAGCCTGTGGCTAAGCCCGCCCCAGGCCCCTCAGGTCCAAGGGCTCCCCCAGTCCTTTATGGGTCTGTGATTGCCAAGCTCTAGCTTGAGTGGCGTGCAATTGCCTGGACTTCTCTGACCTTCTGCAACTAGGCTGGAGCTCCTGGAGGAAGGATGGAGGCCGGGTCAGTCTCATCTTTGCTTCCTCTGTTCCCCCACAGAATAGGTGCTCAGTCAAAGCTTTTGGGTCCAAGGATCCCATAATGGAGAGATGGAGGTGGTGGCAGGTGATGTTGGTGTCCCACCCAGACCCCTCCTGGCCCAGTCTTTCAACCCCCAGCTAAGCCAGGTGCTGGCTGCCAAGTGCTCACATCTGCATCTTCTCTTGAGGGTTGCCCTTGACTTCGGGGAGCTCCTGTGCCCATCGCCCACCCCACCCCACTCTGCACATCTCTAACCGATGAATAGGAAGAACAACACCACGGAGGGCATAACTGCCTCCCCCGCCCATCCCATGCAGGACCATTTGGTGGTACACTTCGTGCCCCAGAGCTCCTCGAGGGATCAGGTAGTTGTCTGGAACCACCTCTCTGCTTGCTTTGTCCCCTGGCCTGGCCTGTTCTCCTTGTTCCTGTACAGGTTTCTCCCAAGAGCACTCCCTCCATCAATCATTCCCTTGCCCAAGAATCCCCACCTCAGGCTTGGCTTCTAGGGAAACTGCCTTTAGATGGATGGATGGATGGGTAACAATTTCATATAAGGAGCCCCAATCTGTCATTCATCTGTGATTAGCCATGTTTCCAGCTACAGGGCTGGGGCACCGGGAGCCACCCTCACCCTCCAGCCCATGACACGCATATGTGAAACAGCCAGCTGAGTGGTTTTCCTTCCTTGTGAAGTTCAGTGGCTCATGCCAGGCAATGTAATAGGAATTAAGAACTATGGGCATTGGGTTCAAATTCCAGTTATGCCACTGACCAGCCATGTGACCTTATATGAGAAATCTGTTTTCTCTTGTGTGATGTTTAGATGGAAATAAGAAGAACATATGTATTAAGAACTTCATGTATTAAGATTAATGAGTATTATGCTCCTAACACAGTGCCTGGCACATGGTACTCCCTCTTTAAACGTTCATATATTACTATTATTGTTGTTGTTGTTGTCATTATGCAGTGACCAAATCTGGAGTCCCCCCACGATGCAACAGGATGAGAAAATAGGTCATCAGTGTTCCCCCTCTTTCCACCTAGTTCCCACACGACCAGCCAAGCTGTGTATGTTAGATCCTGATGCACGATGTCCATTTATTCAAGACACACGGGCAAGAGCTGGCGACCCGCCTTGCCCATCAGAGCTCCTGTGCTCCAGGCTCTGTGACTTTGTGACGATGTTAGCATTGGCAGGTATAGACATTATTTTTCCCATTTTACAATTGAGCTGCCTGAGGCTCAGAATAGGGACAGGAATTCCACAGTTTCCACAACCAACAAAAGGCAGAGCCAGGATCCGGCCCTGGACTCTTCCGACTCTGCTCCCTGGTTCCCCGTCCCATTTGTACTAATCAGGAAGCTTCCAGCCAAAAACTGACTCAATGAATTTCAACAACGAGGGCATATATGACCTCACATGATAAGACATCCAGGAGGAAGGTGGCTCTTTAGTGGTTTGATGATGTCATCAGTGCCAGTTTCTTTCCTGGTCTTGGCCGGCCACCCTAACTCTGCTGGTTTTGCCCTCTGGGCAGCTCTCCTCCCGGCTCCAAAATGGCTGCCAGGGTCCAGCCCTCAAGCCAGGACATGATAACATCCAGCAGAGAAAATGCTGGCTTTTCTGTGTCTCTTTTTAATAAGCCCTACCACCACCACCCAGCAGACCAACCGCTCAGGACTGGCCAACTTAAACCCTGGTGGCCCCAGACAGTGGGATCACCCTGATCGGTTTAGATCCCTCAGGATTTATTTACCCCTGATAGGGGACAGGGCCAATGTCCCTGAGGGGCAGGGAGTTGCCAGAATCAGGGCTCTTGGGGTTGTTGACCGGATCGGCATTGGGTGGGCAAGTCCAAAGCTGGGTGAGGTGTGGGACTCCCTGTCGCACCCTATGTGCACCAAGCACCTAATGACTCCATCAACAGGTAGGTGTTGAATGAATACACGAATAGATGAACGAATAAACCCCAGGTTGGTAAAGACATAGGACTTTGGACCAAGAGGTGGGACGAGCAGGTGGAATCTCAGGGCAGCCAGGACCAAGTCCCCAAAGTAAGAGTTGAGCCTCCTGCCCTGTGTGTTCTCATTCTGGGCGAATTCCCAATGACTGCAATTGGATAAAAGGCGCAAAGGAAGGAGAGGCTCACAGGCAGCTTCCACTCTCGTGTTCCCCTGGCTGAGGGGGGCGGATGGAAGGACACAGCCCGTGCTTCCTCTTCCCTCCGGCATCTGACTCTCAAAGGCAGGGCGGGCCCAGGTGGACAATGAACACCTGATAGGGAGCGCCCGTGCAGCCCACTCACCCGCTCCTCTTAATCCCCTTGGGACCTTGGAGCCGTCACCTGCCTCTTGCAGCCACACCAGCTGAAACTTGCGGATGAGTCACGTGCTGGTAAGTGCCAGGGCTGGGATTCGAACCCAGGGCTCTCTGGCTCCAGGGCCCTGTGTCACCTTACCTCCTACACTCTCCTGGGACAGCTGTTGACTCAGCCCTGGATGCCCCTCAGGGGGGAACAGCCACACCCAAGGACAAGGAGGTGAGGCTGGGGCTCGGACAGGCAGGATCCTGAGGGAAGGGATAGTGAGTACTCATACTGATGATAATAGTAGCGCTCAGATCAAGGCTTCACATCTGGAGCACTTTATCCCGAACAAATCCCCTTCCCACCTTGGCTGATCCCACCCTCGGGCCACCTGGAGGCGGGCTTCCACCTGCGTGGGGTGGGGGCTCAGCCCAGGTGCAGGGATGGGTGGATGACCTCTCCCTGCCTGTTTTTCCAGCTGGATCCTGCTCCCTCCCTGTTGCTGGGAGGTGCAGGTGGGGCTGGGGGCCCTGTCCCCACCCCCATCTCAGTGCCCTCTTGAGAGGAATAGGGGCATTTGCTCTTGGGGGTCCCTGGCACCCTTGCTCAATACTGCAATCAGTCCGAAAGCCAACCTGTCCCGCAGGTAGTCTGGATAACCCGGAGTCAGAACCTGCTGGCTCTCCCCAGCTTGGAGTCCTCTCACTTGTTTCACTTAAAATACAGGAGAGATTTTAAAACAGTTTAGGAAACTGCAGGTCAGAGCAGGCTGGCCGAGGGATGCCTCTCTGTTATTTCTGCTTTAGGTTCCTGGCCGAACCTTGCCTGCTTTGGAGCCCCTCCTGGAGGGCACTTCCCCAGGCTCTTGGCAAGACCGGCCCCTTTCCTCATGCAGAGCTCAGCTTGAGAAGGAAAAGCCGGGCTGGGCTGACAAGCTAACTCACAAATCTAAGTGTAGCAAGTGTCGGGTTACTGATCTGAGTTCTGCTGGGCTAACTTGTAAATCTAAGTTAACAAGTGTCGGTTTGCTGATTCCCTGCTCATGTGTTTTTGCTAGTCAGCTGGATTTTCAAAGAGACATATCTGGCCTTGAAATGTTGCTTTGCTGCCTCCCTGCCTCTGCTTTTGTGATAATGATGCTGCTAAAGCTGTTCCATGCCTATTGGCCAGATACCCCAAGCTTGTAATTAACCCTATAAAACCTCATGCGCACGTCTTGGAGGTACTCAGAGCTTCGGAGCAGAAGCCCCTCTGAGCCCGCCGGCGTAATACATCTGAGTACTCCAACTCTCCGAGTGGTGCTTGTTTCTTGGCTGGCCTGTCGTTTCCGTAACAAGCTGACAGTCACCCCCTCCCTGCCCTCTCAGCCTGAAGCAACCACCTCCCCACCCTTGCTTACTCCCCATCTCCTGCCTTATTTTAATTCTCTGCTTCGCACTTTCGGATGGTTTCCCTCATCTCTTATTCATGCATTTGTTCCTCTCACCTAGCACACCACTAACATGTAAACACTTGGAACACTGGGACGGATGGCAAACTTCCCTGCATCCAGAACAATGCCGGTTGAGGAGGGGAGGGGAGGGGAAGCATGTGAAATGTCTACTGAATGAATGAATGAATGAATGAGGATTGATGGAGAAGCTCATCCTATTTCTCTCAACTGGGCTACTGCACAGCGGTGTGACCTTGGGCTAATGGTTTTACTTCTCTGATCCTTAATTTGTGATCAGTAAGATGGGGTGGGGGGTGACAACATCTACCTCTGAAGATTGTTTATGGTTCCCAGGAAAGGAAAATTTTGACCAAACCTTCATCTCTGTTCTGATGGGCACTTCCGGTGGGTGAGACGTCTGTTGGGACAGAGCGAAGAGGGTGAGGTGTGCAGACTGGAAAAGGGGCCTGTTATCACCTCCCTGCTTCCTCCCTCAGGACTGTCAGAAATCAGCCCCCCATCCTCTGCCAAGAAAGCTCCCCTACTCCCAGGAGGTCAGGGAAGCGAGGTCAAAGGTCATTCTCCAGGTGGTCTGCGTCCTCTGGAGCTGCTTCCAGGGGCTGGGCTGGCTGGAGGGGAGGCAGAAGTGGAGGGTTCTCCCTCCACTCAAGGATCCAGCTGGTCCTGACTCTGCTGCTCGCCTGCAGTAAGTGCCCGGCCCCGGCTCCAAACGCCCTAGGTCTGGGAACCACAGAGAAGAAAAAAAACTTCACCTTCGGTTGCTTCTGGCTCCCTAAAAGGGAGGTGGGAAAATGCCCAGCAGGGTTCCCTGGGCTAAGAGCCTTGCATATACATGTTCTCATTTACACCTCATTATACACGGCCCTGCCAGGTGGGTATTTTGATCTGATTTTAGAGACGAGGACAGTAGCTCATAAGTTAAACATCTCGCCCAAGGTAACTCACCCAGCAGGAGGTGGCAAAGGCTGAGCGTGGGCAGGAAAACCATCAGGGGGCCGCCTTCTCCAGCCCAGATGGTACACTCCTTACGACAGTGGTTCTAAATCATAATGGTGGACAAGAATCCCCCGGGGGTGGAAGAGGGAGCTTACTTAAAGTGCCATTTCCTGGGCCCCATATTCACAGGGCCTGATTTTGTAAGTCTGGGGTAGAGCCCAGGGACCTGCACTTTTTACAGATGCTGCTGGAGATTCTGAAGCATCTGGCCAGGAATCACACTCCGAAAAGGGTTCGGGCCCCCCTCCTCTATTAATGGGCCCCCATCACCCCCACAGTCCCTATGCCTGGCACCGAGATCAGGCAGAGTCCATCCTATGGCCAACTCCAGGGCTGATCAGCTCATTGATGTCAAGTTTCTTCCTCCTGGACCGGCACAGCTCACTGGGCTGGGAGACTGGAGACCCTCATTCTAGCTCAGATGCCAAGCAAGCCCTGTCCTCTGAGCCTCCACTGCCCCACCTGTCAGACAGGAGGGGCTGAGGATTACATTTCACACATCACCTTCCTGATGTTTGGCTTAATATTTCACTTTCACTTTACTTTAAAAAAAAAAAAACTTCTTAATCTAAATAAATTTATTTTTTAAATAAAGCTTACATCACTCTAGCATAGGGAAAACTAGTATCACTTGTCACCAACAGGTGACCCTAAAATTAATGCAATGAAAATAAAACTCTTCTTAGACACAGGAGATACACAATCAATAGTTGTTGGATGAAACAGCAAGCATTCAAGAGGACACACAGGCTCCAAACTGAGACCACCTGCACCTTGTTGGAGTCTGAAGGATTGAGAAGGAACCAGAAAGGGAATGACTCAGGCAGCCTGTGAGCTATTGGCCCTCTTCTCTGGGAAGTCCCATGCTGGGGGAAATGCTGGGCAGGGTGATGCTGCAGAAGGTATTGGAGATGAGGGATGAGGAACATGGGGTCTAGTTCTGGGGACCCCAAGCATGGCAGGGGAAAAGGGCAGTCAAAGAAAGCTGAGCTGGGAGCCAGAAGACTCCGACATGAAGCCTGCTTCTGTCACTCCTGCTCCATGGCCTTGAAAGGGATCAGAATATGCCATCCTAAATATGCCACTTTGGCGTAAGAATTATTTTGAGCAGAAGGGGATTGAGAACTGAGAGATGCATGAATGTTCTTTGTCCTCCTTTCATCTGCCTAAAAGCAGGACATAAATTTCAGAAGTTGCCCCCCCAGCCCCACTCCGACTGTCCTTCTACTAGTGATCATCAAAGATGGGAAGTCAACACCAAGATGAGTTTGCACCAACAGACTTTACTAAAATAGCTCTTATCTTCCATGAGTCCCCTCATATAATTCCCAGTCATTTCCTCACCATTTATTGTCCCTTGAAATATAAACCCTTTTTCCTTTGTTAAAAAGGTAGATAAGCCCCTGAGTCTAACCATTTTTTGGAGTTTCACTTATTTTCTGTGAACTCCTAGGTGCATAATATTAATATATATCATTTGCCTTTTCTCCTATTTATCTGTCTTTTCTTAGCTTAATTCGCAGGCCCCCAGGAACTAAACCTAAGAGGGTAGAGGGAAAGTTTTCCCTCACCAACACTGGCCTGCAATTCCCCATTGACACCAAAGTGATCAAGGTGAAAAAGCTCATGTTCACTGGAAAAATAAATAAAACAAGATGCACAATGGTATGTCCATCTTGACCCTATGGGGAAAATGTGCCACACTAAAGGCTGGCAGGAGAAATGCTCTAACATAGTAAGTAGTCAAGAGTGTGGGCTCAAGGTCCCACACACCAGAGTTGTCAGCTCCGAGGTGTCCTGACTCCTGGACATGGGATTTTTGTCATTGAGCCTCAGTTTCTTTATCTATAAAATGGGAATTATGATACCGTCTTCACAAGTCATTGTGCAGAATGAATGACGGAACTCCAGAAAGCACTTAGCACACTGTCTGGCATGTAGAGACCTGCCTGTGAAGCACAAACCAGCTGTTATTGTGATTGTTGTGGTTGTGGGTGAATGAGTGTTACCACCCATAGCAACAACATTGCCTTTCTGACCTTTCCTTTCCTTGTTTCCTTCCTTCCCCGCAGGGCTTGTCCTCCCCTAGGCCAGCTCTATAATATGATCAAACAGGAGACAGGGAAGTGGCCCCTCCAGGCTACCTCACCTATGGATGTCACCGTGGCTTTGAGGGGCCAGGGGCAGCCTGCGGATACCACCGATGGGTAACTGTCCCCTCCTGGGACACCAGGCAGGCTGACCTAGGTCTACGCTGAAATCTTGCCTGGACACCATCTTAAGCAGTGGGGAGTCACCTTGATTCAACACACATTTCCTGGGCAAAGAGTGGGCTCTGGGCTTCATGCACGACTTACCAGCTGTGCTTCCCGGGGCAAGCTCCTTGACCTCTCTGTACCTCAGCTGTGCTTCCTGGGGCAAGTTCCGTGACCTCTCTGTACCTCAGTCTCTTACCACACTGGAGAGGGTATTCACAGTACTTCCCTCATGAGTTTGTATGAGGGTTCAGTGGAATCAAGGTGAAGCACACTTCAGACACTGTCTACACTGCGATCTGCTCCATTGTGCCAGGCACAAGGCAAGGCAGTGGGATTCATAAAGTAGCCCCAGTCAGTCCTCAAGACGTCCCCATTCTCATGAGGAGCTCTGACGTTGCTACAGGGAACCAGCTTGGGCTAGGGAGACTGCCCGAAACTTCAGTGTCTAAGAACCTGGTTCAAGCAGCACTAACTTGGGTGTGACCTTAAGCAAGACACTTTTCTCTCTGCCTCTCAGCTTCCCCGTTTGTAAAATGGGATGTTTTGAGGCTATATTTGATCATGGCTTTGAAAATACTTTGAAGAGCATAAAATATTAAAAAGCCTGGGGTGCAGAGAAGGATAAATATTGTATGATATCCTTGTATGTGGAATCTAAAAAAATAGTGCAAATAAACTTACTTACAAAATGGACACAGACACACAGACTTAGAAAATACGCTTATGGTTACGAAAGGGAAGAGGGGGAGGGATAAATTAGGAGTATGGGATTAACAGGTGTACATGCTACCATATATAAAATAAATAAATAACGAGTATTTACTATAGAGCACAGGGAACTATATTCAATATCTTGTAATAACCTATAATGGAAAAGAATCAAAAATAATACATGAATCTATACATGTTTAGAAGAGCCTGACTCTCTCTCTCTATATATATATAAATACATATCACTTTGCTGTACATCTGAAACTAACAATATTGTAAATCAACTATAGTTCAATTAAAGTCTGGGATGTTCTGTGTAGAAAGGGAGTCTGCAAGCTAAAACATGCCAGAACTTTGGCTGCTCATATGATAGCACCACTGTCTCCAAATGGAGAGATCCTTAGAGAAGATAATAACGGGTTTAAGGTTTACAACCAAGTTTTTTTGAAACCTGAGTAATCTCAGTGTCCGGCAGCTGGCTCACATTAATTTATAGGAAACTAATTATGCAACATTCCACAGTTATTAAATCAGCTGTTGAGAACTGGTGACTCAGAAGAGTTTTAGACATGGGGACAAACAATTTTCAGATTCTCCAAATCAGGGGTTCTCCAAGTTGATAAATGGGTTGTTTGCCAATTCCCAGAATCTATTATTTTTGGAATGATGGATCAGTGAGTTTGAGATGTAACTTTTCTTTCTATAAGATTCATCTCAGTTTCTCCCCAGCTCCTTGCTGGAATGGGAATGGGGCAGCTGAATATAGTGGGAAGTTCAGTTCTGAGGAATTAACACAATGACCAGGAATCTTCCAGAAAAAGGTACGGTCAAAAGACAACCAAAGCTGGACAGTAGTTAAAGCAAGAAAAAGTAGATTCTAACCAGGAATGATTGTAATAGTGGAAAACAAACCTCCTATAGAACTGGGCTCAGTTTAGAACACAGCATGGACAAGTGGGGATTTATAGCCAAGGAGCAGGGTAGGGGTCCGTGTGGATGGAAAAATTACTAAGAGGAAACATCAGAGGTAAAGGAGGATTCTTGCTAAGCTGAGTCAACAGGATTCTTGCTGAAGCCAAGCCAGGGTGATCAGATATCATCTGGAGAATGGTAGGGATGAGG
This sequence comes from Camelus ferus, assembly GCF_009834535.1. Taxonomy (NCBI): domain Eukaryota; kingdom Metazoa; phylum Chordata; class Mammalia; order Artiodactyla; family Camelidae; genus Camelus; species Camelus ferus. The sequence goes on along the minus strand of NC_045708.1, from coordinate 13,650,782 downwards.
AATTTGATCAGATCTCAAAGGTGATCAGATATCGAGGGTGGGAGTTCTGGCAAAACCTATTTGACAGGATTCTTGCATCTTGAGGACAAAGCCTAGTCAAAAAAAGTCTGAGAGGAGCCTGACTAAAGTTTGGTCAAGGAGAAGCTTTGTCCAGTCCCCTCTTGTCCAAGGAAAGAAGAGCTACACTTTCCTCTGAAAGATGTCCATTTCTCGTTTGGTCACCTTTTGTCCATGAGGGTCAGCTAAATCATCTATTGGGACTTGGCTGTAGAGAATATTTGCTGGATGGTGTGAGCGGTCACCATCCAGCAAATATTTCTATGAAATTTCTATGAAAGTAAAAGAAGAGCAGAGATTAGTAGTTGGAAACCCAGTTTCTGAGTCTGGAAGGCAGCCAGTCGAGATTTCTCATTGTCAGTCTGGAAGCATCTTTAGATGATGGAGTGAGGACAGCAGTGATAATTAACAAGTTTCCTGGTTTGCAGTTTGAATGTCTATGGTGAGGGCACTGGCGTTCCAGTGAACTTTCCGAGTGGCCCACCCCACAACAGACATGAAGGCTGCCCGTGTATTATCTGCTGTGACGATTTCTCTGAAGTTTATATCAAGTCTTCCAGCTTCAGCTTGCAGGGCTTCGGGAAAAGGGTAGCTTCAGTTTTCAGTGATGCCAAGTCAAGAAGGTGGGAGAAGAGGTGGAACCCTAAATTTGGGAAGTTGTAGCCAGATATTGGAGAACCCACAAGGGTATACTGTAATTTTCCATTGAAACACATAACTTCCCTCTACAATCATACCCTTTTTGCAATCAAAGATGCGGGGAAGATACAGTTCAGTGGTAGAGCACGTGCTTAGCATGCACGAGGTCCTGGGTTCAATCCCCAGGACCTCCATTTGAAAAAAAAATGAAGTGAATAAATAAATAAATCTAATTACCACCCCCCAAAAAAAATTAAAAATGGAAAAAATCACCAGAGTAAGCTTACTCCTGTTTACAAAATAAGTCTGGTCTTATTATATTTGGCGTGATTATTATGGCACAGCAAAAAGAGTAATTGCTCACACAAGCCTTTTTGAGTTTGCTTTGCTGGAATGTTTCATAAGGAATCTCAGGCTAGACTTTTAAAAGCCTCTCAGGACTAGGAAGCCAAGCCATAAACTTACCACCAGATTTTTCTCGCAATACCTATATATTTGGGGGAACGTCTCTCCACCTGAAGTCCCCAAGATATCCTAGATTTCGTGGGTCAACCAGGAAGTGACCTTCTTTACTCACCTGTAAGGCTAGGAGCCCTGTGAGCCAGCTACCAGAATAATTTTTCCAAGAGGACTTTGTAAACATTGGCTCCATAAAGTCAACCTTAGGTCCTTAAAACTGTCTGGTCATATCTGAGTCTGTGCCCATCTTTTCAAATATGACATTCCAGTCAAAGCCTTTTCAGTACAGCCAATGTTTCCAGTTATTTCCTGTGCAAGGAGAACAGATTCTTATTGAACCTATGCAAATCATTACATTGCCATGAATATAAGAATAATAAGAGTTTCTGAATTTTGGAGGAATCAGGTAAGAAAAAAAACATTACATGTACAAAATTATCATCCACTAAATTGTTACAAGTACAGAAAACTTAAGAGACAGAAGAAAAGGGTTCTTTATACCTGGGAAGTAGAACATTAAAGAACCAGCGATGTTCCAAACAAAAACTGTAGTCATCCTTCATCAGTTCATTCAGTCCCACATCATGAATTATTCTTCTACTTGATCTTGGGTCGGCAGCTTTATGAGCCCATCAGCTACTCCATTAATTCTGGAAATCCTTACTCAGTCCAGTGGTATGGGCTCAGTTACTGAAGCAATGACCTCACAAAGTATTCTAGCCTGTGGCTGATGGCAAATATTTTCAGAGAATAATCAGAGTGAAACAAGAATGAAAAAAGGTTTCAAATGGCTGCGGTTAAAAAGTTGATAAGTCATTTTAACAAGGAAACTCAGTTACTTCTGTGGCACCCAACATTTTTGAAGAGCTGGAATTAAGACTGATAACATTAAATCAGGACCATATCATGGACAGCCAGGACATTGACAAATTTCTAGGAATTTCATGCAATTCATGAAATAACATTTTACCCATACAAATAACACTTTACCCTTACAATTTCTGAAATAACATTTTACCCATAACCTCAGGAAGGTTAAATATCTCTTCTTATTTGGCAACGCTTTCCATGAAATTTAGCACAGTAAATAAACCAAGTTATTTACAACTCTCTTTTTACAAGATAAGAGAACAAATCATCTGAGAATTGCCAAGGGTCTTCTGGGAAACCTCAAGGTCAGTTGGAGAACAAGAGATTTCATTTAGTATTTGATTTTGGGAAGGCTAGATTGCCAAAAATGGAAAAACAAACAAACAAACAAAAAACCTTAAATCTTTTAAAAGTGACAAGTCTCATTCTCTTAGATAATCAAGGACATAATGAAGGTTAACATAAACTACAGGAAATTATTCTGATAAGACAAAATCTTGGTTCCTACGCAGATTACCCTTTACAATCTCTTATTCAGAGCAGACCAACACTCCAAAAAACTCTTTGTCATTTTAACAGAGAGAAAACCACATTCTAGTTTTGCTTCAGTATACTTTTGATATCAGAGTTTGTTATTTAAAAATCTCATAAATAAGTCAATTCAGTCTTACCCACTTGACCACATATAAACCTCCATGTTCTGCAACTTTCTATACTCATTTAGGTTTTGTTATTTCTTTTTTTCTCTTTCTCATTCTGGAGCAACCAGTCATCTTATTTTAGGACAAAACTACTCTTTGTCCTTAAGAAAAACACACCCTTTGTACCTTGTATATTTTTCCTTATCAAAAACATATCCTAATTTCCTTCCATATACTGTTTCCCTTATTATTTTTAGTAGTTTTTTATTTCTATTTTTTTTAATTGAAGTATAGTCAGTTTACAGTGTTGTGTCAATTTCTGGTGTATGGCACAATAGTTCAGTCATACATATACATACATATATTAGTTTTCATATTCTTTTCCATTATAGAACACTGCAAGACAGTGAATATAGTTCCCTGTGCTATACAGTATAAACTTGTTTTTTTACCTATTTTCCTGTCACATTTTGATTATAACTTTTAGCTATTAGTAACCCTCCTTTTACAGAGAAAACTACGCAGTAGAGAATTGTGAACTGTGGTACTGCGGCATTCTGTAGCAGACTAGCCCATTTTGTGAATACACCTCACAGTTTCTAGAGATATGTTTCTTTACAGGTGGTGCCAAACTTATGACTGTTTGACTTACGGTTTTTTTTTTTGTTTGTTTTACTATGCTGCTAATGCCACATGCATTCAATAGAAACCGCACTTTGAATTTTGATCTTTTCCTGGACTAGTGACATGTGTTACGATTCTCTCTGGTGAGGCTGGGCAGTGGCGGCAGCCACAGCTCCCAGACAGCCACGTGATCACGAGGGTAAACCACCACCATCACTTAACAATCATCCTATACCCAGACAAACATTCTGTTTTTCACCTTCAGTACCGTATTTAATAAATTAAATGAGATATTCAGCATTTTATTATAAAATAGGCTTTGGGTTAGATGATTTCACCCAACTGCTAGATAACTATTACAAAGGCAAAAAAAAAAAAAAAAAAAAAAGGACCCAAAACCTAAAAGCAGTTAAATACATGGATTTTTTGGTTTGTTTTACTGCTGTGTTGTACTGCTTGGATAAATAATGGATATCAAGCAATTTATTTCTATTGCATCTTTACTTATACATTTGTTCTTAGGTTGAATTTATAATTTTATACTCTTGAATATCTAGGAAATATAATATTAGCCTATTTGGCTGATCAACCCACATAAAATCAAAATATATGCGCCTTTTATATTTAGTGCTGATTACTCAGGAGACATAGCTGCTTTTATTAAACCAAACATTTTAAACTAATTTACAGAAGTTTTACTCAAGTCATGTGAACTTGAAAAACATTTGAGTTAGTGTCTGTATTTCTGGGAGTTTCAGGAATGTTTAATTTATATGAGTGCTTGTCTATCTCCTTTAAGGGATTTTGTAAATGAATTTGATAATACCACCTGAAGGTAGAAAAACTATCCCACATGCATAACATACACGCAGAAACATAAAGACAGACACAGATAAGAGATTTATAACTTTCATTCTAAAATGTTTGCCACGAGCCAGGCAAGCACATTAACATGCTGTCACCTTTGCTGAACTTTATATTTTAACTTGACTTGTGTTACTGACCGATGAGGTGAGCTGACATTACTTACTCAGTATGAGGGCAAAAGCTTTGTATCAGTAATTTTGGGGGAGGCCTTTAAGGTTTTCATTTGCCCTGATATGTAATCTTAAGGAGGCTGTGGACTACAGTTTAGATGAGAGATGAGGGGACATCAAAGCAGCTGCCTGGATGTCTCCAAAGCCCATCTGAGTGGACAATATATCCAGCCTGCTTCCTTTTCAGCCTCAGTTGCTTCTGGGGGTCCCTGAGTCCCTTGAAAGCTCCCTATTGCGGGGGGCAGGAAGCTGAATAGTCAAGTGACTGAGGGTCTGGAGTGGGATGGGGAAGGTCTTTGGGTGGATGGACAGTTGGAGGGGGTAGGAATGAAGGAGGTCATATGAAAGGACACAAGGAAAGACTGAAGGTGGGAAGAGGGGGAGCTGGGAGGGAGGAGGTCTTGGAAGACCCAGGTTGGGAGATTTCAAGTTTCCCAAAGAGGCTATTGAAGTTCCCTGTGACTCTTAGTAAAGTCGTGCCACCAAGAAGGGAAGCAGACGGAATTGGTGGAGCATCTAGTCAGCAGGGGTTTGAGAAGGGAGCTTTCAGTTGACTGAGAAGCTCCTATGTTCTTTTTTTGAGGAGGTAGGGGAGAGGAAATTAGGTTTGTTTTTTAAATTAATAAATTATTATTTTTAATGGAGGTACTGGGGATTGAACCCAGGACCTCGTGCAGGCTAAGCGTGAGCTCCACCACTTAGCTACACCCTCCCCTCTCCTATGTTCTTAATTAATGGTACCTGTAAACTTATGAACAGAGACGCTTTAGGTCTCCAAGCCAGCCTCTGTGTGTCTGCAGCTCCAATGCAGCTTCTGGAATATACTCAGAACCTTGGGAATCAAAATCCGTCCTTACTGTGCCTTCAACGGACTTTGACCTGGAGCACGGGCTGGAGAGCCAGACTCAGCAGTGGATCCCCAATCAGTGAGCCAGGAGTGAAGATAAAGCCTTCGAAGGTGCCCACTTAGGGTCCTGGGCGATTCTATCTGAGTCTCAAGCACATAACTGTTACAGAAAACCAGAGATGGACAGTAGTTAGAGCAGGAAAAGCAGATTTCAACCAGGAATGATTTCAGCAGAGGAAAAGAGACTTCATACAGAGCCGGGATCAAGTGCAAATACAGCATGGACGGTGCGTGGTGGGGACTGACAACCAAGGAGCAGGGTGGGGGTCAGTGGATGGAAAATTACGAAGAAGAGACATCAGGGGTAAGGGAGGTGGTGGGGGATTCTTGCTGAAAGCAGGCCAGGAAGAACAGCTGTCCCCTGGGGGTGGCGGGGGATGAGAACTTGATCAGATAACCAGGGTGGGAGATTCTCGCTGAAAGGACTTAAGATTCTCGCTCTGCAGGACTAGTGAGGTCCAAGGACAGGGCTGGGTTAAAAAAGAACATAGAGGACCCTGACTAAAGTTTGGCCAAGGAGAATCTCCGTCAGTAACAAAGTTACAGGGGCTGTACTTGGTTTAAAAGGTGGGGAGATGAGCAACGCATTTGATGAAAATATTCTGCCATCAGAGATGAAAAATATTGTAATAAATTTTTAATTAAAAGAGAAAGTTCTAAAATATACACGTTAGGGGAACAATGACAGTGGTACAAAATTCTATTTTATTTGTGTCCTTTTCTATTAAGAGAACACATCTTTACCCCTGGGGGCACTGTCCCAAATTTAGAATGTATAAAATCAGGACCACAGGTCGTCCTGGCCTCTGGTCAACCTCAGGCTATTCCCAAGGAGACATGTAAGTATATCAGGTAGGTTTTGCTCATCTTTTGTGACCGTACAGCCTCCTGGTGTCCCCACACCTGACCATTGTCTGCATCACCCAGGAGCTGGTTTACAAATACAGACTTCCAGTCCCCAGACCAGAAGTTCTGAGTCAGCTTAGAGATCTGTATTTTTAACAACAGATAATTCTGAAGCAGCCCTTCTGCCTCAGCCCCTAAGGGCGGCCTCAGGAGGCATCAGCTTCCACCTGTGCAGACCTTGCTTCTCCTCAGCAGGATGAAATGCTTAACTCTTTCTACCCCAGTGGAGAACAATGCTGGGAAGTTGTGGTCCCCCAGCCGCAGTCACGAGGCCCCCCTGTATTGGCAAGTAGGGCCGAGTGACCTCTTCAGGCCCTGAGAGTGTGTGAACTGGGTCCTTTGTGCGCAGTGCCCATGCTCTTTGCTTGCTCTGGTGGAGATGGAGTCAAATCTGTGGGGCGGGGGCTGGCCTGCCACGTTAGCCCATCACCTTCGTGCTTAGATGACAGCCTCCCGATTCAACTCAAAACTCCTTCATCGGACATCGCATCCTCACCTCATGTGGAGTGCTTGTCTGTTGTGTGTCTGTCTCCTTCCCTAGACTGAAGGAAGAGATTTGTATGTTGTCGTTCAGTCTCTGTGCCCCCGGGGCCCAGCGAGGCCTGGCATGAGCAGGTACTCCATAAATGTGCGTGGAAGGACTAATGACCGGTGTTTGAGAGGACAAATGGCCAGGCTTCTTTCTATGGGGGCCCAGAAGAGGAATGACGCCCTCTGCTGGGGAAGCTGGGACAGGTGTTGCCTGGAGGCAGCGTCTGAGCCAGGCCTTGGCGGATGGGAGGAATGCAGGGAGAGGTGCTCCGGGCTCAGGGCACAGCCCAGGCGAAGGATGGAGGTGCAGAAGTGCACAGCCCCTGGATCGGCTGCAGGGTCTGCTTGTTCTGGGCCCACTTTGGGTCTCCCCACAGGTGCCGCCTCACACACAACTGTGGCTACTCTGTCCTGAGAGCCGGCCAGTGCTCCCCCAAATGAGACTGCTGCAACGACAACAACACCAACGACCACAACCCGTGTGGTAAGGGCTTCACAGGGCAGCCTGGGAAGACAAGGAGAGGGGCCACCTTCTGTACTGGACACCGGGCTCGGCCCCTCGGGCTTCTGTTTGAAGTCAAAACTCTTGGGCTTGGGTTTAATGGTCCTCTCCCGTGGCAAGTACCATTTATTGAGTGCCTACTGTAGGCCAGGCACTGCAGGGGGTAATTTATGTGCATCCTATCATCAAATATCCCCAAAATCCTAGCGAGGAAGGTGTTATTAGCCCACTTGACAGCTGAGGAAGCTGAGGCTTACAGAATGAAATCACAGTCCTGAAGTCACATGGTGAGGAACTATGCTACAATATGAGTCCCTGTCTGATTCCAAAGCCCTTAAACACTCGCTCCCCATGATTTAAACCCAGTGGCTTGGATCTGTTTTCCAACAAGGTGCCAAACACCCTTGTTTATGTCCTGTTCTTCTGCTGGGTGGTTATCAAACATTTAGGGGGTGAAGCTATCCCAGGCTTGGAGATCTGCAGCCAAAAGCCCAGTTCTGATTTAATATTTGGAAAGAAGGGTGAAGGAGTCAGGCATTGAGCCCTCTGGGAGTCTTTATGGGGTTTCGTATAATTAAGGCTAAGCCACTTGGAGGTCTGCAACTTCAGAGACTGGCGGGCGCTGAGAAGTCATATGAACAAGGGTTTCTCAAGCCCTTTTGATGGAAACCTGCATAACGTGATGAAATTGACACCTGGACCCTGTCACCCCACACATTCGCTCCCTGGATAGAAACACGATTTGCCGAAGCAGCGCTTTATGACTTTCAGAAGATCAGCGCAAGCATGCGCACACCGCACACAAACTTGCGCGCACGCGCCAGACGCAACCCCCTAAACTCATGTCACGGTCCCCTGATGTAGCAGGGCTACAGTTAAAATCCTCTCTCAGACCCGCTGTTGTAATGTGGGAAAGCTGAGGCCAGGAAGGATGGAGGGCTGTGCAGGGAGGGGACAGCTCAGGTGGTAGAGCGCAGGCCTCGCACGCATGACGTCCTGGGTTCAATACCCATACCTCCATTTAAAAAATAAAGAAAGAAACCTAATTACCTCCCCCACAAGAAAATTCAAAAAATTTCAAAAAGAAAGGGTGTGAGGGGCCTGCCCAAGGGGCCCAGAACATGTGCGAAGTTAGACTAGAATCAGGTGTCTAGTTCCCAGCACTTTGTTACCAAAAACACTCATAGCATGTAAATGCAGCTGAGTGGGAGGTACTTGGAGGTTTTAAGGGACAAAATCCCTACAGCAGACATGGTCATTCTGTGCTCCTTAGAGGGCTCAGAAGCACTCGCAGCAGTGTCTCTGGGTCACGTCTGTGGCCATCAGATTTCCACCAAGCCAGGGGAGTCTCGGTGGCCAAGCTCCGAGTCTTGTGAGCAGTGGGGCTTAGGCCCGGCCCCTAGGAAGCTCAGCCTCTGGATTTGAACATTCTCAGGTTCAAATCCCCTCTCAGCCTTTCTCTGGTTATATGGTCAAGGTTACACACTCAGCTTCGATTGGCTCACCCATTAAATGGGATAATTATATCTACCTCTTGGGTGATTTGAGAAGATCAAATGAGATAACCTGTATGAAAGTCCCTAGTACACAGTAAGTGGTAGCATTACTGAGAAGAGAAAAGTGCAGTTCGTAGCTAGAGGTAAGGGATGAACATTGTAGAGGGGAGGAAGCAGCGTGAGCAGAGGAAGAGTGGAAAGCATAGGGCAAGATCCAAGGAGCAGAGGTTTTTGGAAATTGGGAGATAATTGAGAGATCAAGATGGAAGTGCACTATAGCCAAGAGCAGAAAGATCTTAAATGTCAGGCTGAAGAACTTGGCAATGGGGAGCCACTGAAAGTTTTAGAGGAAGGGGGTAATGTAACTGGAACTCATGAAAGAAAAGATGGCTAGGGGACCCTTGATTGATAATAACAAACCCTGCCAGAGGTTCACATATTGTATAGACCTGGGCTTTCTGAATTTAGCAGGAAATGAGATTCTGTCACCATCTTGAGACGCTTCCAGGAGGTGGCAGGATTTCTAAGTTTACCCAAGGAAGCTCCTGCCACCTAGGTGGAATGGGATGGGTGTCTCTGATTGGCTCACCAGAGGTGAGCCCTCCAGTTTCCTTTCTGGGTCAGTACAGGCCTCAGGAGCAAGTGCCCAGAACAAATCTGCAAGAGTAAGCGGAAGTTGGCCTTGCGTCTGCAACAGCACCTGGACGCATACAACAGCTGGAACCTCATTTGGAAGAGTAAGCCATGTAGGCAGTCCATGTCCTCCTGCTGGACACTAGGGCACTGAGTGATCTTCCCCTCTCCTGCAGACCTTTGAGGATACCACCTAGCATGGCTATCTAGCGGAGTGTCCATCCCCTCACCCAGAACAGGTCCAAACCAGGGGGACATCTGTGACTGGGCGGCCAAAGGGCAAGCCCAGTGCTTGTCCACATGTCCAATTAGGGGGGTCAAAGTGCCCCAACCACTGTATTGTTTGCCCAACTTCTCAGTTCCCTGTTCCCACATTGATCTGTGATCTCCTGGAAAGCAGGGACTGGGTCTCATTTATTCATGTGTTCACTCAGTCACTTATTCATTCAACAAACACTTGTTGAGCACCTGCCATGTGGCAGGCCTGCTTTTAGGTACTGGGAGGCCTGATGTATCAACCAGGGTTCGATCAGAGAGGCAGAACTCCTAGGAGGTACCTATTTATAAAATGAGGGATTTTTTTAAAATAGGGATCTAACTTTCTGTGATGGTGGGAGCCAATGAAACAGTCTGTGAGAGGGTATTTTTTTGTGTGCTGGTGCTGCTAACTGAATTCTTGCAGTCCAAGTGGCCAGGCAAACCAGAACGACAAGGATGTGTGGAACCTAAGAGAACAGCCTAGAACACCCTTAAGCATCTCATCACCTCCAAGTCTGAAGACAAAAAGCTAAAGGAGGTGACCTGGCAAGACTCGGAGTTGCTGCAACCCTGGCTGCTTCATCCCAGCAATGCGATGAGCCCGCAGGTGAGGGACAGCATGCATTAGCCACAGTGGCATCCCGTGCCCCGTGCTCTGACTTTCTGATTGTATAGAGCACATTACTTTGAGTCCACATCTGCTTTCAAGTCTCTGAGAAAACATCTCTTGAGACCCATGCAAATCTGGAACTCTGCAGGGATGGGAATTCTGGAAAAAGTAGTTTCAGCAGAGCTAAGCGACACAATGCAGATCCATGACAGCCCACCCGTTTTGACTTGGCACCTGTCTACACCTCTGCTAACCATTCTTAACCTCCAAAGACAAGAGCAAAATCCTGTTTCTGCTTAACATAATGCAGTACAACCAAAACAAACTAATCTCTCCCAAAGAGGATGCAAGGTCCTTTTATCCATCTTTGAGTCATGCTCATTTCTGTTCTAGCTGAGTCATAACCCTCTTTTGATATTCTCTGATTTACTGTTACTGAGATGTAAGGTTAATGACGTGAACACATCTTCTGCAAGATGGTAGGGCCACCCGAGAGGGGGCTGTAATACTGCAACCGTCCACTTCCAGGGACTGCCAGCATATCCTGGAGGACTATCTGTAAGGCTGACCCAGGTCTTTTTCTTCCTCGGCCATCTAATCATAGGGAACTCGCCCACAAAGTTATTAGTACAGATCAAGAAAGAGGAGACAATACGGCGGGTATAGGGATTATGGGTCTCTGTGCCCCCTTCTCATGCAACTTACCTGGGCCTTCAGGACCTGTCTAGGTCCAATAATGATGGAATTGTTGCTGGGCACACCCAACTTTGTGACTTGGTGGGTCAGATAACAGCCAGTTAATGATAGGCAGCCCTGGTTTTGTGATAACTTGGTAACCCGAGGTCAAGAATTCAGTCTCTACAAAGACCCATTAACAAGCCAGATTGCTGTTTCCCAGAAGGAAAACTGTTATCCGCAGCTGATGGATGGGCTTTGCTCCAAAATCCTAAGGGCCCGTCAAAACTTCCGTGTGGAATTTCTAGCCGCACACATTCAGGAACCATTCGATCTGCTGGCTCTCTTGTGCCTTTTCAGTTTGGTTAACAGCTACGAGTAGACCCCTCCCCCATGTACACATGCTTTATAGATGATTTTTCATATGTATGTAGGGGTCCTGTTTGTATCTGAAGTTCAATTTCAAACAACAGTGAGAGCCTGTATTTATAAGGCCATCTGTCCGATGAGTGTCTGTGTATCATGTTATCTGCCTGCTTGATATAAAGATCAAGAGGTATCTACCATCTGGTCTGTACGTTTCGGTAAAGGGTGGGGGTGATGGGAAGGAGGCCTTTCTGATGGTTCTCTTTCCAGCCAAGAGACAGTCAAACAGAACAGTCAAGGAGACCACCTCTTCCAAGGTTTCAGGGAGCACATGGCTTCATCACTTCCCCAGAGCTGTTGACTACAGTGAGAGTGGGGCCAGGGCAGCACCATGGAGGACTTTGGTGGGGTCCCCTCTACTGAGGATAAAGCCCAGTGCCCCAGCCAGGCTGACCATCCGCAGACAGACTCTGGAATCCCCAGAGGCAGCCAGAGCAAAGAAATGGAGTTGGCTTTTGGGCTGAATCGAGGGGGTCCTCCTGAGAACCCCCAATGTGGGTAAGTCCCTGAACCTCTCCAGGCTGTTTTCTCTCTTCAGGGGCTGAGGTTGAAGACAATGGGATAGTGGTCAGAGGCCAGGCTTTAGAACCAGGATCTGAGGTCTAATCCTACTTCTGCTATTGATGTACTGTGTGACTTTGGGAAAGTCTCCTAATCTCTCTGGGCCTCAATCTCCTGGTAGGTAAATGAAGGTTCTCCTTGAGTCCTTCCAGCCCAAATCCATGTCAGCCTGACGTGTTGCTCTCATAACCTCCCAGCATCCTTCTCGCACAAATGCCTGTCTGAATACCAGTGCTTTCAGCTGGGATGTCCCAGTAAGAGGGGCCTGAACACAGCCCTGCCCTGCCCTACAGAACTTACCAGCAGAGCATCACTCTGCCTGTCACCTGACCCTGATGGGAGAAGGGAGACACTTGGGCTGAGGTCTCTTCTCCATCATCTGGAAAATCACAATTGAAGAGAAATGGCATTAAAAGTGAAGCTCCACATTTCCTCTACATACCTATTTGAAGATGGATTTGGCGTGGGGATGGTACAGCTCAGTGGTAGAATGCCATGCTTAGCATGCACGAGGTGCTAGGTTCAATCCCCAGTACTTCCATTGAAAAAAATAAGAATAAAAATCAATTAATTAATTAAATAATTAAATTACCCCCCCAAAAGCAAAATAAAATAAAATAAAAATGGCTCTGATCAAAAAAATTTCATGAGCAAATTGGAAATTCGAGCCACATTCTTTGTTACATTGTCAAATTAGGCATAAGTCCATAGCAAACTTTTCTAAAACACTAGTACATTCAGAGTATTCTCATAAAGTTCAATTTTATCTTGAAAATATTCAACATGGGAGGTTTTTAAATATAGATGCCATTTATCATGCGGTTATTTGGGGATTTGTCAGTGTAAGGAAGTCAAAGGTCCTTTCTTGGAAAGGACTCTCCTTTGTTTTGGGACGTGTCCTTTCTTCCTGCAGCCTGGGTATTAGAACACCCTTTCTTTTATGACTTGATAAATGAGGTGGGCCTTATTTTTACCAAGGAAGGACATTAAAAAACCCATTTTTAATGTTTGCTCTGTGAAATCCCAGAGCCTCAGCATCCCCAGGTCAGCATCAACGCAGCTTTGGGATTCCCAATTTATACGCAGGAAATGCAAGAAACATAACAGTTTCTTTTTTCAAGAGATCAGAAATCAGAGGGGTTCAGTAATGAGCCTGAGGCCACACAGCTGGAGAAGCCAAGCTGGGATTGAATTCAGCCGTCTCTGGCCTGGAAGCCCAAGGTGGCATGACTGCCAATCATCTCCCCACCCCCTGGAGGAAGACTGAGTCTCAGCGCTGGGCTCAAGAGGATGCCCAAGGTTTAAGGAGATGAGCCCTGAAGAAGGTTTGGTACTCATCCCAGGAAAACTTCTAGTCACTAATCGCACCTTTGGCCCCTGAGAGAACGTGGCTAATGTTGGCTTTAGTGCCCTAATAGCAAAGAAGGAGGTGCAGACAGTCCCCCACAGCAGGGGAAATGCCTGTGTGGTTATTATTAGTCTTAAGAAGGAATTTTATTTAAAATCCAGATGATAGATGTATGGAGTCAATGTTGCTTCTACTTGAGCAAAACTTCTCTACAGGGTAGCAGTGATCCTCCGACTGAAGAGTTGAAAAGTGAATGCATCCCAAGAAAGTCTTCCTCGTAGAGAAGCAGGGCTGTCTTCAGGGGCGAGGAGACATATGGCTGGCCTGGAGCGAGGGGCGGGCTCTCGGCACCAGAGCAGCCGACCTTGCATCCGGCGGCCAGAGACCCTGACCTTACCAAGTCCGATGACCAGAGTCACTCCCATGGGACTCTCTGGAGGGTGAGGTGTGGCTGTGGGGCTCCTTCAAGCCCCGTGGACCATTGAAAAGGAAGGAGCTCACAGAACCCGGGAGTCTCTCTGAGGAACCCAGCAGCATAGGTGAGCTCTGTGCTGGAGAAGAAGGGAGTAAAATTCGTGGTCCAGGAGGAGCTCAGTGGACAACTAGATGCAGAGGAAGTTGGGGAAGTATTGGTAAAGAGAGCTGTAGCTCCTTCTGTTTCTCTTCAGGCAGTGGACGAGCTTCTGGTCACAGGCACAGAGCTCCATCTGGCAGTGGGACCCGAGTTCTGCAAACAGGACGCCAAATGGAAAATGAGGAAGGGAAGATGTGCTCCGTGACAGACTCCGGGCTTGCTTCAGGCTGGACTTGCTGCTAGCCTGAGCGGACGCCCCGGTCTGCATCCTGCTCTCAGTCTGATGGGGGAGTCACAGCTTCTACACGTTGGGGAGGGGCAGTGCATAATCGGATGGCAGAGGCACAGCTGCTGCCCAGGGTGAGGTTTCAGCCCAGGGAGACACAGCTCCTGCCTTCAGGGAGTCCCCAGCCAGATGGAGGACAAACATTCCCTCCCCTCCGGAGTCCCCAGTCTGATGGTGGAGACAGCCCCTGCTCTGGAGGGACTCCAGTTCTCATATAGGAGAGAGATGCTATTTTTAGACTTAGCTTTGAACTCAAGCGGACCTGAGCTTGAATCTTGATTACCTTTTTGCACTTGGTAAGCCTTTGAGTCTGTTTTCTCATCTGTAAAATGTGGACACTGAACCCACCGCACAGCAAGCAAAAGGACGTATGCGAGGTCTTGGCGCCAGGTACATGCTGAGTCTAAGATGCGTCAGCCCTTCCCCTGGGGGTCGGATCCAGCTACAATCCTACAATCTCCTGTCCCTCTGGCCCCCAGCTTCCCCCACAAGAGATAGACTGACTGACCTCAGAGCCAGCAGAGACCCAGCCTCTCCCAGTGGCCTAAACAGGAAGCCCCAGCCTTACCACAGGTGACCAGGCCCTGTCTGACTCTGTATCTGTACGACTGTGTCAAGACGTTGTAGCCTTTCCTCTCCAGCTCCGCATAGCAGACGTCATGCCACCAACAGCACCTGTCAATGCAAGCGACTTAGATCCCGAGTAGAAGGGGCCTGTCCCTTGAGCAGAGGCCACCAGGGCAGGTGAGTTCTGACCAAGAAAGAATCTAATAACACGGCTGAGTCCTTCTACTCTTCTACTCGGACTGCCTGCCGTGCGTACCAGCTCACTGGCCTCCTTCCTCCCGGACCTACAGTGAGACTACATTTCCCAGCCTCCCTTGCAGGTATGTGTGGTCACATGACTAGCTTGGTGGCCAGAGAAATGTACAGCACTTCTAGACCAACCCGTATAAAAACCTCCCACACTCTTTCACTCTCTCTTTCTCCATCTCAGCTGGATGGAGATGCTGTAGCCAAGGACTCTGAGGCCATAGGGAGAGCCACAAGATGGGAGAAACCTGGATCCTGGAATCAATACGTGATTCACATTGTTAAATGAGCGAAAACTAAATTTCTAGTATGAGAGGTGTGAACAACTGTTTTTTGGGTTTTTTTATTTGGATTTACAGAAAAATCGAGACGATTATATAGAATGCTCCCTTTTACCTCAAACCCAGTTTCTTCTATTGTCAACATTGTATATCAGCATGATATGTTTGTTGCAGCTAACAAACCAATATTGATACATTATTAAAAAATTGTTAATAACATTATTACTAAATAATAACATACCATTATTGATTCCTTAATTGTAAAAAGTCCATAGTTTATTTAGATTTTCTTAGTTTCTACCTAAATGTCCTTTTTCTTTCCTTTTTTTTTAAATTGAAGTATAGTTGATTCGGAACATTGTGCTAATTTCTGGTGTACAGCATAGTAAGTCACTTATACATATATATATTCCTTTTCATATTCTTTTTCATTGTCAGCTATTACAAGGTATTGAATATGGTTCCCTGTGCTATACAGTAGGACCTTGCTGTTCATCTATTTTATATGTAGTAGTTAGTATCTTCATATCCTGAACTCCCATTTTATCCCACCTACCCCCTTTCCCCCTCCCTCACCAACCGTAAGTTTATTTTCTATATCTATGAGTCTGTTTCTGTTTTGTAAATAAGTTCATTTGTATGTCTTTTTTTTTAGATTCTCCATTTAAGTGATATCATATGGTATTTTTCTTTCTCTTTCTAGCTTACCTCACTTAGCATGACAATCTCCACATCCATCCATGTTGCTGCAAATGGCATTATTTTATTCTTTTTTTATGGCTGAGTAGTATTCCTGTGTGTGTGTGTGTGTGTGTGTGTGTGTACCACAACCTCTTTATCCAGTCATCTGTTGATGGACATTTAGGTTGCTTCCATGTCTTGGCTGTTGTAAATAGTGCTGTTATGAACACTGGGATGCATGTATATTTTTGAATTAGAGTTTCCTCCAGATATATACCAGGAATGGGGATTATGGATCATATGGTAGGTCTATTTTCAGTTTTTTGAGGAATCTTCATACTGTTTTCCCTAATGGCTGCACCAAACATTTCCACCCACTGTGCAGGAAGGTTCTCTTTTCTCCAGACCTTCTCCAGCATTTATCGTTTGTGGTGAATGTCCTTTTTCTATTCTAGGACCCAGTGAAGGACACCATGTTACAGTTAGTTGTTCTGTTTCTTTAGGCTCCTCTTGGCTGTGGCAGTTTCTCATACTTTCCTTGTTTCTGATGACCTTAATAGTTTTGAGGCATGGTGGTCAAGTCTTTTGTAAGTTGCTGTACTATTGGGATTTCTCTGATGTCTTTCTTATGATAAGACAGGTTGTGCATTTATTTTCTTGCTCATGTTGTGCCAGCTTTGGCCATTGGGAACTTTTTCAGTTGGTTCCTCGAAGTATCCCCATCAATGTGGGCTTTGGTTTGGGTTGGTTTTATTGGAGCCCTTCCTAGCTTTGGGGCACTGTAAGAAGCTCCAGGCACCTCTTGTATGTTTCCTGCCCTTGCCCTAGAATCAGCCATTTCTCGAAGAAGGCTGGGTTCCTCTTTTTGGAGGATGGTATCAGAAACCAGATCTGGCACTAGGTGTTGCTTATTGCTTCTGAGGTATTGTTTCTCTTAGGACCTCTCAGCTGACAGAGCAAAAAAAAAAAAAAAAACTGTCTATATTAACCCGTGTATACACACGCATCTCTACATATTTCTCTATGTAACCATATTCATCTATATTAAGCTAAACAGAAGTTCATACTGAAGTCTCCAACTCTAATCCATCACCATATAGATCATTCTAGCTTCCTGTCCTTGTTTGTCTGGTCTGTAAACTCCCACTCCAGCAGTGAGAAGCTTGACTCCAACCACATGCCATCCATCTGTTTAAGTGCCTCTATTCTATTATACGCATCTAGCCATGTAAGAATTGTTCAACCCAGAAAGTTGCATTTTCCAAGAACCATCTCTCCCATCTCCCATGTCCTTCTAGAATGCTGACACCTCCCAATCAAGGGGTGGGAACTAGGCCCCCTCCCTCATAAAGCCTGTGTGACTACCTTGACCAAGAGGACAGTGGGAGTGACGCAGTAGAATTTATGGGGCTGAATCACAGAAATGCCGTACTCTTTCGTCTTACAGTTCTAGAATACTCATTCTTGGAAACCAAGAGTCACGGTGCTGTAGGGAAGTCCAGACAATCTTGGAGAGGCTGAAGTGAGAGGAACTGAGGTCTGCAGCCTCAGCTGAGCTCCCAGCCAGCAGGCAGTGACAGCTTGCCGGCCATAGAAGTGAGGATTCTAGAAGGCGGATGACCCAGCCTCGGTGGAGCTGCCCAAGCTGAAGCTGGGAGGAGCAGAGCCCAGCCACCCAACGAAGCCCTGCCCAAGTGGCAGGATCTTAGCAAGTTAAATGGTTGTCATCGCTTTAAGCTACTACATTCTGGGGTGGTTTGTCACGTAGTGAAAGATCAGCTGTTACATTAGGCCACTGAGATTTGGGGAGTTACTAGATGTATCTTGGGCAAGACAGTTAACCTCTTTGAGACTCATCGTTCATACAAAGGAACTGATTTACAAAACAGAAACAGACTCACAGGCATACAAACAAACTGATGGTTACCAAAGGGAGAAGAGGGTGGAGGAGGGATAAATTAAGAGTTTGGAATTAACAGACACATACTACTATATATAAAACAGATAAACAACAAGGTCTTACTATATAGCCCAGTGAACTATATTCAATATCCTATCATAAACTATAATGAAAAAGAATATATATGTATAACTGAATCACTTTGCTGTACACCAGAAACTAACACAACGCTGTAAATCAACTATACTTCAATAAAACATTTTTTGAAAATTTCAGACTTGACATCGAATTAAATGAGATATTGTGGGTGCTGAGCCTAGGGCACAAAAGGCAGTCGTGATAATTAGCTCACCAGTCAATAGCATCCACAGGGGTCCCTTTGCCCCCCCAGCCACAGTAACAGCCGTAGAAGCCAAAGCTCTCCAAGGCAGGCTTCCCAGTCACATCCTCAATCATTGAACTCAGGTCCAGCAAGCTCCCTGGGACAGCAGGCACACCTGAAAGACAGCCAGTGTCCCCAGATGAAACCCAGGCGCACCTGCTCCAGACTCCCGTTCCTAGGATGCTTCTGCCCTTCCTTTCACCCTGGGGCTCAGAGGGACCAAGGTGTCTCTTTTTCATTCTCCCCATTAGTGGGTTAGGAATGAGAAAGCTGAGGGCCAAAAGTATAGAGAGGTGGGTTGGAAGTTTGGATGTGGAGAATGAGCAACCGGGTTCAAATCCCGGTGCTGCCACTGATTCACTGTATGGTGTTGGCTAGCTCACTTGATCTCACAGAGCCTCAGTTTCCTCATCTGCAGAATGGGGGCGCCTAAAGTGACCACTGACCTCTTGGAGTTGTCATGGGGGTTGAAATAAGGTACAGTTTGTAAACTTTGAGCACAGTAGCAGACACATAGTAAGTGACCAAGAAATATTAGAGATAATTAATGGGGTATCTGTGTGAAGCAGGCAGATAGGCTCTTCCTGTCTCTCCTGGTGATACACTCTCCTCTCCCCAAAACTAACCCTGTTTGGAACAGAAGGCACAGAATCTTAGAGAAGTAAAGCCAGCTCCCTCATCTTACAGTTGAGATGCTGTGACAGGGAGGGGAAGGTGCGCCTTTCCCAGGGTTTCACATGCAGCCAGAAGCCCTCCCTGCACCGGGTCTCCAGGGGACCTGGCCAGACACCAAAAATTAGGACAGCCTGTCAGGGGTGGTGTACATGGTTACGGGGCTGCAGGGGAGGCCTGGAGCCCGGCTCCCCTGATGCTGCGTAGTTGGCTCCAGGTGGGAGGTGACAGCAGGCAGGGTGTGTAGAAAACCTGAACAGCCTTGAGCAGAGACTATTTATATAAGGGTCTTGTTTTAGTTTAGCTTTATTTTGTTTTGCGTCTAAGTGAAAAACCCACTTCCCACATCTGCAAGCCCCATGTCCTGCACACAGCACAGCCTTCACGTATCACCTCTAAGCATCCTGCCACAGCCCAGCCCGTCCACCTTTATCCTGTGTCACAGATGAAGAAAGAGAGGCTGGGAGAGGTGTAGGCTCTTGCTGAAATTTACATGGTGAGTGCAGAGCCAAGATTCAAAGTCAAGTCTCCCAGGCTGGTCTCCTTCGCCCGACCCTGTTGTTTCAAGGGTTGGAAGGGCACCAGTTCAGAGGTCTTGGGGCAAGCACTTACTACAAGCCAGGAACCAGGCCAGTATGAGAACGCCCTTCATCTCCAGGATTCTGGAAAAGAAAACACATCCCATGGCATGCCGATCTGGTGGGGCCATCATGGCCTGTTCAGACCCACCCCTGGCTCCCCACCAGGCCCCACCCTCTCGTGCCGGGCAATAAACTGAGATCTGCAGTTGGAAAAGACAAGGCAAAAACCTCAAGGAGCAGACCCAAGGGGTCCCTGAGGGGAGAGGGGCATCCTTCGGGGCATTGTCTCCAGTAGAGATGGGAGAGAACTTTCCCACCACAGAAGCCCCCAACACAATTGCTCCATCCTCCAAAAAAAAAAAACAAAACTTTTTCAATTCTATTTTACAACTGCTTTGGTATAAAAACAACACAATCCAGGCTGGATTCATTCTCATACATTCATTATATCATATTCATTTTTTTCTCCTGGCTTTCAAAGAATTTAAGATCAAAACATTTTCACGGGCTCCAGGCACTAGGTATCCCTAAAAAATAAGTCAGTCCCGCGTGCTCACAACAGCTCTGCAGGGTAGGTATCACTGTTCCACAGGAGAGAGAAATTTGCACCCTAAAATGTGTCTCTTTGGCATAAGGATTAACCTAGGCTGATTATTTTTAAGAAACTGAAGATTTGAGGAGTCTTTCTTTTTACCTCCACCTTAACTGGCTAAAGAATGTAGATAAAGGGTCTGTTCCTGGAATAGAGCTATTACCAGAAAATACCTGCTGGGAATACGAGAACAGGTGTGGTGGGGGACACTAGGCAGGGCCTAGAGATCAGAGTCCACTCTGTGTCCCCTTGTCTCTTCCTGGCCCAGCAAACATTTGTTTACCAAATATTTGCTTTTCCGCCTCCATGTGAATTACTTTCCTCCCCTTTGAAATCCCAAACCGCTACTCCCAATATCCTTTTTGGTCTTTAGCCAAAGATGGCTAAAGTAAGGGTTGAGCCATTTTTGTGAGTTGCTCAGTTTTCCTGGTTTCTCCCATGTATACATGCTATTAAACTTTTGTTTGATTTTTTTCCTGTTAGTCCATCTCTTGTCGATATAAATCTTAGACCAACCAGAAGAATTTAGAAGGGTAGAGGCAAATTTCTCCCTGCCCTCAACAGTTCCCATTTAGCCAGTGGACAAATGGAGGTTCAGAGAGCTCAAGCAACTTGCCAGAAGTCACAAAGCCAGTAAAAAGTGGAGGCAGGGTTCAAACCCGGGACCTATGCAACCCTCACTGCATCACACAGCCTCTCTCCCCAGAGGGATGTGTTCTCCTTTGAGCTGAGGGGACTGGGTTCCTTCCCATGCTCTTCCCCATAGGCTGGAGGCCCCAGCTTCCCTCCCCAGAATCTGCCTTTGGCAAACACATGAATCACCAGCTTGGAGTCAAAAAATCTACACCCAAAAAGCAGGTGGAATTCCATGTGTCTTGGGCCAGTGATGGATTCTAACTTGGCCTCTTAGAGGTTCCTTACCAGTGGCTGCCTGCGTCCCTTCTCTCTGTGGGTCCCAAATTCCTTGTTCATCCAGAGCTGCTTAGCTGGCCTATGGTCTGCCAGGATTCTGCTCCAACACCCTGTGGTCTCCGGCCCCTGAGTTCAGTGGTCACTCTGCCAGAGCTCTGCCCTGGGGCCCCTGGCACCGCCCAAGACCTGGCCCCAAACACACAGCCTCCAACTCCCTGGAGTTCCTGGCTACTGGGCCGGCCTTTCCATGCCATCCTTCATCCAGCAGCTCCTCTGAGTTCCAAGAACATTCCTGAGGGTTCTGTCTACCCGCAGCTTCTGCTCTGAGGGCTCTAAACAGCCAAGGAAAATGGTCCTGTATCCTACCCTTCCGCACCAATCTTTCTTACTGCTTCCTGGAGTGTGACAGGCAGAAGACACCAGCAATCATGCACTGTGCATCTCTGACATACCAGACACTGTTCACTGTCTTCTTAAATCTACCAATGGCCCCTTAACAGGCAGGTATTGTTAAACCTGCCCTTTGACAGTCATTTGCTAACTGAGTGAATAACAGTTGTTGATTTCACAGATGCAGAAATTGAGTCTCAGAAAGGGAAGTGAGTTGCCCCAAGGATTCAGCCCAGGACTGTGAATCTCCTCCTTTGACTGATGCTACTCCACTACCTCTGAGCAGCCCCTGTGTACCAGCCATGTTGTGCACTTTCTATATTTTATGACTCTCTGACATCTTGGGGACCTTGCTGGGCTGGGAAGAGACAGCCTCTCCAGGACTGGCTAATTCCAGATAAAGCAAAAGCCTCCCCTGTGAACGTGCCTTTCAAATGCAAACCAACCAATCCTAAACTCACATGCCCAACCTCCTCCTCTGTATAGCTCTCACACTCCAAGCCAACATTCCCCCTGGCCTAAATCATCGCGAGGCCAGGCAGATAACAGAAAACCGGGCTCACCCCTGCAGCCTGGAGTCTGCTGAAGCTATTCAAGCTGGCTAGTCCTAGGCTGTCCCCTGCCCTGTCTTGCCTTCCCCACAGAAAACACAACACAGGCTCCTGACCATGCTTGCCCTCATTTATTTTGCCTCCTGATCAACCCTGGTGCTTCCCCATGAGGCCCTGCAAGGTGTGGTGTGTCCCCTTCTCTTGAAAACTGTAACAAACTGTCTTTTACACAGCATTCATCTCCTGATCTGTTGGCCTCACCAGACCTCAACAAAACCCAAATCCCAGGTGGCATTTAGAGCACCTCAGGACATGGCTGTTGACATGAGGAGCAGCACGAGGCCCCACGCAAAGAGGTCTGAAAGTGCACAAAAGGAGCTTCACGGGGGCTGTGGCAGAAGCATTGAAACAGCTGTTCTGGGAGCTAGGAAGGCGGACCATCAATGGAGCCCAAAGAAGGCTCCCAGAGGGATGTGGGTTGGCTATTTTTATCAAGCAAACAGCAGAGGGAAATGAGTGAGGCCACAAGATAATTGTGGAGTAGAGCAGTGGCTGCGGGAATGAGAAGTGGGGAGAGTGGAGACAGCCATCCAGACAGAAGCATTGAAATGTGGGGGCCAGGGAGTGGAGGGTCACTGAAGGGACAGGTCCTCCAAGTCCACATACAGCAGCCGACCCCCTGCTCCCAGGACCATCCTCCACCCCCCATTCCAGTTCACGTCTCCTGGCTCGAAAGGATGGACAGCACCAAGCTCCTTCTATACAGAAGGTGCTGCTAAGACCGCCTCCACATCTGGGGGTGGAGGGGAGGGGGCCCAGCTCTGTGTGTACCTTGCCCCCCACCTCCCCTCACGCCAGGCAAGGCAGCCCCCAGAATGAGATTCCTCACCAGTGACACCTTCTCTTCGTCCTCAGGGCTGGAGAACAGGCTGGGCGCGCCTGGTTTTAAAGGCCCCCTGCCTGCCTCCCACACCCCACCTGGACCAGCTCCAGGATTCTTGGGAACTCACACAGGAAGTCTTACTTCACCCCCTCAAGACCCCTGGGGATTTTTTTCCTCTCTTTTCTGTGTTCAAAAGTAGCTATTTTCGGAAGTGCATCAGGTGCCTGGGTGGCTTTCGGGAAAGACATTAAGGAGGATCTGGCCTGGGCCAGACAGGGTCAAGGTTCTTCTCCACTGATGGCTCCTCCCTGATGCACACCCCCCCCACTCTTCTGAGAAGATGTGGGTGTGAGCTCCTTCCTCTCCTCGCCCTTGGCTTCCTTCTCAGTGTCTCCCCCTTCACGGCAGCATCAGAGAGAAATTCCTCCCTGTGCCCTCATGAACCCTTATCTTTCCAGGACCTAATCACCGGGGCCCCCTCGGAATCCTGTGAATTCATTTCAAAACGGAAAGTGCTTATTGAGTATCTCCTCTGTCAGGCACTGCCAGGGCTCCACTGTGAGTAAGACAGCTTCCCTTCTGGTTGGGGACACAGATAGGAAAGGCATCAAATAAGTATGCAGTGTGTCCAGGGGCAGTAACTGCTGTGGGGGAAAAATCCTCTCTGCTCTGTATTTTCATTGCTCTTTATCAACCAATCTCTTCCTCTGCCTACAGGTATACACGAGCCTGGCCATCCTAGACCAAACAAAATCACGCCCAAAAAAGAAAAAGAAAAGAAAAAAGGAAAACATCCCTTGCCTCTGCCTACTTCTTTCCAGCTTTCTTTTTCCTCTAAAAGCCAAGTGTGGAGGCAGAGAAGCCTCCTCTTGTTCATCACCTGCTCTCTTCTGAACCCCTTGATGCCTGCCTTTGGCTGTGTCCTACATCAGCTCCCAGGGAGCCCCCAAAACCTGGCACTGCTCAGGCTTGGTCTTCACCCCCTCAGTTTCTTGGACACTCCATCCCACTGGCCACCTCCTCCTTCTCAAAACTCTTTCCCTCTGGCTTTTGAGTCTGCCGTCCGCCCTCCCGTGGCTCACCCTCCATCTCTCTTGGCCCCGAATGCAGGTGTTTTCAAGGGACCTGTTCCTCACTCTCTTCCCCTCTCTAGGGGTGAGTTGTCCGTGTTCAGGGATTTAGGTCTTATTTCCATGCAGATTGTCCTGGAGATATCCTTGGCAGAACAGTGTCTGGCACTAACCCTCACTCAGCAATAACACTGAGTGGAGAATAAATGATTGAATACCCGGATGAGGAGAAAGCACAGTGTCAGGTCAAAGAACCTGAGATTCAAGTCAGACCGACTCTGACTATTCATGACACCTGACCTCATCAGGTCTCAGTTTTACCATCTGTAAAGCAGGACGGTAATCGAACCAGCTTCATTTCGTAATCATGATTATTCAATGAGATGGCCGGCAGAGGGGCTCAGCGCTGTGCCTGGCACCTGGCAGGGGTTCACTGCATCATAGCTACTATAAATATCATTGCTATTATGTCTTTCCACCAAATGGAGAGCCCCACGAGGGTAGGCACTGGGTCTGCTTCATTTCTGCACAACCCACACCTGGCACATAGTAAATGTTCAGGTAGGTTTGTTGAATGAATACATAACTCCTCCAGCTTTAGCTTCATTCTCGCTGCATTCCTCCAGCCCACACTTCAAATATAATTATTAAATATAATTTTATAATTATATAAATTATATAATTTATATTCACTAATATGTATAAATATAAATTATAATTTATGATTTTATATACTTTATATAATTTTATATAATATAGTTATATATAAATTATACAATTATATTTAATTATATAAATAAAATATATAATAAATATATTTTTAATGTATAGACTTTAATATATATTTAAATAAATATAACAATTAAAATTCAAATACCTGCCTGATGTTTTAGCTTGATGTCTCACAAGAACCCCAGAACTAAACTCACTGTCTCCCCTACAACCCAGCCCCTCGCAGCTCCCTTGTCTTTGGTGAAGGATCCAATCATTCACACATCAGCAGTTGAAGCACCCCAACCACTTCCAACCCCAGCAGAGTGGAGACTCTTGAGGGTAAGATTTTCCTCTAGTTCCTTTCTGACCCTAGCACCTAGAACAACATCTAACCTGTGGGAGGTCCACCAGAAATATCTGTGAAATGAATTAAAATCCCATAAGCATGCTTGTTCTTTGGCACTTGCTGTGGCTGTCTCGTGCAGGCTCGTCCCAGGGCTGAAGCCCTGCTGAGGGCAGCCGTTGCCACCTGGATGTTCTCTCGCCCTGAGACCCTGGGCGGCTGAAACTCCCTTGGCCTTATCAAACCATCTGATGCCCCCCAGGCTGGCACCTAGAACAGGATAGCCTAGGGCTCACTGGCAGAGAGCCTACACTGAGTCTTCCTCCTCCAGGAAGTTTTCCCTGATTGCTCTTTCCACAGGAAGCACGCCTGTCTCTGGAATGTTATAGAACTCATCACACATACTGCACACTCTGGCCTTTCCTGTTGAAGGAGATTATGAGGCCGATAGCTCAGGAAGGAAGGAGAGAGGAACTCAGTATTCAGTGAACATCCATGGTTGCCACAAGCAAAAGGCAACTTCAGCATTTATGACCTCAGTGCTCACAAAATCTCATGGGGCGCTATGATCCCATTCTGTAAGTAAGGAAACTTACTTACTTACTTCCGTAAGTAAGTAAGGGGCAGATGTTAGGCAATTTGCCCAAGGCCACACAGCTAGTAAAAGGTGAACCCAGACTCTTAAGCCTGACCTGTCATCCAAGTTCATGTTCTTTCCACTACACACAGAGGTAGAGATCCAATAAAGACACAATGATTGGGATTTTCCCAGGACATCTGACCAGAGGGTCACATGATTTCCTTATACATAAGATAGAGAAGTGGAAACTGAGTTAGAGTTACAGCTAATGTAACTGATGAGTCAACCTCATCATTGGTTATAAGCTTTCACCCTAGGGCAATACACGGCCCTTGGAAATTCTTTCTTTGTCCTCCAGATTGCCTTTAAAAAATGGATTTAGTAGCTAATGTATAAACGTTAAGAGATCTCAGGAAGAAATCCAAATTTCCAGCTTCTCTTTAAAAAATCTCGCAATCCTGGCTCTGAATTCCTGTTTGATGAGCTACACCCATAGACCGGATGTGTGTTTAGCTTTGTTCTAATCTCCCTCACTCCTGCAGTCTTATGCCCACCCTGCCTCACTGGGGCTCCCTGCTTGCAGGGCTCTCCAGTAGCCTGCCATAGAACCCAGTCTTGAGTTCGAGCCTCTCAACCTGTTCATCAGGAACAGGACAGTGAGATTTCTGTCTTGAAGCAGAAATCCTCTTTTCTGCAAACTTGTGTTTTAAGTGCCAAGCTCAGAATCTAGTACATTGTAGTTGCTCAGTAAATATTGTATCAGCACGTGAATGGAACCCATTCCAGGATGAAGCGGTCTCTGAGAGCTTTCTGGAAGAGGAGCCACCTGGACTGAATTTTTAAAAGCGAATTGAAGAAATTGGAACCCTTGTGCACTGTTCGTGGGACTGTAAAATGGTATAGTTGCCTTGGATACAGCATAGCAGTTCCTCGAAACATTAGGAATAGAATTAACATATGACCCAGCAATTTCCCTTCTGGATGTTTGCCCAAAAGAATTGGAAGGAGGGTCTCAAAGGGGTTGTACAACCAAATTGACAGCAGCATTCTTCACAAAAGCTAAAACATGGCAGCAACCCAAGCGTCCACTGATGGGTGAACGGAGAAGTAAAATGTGGTGCATACACACAATGGAATATTATTCAGCCTTAAATAGGAAGTAAATTCTGAAATAAACCAGTCACAAATAGACAAATATTGTATGATTCCTCTTACATGAGGTACTTAGAGCAATCAACATCATAAAAACAGAAAGTAGAATGGTGGTTGCCAGGGGCTGGGGTGCGGGAGATGGGGAGTTAATATTTAACAGGCAGAGAGTTTCAGTTTTTCAAGATGAAAAGAGTAATGAAAGTTGATGGTGGTGATGGTTGCACATTATAAATGTATTTAATGCCACTGGACTACATACTTCAATTGGTTAAGATGGTCAATTTTAGGTTATGTGTATTTTATTATAGTAAAAATATTTTTTTAAAGAGAAAGAGTGGATTTTAGAGTTCACCAACACAAGAATGCAAGGAAGGGCATTCCAGGTAGAAGGAACTGCCTGTGTAGGACTCGTGGGCATGCATTATAATGGCCCATTCCAGGGACTGCAAACAGATAGGGTAGCTGAGGGTGTAGACAGTAGTATTCTAGTGGAACTGTGCCGGGCAGGTATCAGGGAAGGCATCTGGAAGAGGTGGCACCTCCTCTTAGGCCCCGGGAAGGAGCACAAATGTTCTACTAAGTGCCATAGGCATGCTAGTGGCCTATTCTCATCTCCCCCAACCTAACAGGCAGATCTGACCGTGATCTTTTTTTTTTAATGGTGGTACTGGGGATTGAACCCAGGACCTTGTGCATGCTAAGCACGAGGTCTACTACTAAGCTATAGCCACCCTCCAATGTCCTCTTGATTTAGCTTTGCGTTTGTTTCCTGGGTGCCTCACTGGAGCTCTGCCCACAGGAATTGCTCAGGAAATGATCGCTGGGCTGGACTGGGATTGAAGACAAGTGGAATGTCCTAGAATTGTGAGTATCTCAGGATTACAAGCTCTGAACCTTGAATCTTGGCTCTTGGATCTTGCCGGTCAGAGCAATGGGCTGGTCTAGGGTTTCTCTCTCCTCCAAAAAAAAGAGGTGACGTTACAGTATGGGAGAACAAGTAGGCTTTTACCAGGTGAAAAAGAGAGTGAAGAACATTCCAGAAGGAGGGAGCAATAGCAACAGAGACAGAAAGGAAGACTAGTTCAGGGAATGTTTCTTGAGAATAAACAGTTTGATTTTTCCTAAAGATAAAGCAAAACATGTACTTGCTGTCAAGTAGGTGTTTGCATTTGCATTTTTAGCAAAAGTTTTGGTGAAAGTTAGAGTTGAGCCTGTCATTTAAGTACAAAGGGACTGAGACCAAGACAGGGCTGGCTGTGTGCATCTACAGAGCCAGCTGCCAGCCTACAGAATGGCTGAAATCCTGTGAGGCTGCTGCTCCCTCTGGACTTGGGTAGTTCATCCACCCAATCGTTCTGTTACTCCGCAAATACGTATGGACCACCAAATACATACTCGGCTTTGTGCTAGTGACTAACAGGATGAAGAGCAAGAATGACAATTTCCCTGCTCTCCATTGGAAGGAGGAGGAGACAGATGCCATAAACAAGGAAAGAAACCCATTAAAGAGAGTTAAAGATGATAGTCAGTGCTGTGCAGGTGGGGGAGGGAAACAGAATGATAGGGAATCAAGGGGAGGAGAAGGAGCTACCTTGGCTAGATGGTCAGGGAGGGCCTCCTGGAAGAGGTGGCATTTACGATGAGATCTGGAGGATGAGGAATCAAGAGTAACAGATCTTGCCAAGTATTGGTATTCTAGGCAGGGGAGCAGTCCTGGAACAGGAGCACGCCTGTGAGTTGGAGAAACAATAAGGAAATTAGGTCTACCTTTGCCAAAAAGCTTTCTTTTGAACCTTGCCCCCAGCTGGGTAAGTTCCCCTTCTTTGTTTTCTCCCAGCACCCTGTGAGTGCCCTCATCATAGCATCAATAACATTATATTACAATATCTCCTCCCCGGACTGTGAGCAACTTGCGGCTTTCATTTTGACATTCCAGTGCCCAGTGTAGGGCTTAATACATATCTAATGACTTCCTACCTGAATCAATCAATGAATGATCAAATTGGGCTATGAGTCCCTGAGGATGTTTCATTCATCTCTACCCCTGGCAGCACCTAGTATATGATATGGCACAGATTGGGCCTTAGGGGAAAAAAAAGTTTGTCAAATGACTAATAGAAATAGCTAATGCTTATTAAGCACAGACACCATGCTAACTTCTTTATGTGGCTTATCCCATTTTATCCTTAATGTGATCCCATGAGGGAAGCATCACTGTCAGATGCAGTCTGCAGATTAGGACAGCGAGGCTCAAATTTGGGAAAAGAAAAGGCCCGCACAGCTGGTAAGTGGCAAGGCTCTAAGTTGAACCTGATCAGTTTGACTCCCAAGGCCATGTCTACTCAGCCCAAAGCTAAACTGCCTTCCAGAAATGGGGGCCTGGTGTAAGCAGCTCTTTGCAGGAGACTGCCCTCAGCAGGAAACCCCTTTCGTCTTGTCACTAACTTTAAAGCAAACACTCCCATGCTGTATACATCCCTGGCCCAAGCTCATCCTTCAAATCGTGATCACACAATATCTTGCTTAGTCTGTCGGTTCTTTTCATAGATGAAAGAAGTCGAAATGGAGAATCAGTAATTAACAGATGACCAGATCTCTTCCCTAGCTTCCCCATCAATAATCTTTCCAACAAACTGTACGAACGAGAGAGAATCCAAACAAAAGATCACGAGAAGTCGACAAGCCTGCAGGCCGTGGGGGATGGCGGCAACTTTGACCCTCATCTGAATGATTAACTGAGATCACTTCCCCTCTTCTCTTTAAAACTTTCGTGGCTGAGCAGAATCCGCAGAGTTGGCTTTTCCACCATCTCCCCAGATTGCCAGCATTCTGATTAAAAGCAACTTTCCTTTCTGGTGTTGAGTTTTGAGCTGCCTGTGAGCAAACCTGAGTTCCCCAACACTAGGAGTGGAGGGGGAGGAGGGCCAGGGAGAGACAGAGGAAAGGAGGATGACCTCCTTCTAGACGCCTGCAATGGCATCTTCCCCAGCTCTGTCTCTTTCCACATGGACCAAAGTGTCTGGCACACAGAGGATGTTCAGTGCAAGTTAAGGAATGTTAAATAGATGTTGACGATTCCTCATCCCAAAGAAGAATATTTTCGTGTGGTTCAAGTTAAAAAGTAATGCTGGCAAGGCCTCAGATTAACATGATCCCAAGTCCCAGCTCAAACCCTATTGACAACCTCTGCCCAGGTTTGCCCCCAATCTTGGGAATGATCTTCTGGGTAACCACCATCTTCCCTTTACATGTGGCCTTGGCTCATTAAGAATGACACAGCTCACAAGGTTTGATGTTTTCTGGGTAAAGAACCCCACAGCCCAGGGGATCTCCTCTGAAATGTTCTGTGCCTTGCCCACCCCTCCCAGAGACCCCTCTTTGGTTCCCCAGACCCCACAGTCTCCAGCCTCTCCCACTCCAGCTGCTTCCTGCAGCCCCCATGCCCGTAACTGACCTCTCTGGCCTGGCTTCAGCTCCTGCTCCCGTGAGCAGCCTCACCAGGCAGGGCCGGAAGCCCCAGGCCCTGCTGGCCTCCAGCCGCAACACTGGCGTCCATGGGCTGTGGATGCCAACAGATTCTAGGCTTCTAGAATCTTAAAGCCGAGGACAGTGAGCAGTGAAGACAGACCTGGGGGTGGTGAGGAGACACTTCTGCCTGGACCAAGCCAGGCATTACCCTGCTCAGGCCCCAGCTGCCCTGGCAGATGCAGGGAGTCCAGCAAAAGCCCAGAGCCTGGGGCCAGCTCTCCTGCCAAAGGAGCCTTGGGCAGTCACCCAGAGGATTCCAGCGGGGGTGGATTTGAGACCTGAATTATCCAGGTCACAGCCTTATCTGGCTTCTCGGGCTTCGCTAATCCCCTCAGCCTAGAGTGCTCACCCTCCCCTCGGCCCTAAGCCCAGAACTTTCTTAAGGCCCTGACAGTCTGCTGAGTATCTTGACTGTTTTAGCGCCTGGGTCCTCAGTCTTGACAGAGGCAGGAGTCTGAGCGCAGCGCCTGGGGATGGGATGCCCAGAAGACAGGGCGGGTGGAAAGCCGTCCAAGTGCGAGGTATTGGAGCTGCCAGGGAAGCAAATGCAGTGAGTTCTGAGAGTCGGGGCCAGTGGCCAGAAATGCGACTCTGTCATTCATTCAGAAGTGATTTCCTGAACACCTATTGTGTGACAGCTGCTGGGCT